>NC_083361.1:10047500-10347500 GCF_030254825.1 Meriones unguiculatus
GTTAATGCAACAAATTTTTGTTCAGTGTAGAAGGAGGAAAAAAAAAAACCAATGTGATGATGATCTTCTTTCATGAACATGGTATCTGTCCTGCCAGCTAAGTGTAAAGGGGAAAGGATTTTAAGCAGAAAGTGAAAGAATCTCTTTCATCCTGGCTCGTGATACTGTGAAACACAGGGTCAGATGGGATTAGTCTGAATGCTATGGCAACATGACACCTTCAAAATTACTATTCACACAATAATGCCCTCTAGTGATAATGAATTAGATGAAATCTCAAAGAATTCAAAATAATGCTTGTATATCTGAAGAACTCAAAGAGGACCTAAATAACTTCTCAATAAAGAGACAGAAACAAACAACTGAATGAAAAAGGAGGTTAACAGAGGATATGAAAATGCAACTTAATAAAGAGAATTAGGGAATAACAACTAAACCAAGCAAAAATCTCCTTGGAAAGCCTCAGCAGGAGAATGTGCCAAGGAAGATCACTATATCAGGGCTTGAGGACGGGAGGAAGTGAGACTTCCAGACCATGATGAAGTTGGTGGGATGATAAAAACAAAACATTTGGGTTCCATGGGATAGTAAAGCAGAAAGTTTGAGGTCTATAAGTTAGTACAAATAGGACATTGGAGGTCTATGGGATGGTATGAAACAACTATTGGCTTGGTTAGGCTTATGTCAACTTGGTACAAATAAAAGTTATTGAGGAAGAGAAACCTCAACTGCGACTGGCTTTAGACATGTCCATGGGGTATTTTCTTGATTAATGGCTGATGTGGGCAGGAAGAGCTCACTATGGGCAGTGCTACTCCTTGTCTAGTGGTCCTGGGTGTTACAGTGCAGCACATTGAGTAAGCTAGTAAGCAGCATTCCCTGTGATCTTTGTTTCAGTTTCTGCTTCCAGGTTCCTGCTTTGAGTTCCTTTGATGTAGCTTCTTTCAGTGATGGACTGTGAGCTGCAAAAATGAGATAAACCCTTTTCTCCCAAAGCTGCTTTTGGTCATCGTCTTAGTTGGGGTAATTTTTTTCTATGAAGAAACACCATGACCAAAAGCAAGTTGGGGAGGAATGGGTTTATTTGGCTTACACTTTCACATCACAGTCTATCATTGAAGGATGTCAGGCCAGGAACGTGGAGGATCCTCCTCTCAGATGATTTTAGTTTGTGTCAAGTTGACATAATACTAGCTAATTCAATTCAGTTGACCCTTTGTCATCTTGACACACACACACATTATTGTAAAGCCATAACCTCTCCTTTCTTTTTCATTTCCAAGATCTCACATTAATATGAACGTCACAATATAAAATATTTCAAATTTTAAGAGTTCCACAGTCTTTACAAATCCAAAAGTTCAAAGTCTCTTTAAAATATCCAAACTTTCTTGTAAAACCCAATGTCTTTGTAAAATTCAAATATATTTAAAAGTTTAAAGTCTCAACTGTGGGCTCCTGTAAAATTAAAAATAAATTACTTTCTTACTTCAAGAGTAAAAAAATTAGGAGAAGGGTACAGTCACAACCAGATCAGAGCAAAAGCAAACTCCCATCTGTGTAAGTAACATGATGTCTAATGTTTGGGAATCTGTTGATTCCAAAGGGCTTGGATCACTCCTCTGGCTCTGCCATAACTTGTCTTCTAAGCTCAGCAAGCTCCACCTCACTGCTGCTGCTGTTTTTGTGGTGATTCTGGCATCTAAGTTGCTAGGGTCTTCTGATGCAAGTGTGCTGTGCTTTCATCAATAGCTTCTTCTGGCCTGTCTTCATTTTGCAGAGCCTTAACTTTTCTCAAGGACCACTTCATGCTTTTAAAACCAGTACCCCAGGAGACTCTTACACTACCAAGTTTGGCTGCTAGAATGAGCTATGAACTTGGTTGCCTCTGGAAGACAGTTTCTGTGTGCTGACTCTGAGGATACACTTACCCAGAGATTTCACCTCGATAATGTTAGCCTCTTGTTAATTTAATTCTAATTTTTCAGTTCCAGATAACCGGCATCAATTGTTCCAGTAGAAGAAAGGTTTTACTCTAGTGTTTTTGGTCTCTTGTTAATGATAGTAAGTGATTCTTCAGTTTTGGCTGACTAGACATTACAGATTCTTCATACAAATGGCCTGGCAGAGTCCTTATTTCCCTCTAAAACCTTACAAACCAGTCCTCTGTAGACTATACTGCTCTCAACATTCTTATTTTCTTTTTCTTTTTTTTTTTTTAAGATTTATTTATTATGCATACAGAGTTCTGCCTGAATGTACACCTGCATGACAGAATAGGAAACCAGATCTCATTATAGATGGTTGTGAGCCACCATGTCATTGCTGGGAATTGAACTCAGGACCTTTGGAAGAGCAGTCAGTGCTCTTAACCTCTGAGCCATCTCTCCAGCACCCAACATTCTTATTTTCTAAGCTCCCACAGAACAGCTAGCTGAGCTCCCAACACCCAATGGCCTTTCTAGCCCAAAGTTCCAAAGTCCTTTCACAGGCCTTTCCAAAACAACATGATCATGTACGTCATAGCAATACCCCATGATCCTGGTAGCAATTTCTGTCTTAGTGTAGGTTGCTATTGCTAGGCTGAAACACCATGACTAACAGCAAGTTGGCGGGTAAAGGGTTTATTAGGCTCACACTTCCACATCATAGTGTGCTACTGAAAGAAGGCAGGGCAGGGACCTGGAGGCAGGAGCTGATGCAGAGGCCTTGGAGGAAGGCTGCTTATTGGCTTGCTCTTCATGGCTGGCTCAGCCTGATTTCTAAGAAAACCCAAGACCAGCATCCCAGGCTATATGCTTAACAACAGTGGGCTGGGTCCTCCCCATCAATCACTAATTAAGAAAATACACTACAGCTTTCCTACAGCCGGATGGTATGGAGGCATTTTCTTAATTGAGTGAGGTTCCCTCCTCTCAGATGACCTTAGCTTGTGTGAGGTTGACATAAAACTAGCCACTACAATCAGAGTCTTTATCACAGCAATAGAAACCAAACCTAGACACCAACTCTGTGAATTTGGAGCATAGAAAAAGAGCAAGAATTTTATTCTCAAGGCATTTCCAATAAAATCATAACAAACTGCTTCTAATCTTGGAGAAGAGATTTCTGGTTATGTACAGGAGGTATTTACTATTTTGAACACCAAGCAGAGATTCAGTGAACATCTTATCCCCATGTAACCGTATATTCAAAACACTAACTACATAAAACAAATGTGACATTGAAAGATGCAAAAGAGAAATGCCTGGTGGTATATAAAGGGAGCGCCATCAGAATAACAACATTGAAAAGTCAGGAGGGCTTGGAATAATATATTTCATGCTCTGAAGGACAACTTGCAACTTATTGAACTGTAGATAGCAAGTCCCCTGCCATACTTAAGTAAACTTCCCATGATAGAAACCGACAAGATTCAATCATGGTCACTAAATTAACTGTATAGAAGATACTAGAAGACTAAAACCCACGTCATGCTTATGATGGCAAGAATTAATACTCTGAAAATGGCTATTAAGTCAGTTGCAAGTTGAACAGTAATCTCCACAAAATAGAAACTTCTTCCCAAGTGTAGGGAAAAAATCCTCAAAACTCTGAACATTCATATCGGTACACAAAGTAACCCAGATACCCTAATACTGGGCAAAAATGTTAATGTTAATGGTGATATAACCATTTATGACATAAAGTAATATTACAAAGTGACAGTAACAATCAACATAGAACTGGCACAAAAGCAGACACAAATTAATGGTTAGAGTAGAAGACTGTGATGCAAACGTACACACAGCCAACTAATTTTTTGACAAAAATAGCAAGCATAGACCTTGCAGAAAAGGCAGAATTGTTAACAATTGTTGCTGGGAAAAGTTTGATGTTTCACTTGCAGAAGAATGAAACTAGATTCCTATCTCTTACTCTGTGTAAAACTCAAGGGCTCCTGAGAATTTCACGTAATATTTGAAACTGTTAGAGGAAAAAGTAAAGAAAGCATTTCAAATCCAGGGCCAAACAAAGACTGATAAGAACCTCTGTCATTCAGGAGATGATACCAACCATTACCAAGTAGAACCTCAAGAACTCAAAATGCTTTTGCCATAGAAACAATCAGTGAAGAGGCAGCCCAGAGAAAAAGAAGAAAGTCTTTATGCCTCTACCTGTGGTAGAAAGAGGTTTAATATCTAGAGTGCAAGGAACTAAAAATTTAAGGAACAGCAACCTAATTTATAACTGGGTTCACAAATTAAAAGATATTTCACAAAAGATGAAACTCACTTGGTCACAATGACACAAAAATCATGTTCAACCTCACTGGTCATCTAAGAAGTACGAAGGGTATATTGAGGGTATATGTCACCCTAGTCAGAACAGCACCAATCAAATCAAGAAATGACAAATAATGTCAATATAAATAGAAGAAAAAACATTCTGTCACTGGTAAGGATATATACTTTTACATCATATATGAGAGTTGTACAGGCTTGCAGAACCTAGCACAACAGATGTTATGCTGGAGGCACCATGCTGACCTTAGAACTTAGCAATTAGCCCTGCAATACCTCCCCAAATGGGAACAAAGACCTAATCCATCAGAAACCTTGTCCTTAGTTTCAGGATCTAGAAAAGTCCCTAAAAGGCCTTGCCTTTTGGCCTCTATAGTTCAGCTTCTTGCTGACCGTTCTTGCTAACTGAAGTGTGTCAATCCAGGATATAGTTTTTGTGCTTAAAAGAGCAAGGCCAGGGAGGCTTGGGGCTGCCTGAGTTGCACAAGTTTCCATGCAGCTGCTAGCCAGCAGCACAGAGTTTCTATTCAGCTTTAAGAGTGTCCAAGTGTTCTTTGCTAGAATTACCACACAACAGAATCACAATAAAGGTTCTTTACAAAATTAAAAATGAATCTTCATGACCCACTTACTACCACTCCTGGGTATTTACAAAAAGAATTTCTTTTTTAAAATTTATTTATTTTTTTAAATTAAATTACAGTTTATTCACTTTGTATCCCAATTGTAGGATTTCAATTCACTATTTTAGAGACGTATTCACACGTCAATGTTGATTGCAGCACAGTTGTATTTGGCTCTTACATTGAAGAGCCATAATATCTAGTCAAGGTTCTCTAGAGGAGCAAAACTGATAAGATATATCTATTCATCTATATATAGAAAAGGGAGTTACTAGAGTGGCTTACAGGATATGGACTGGTGAGTCCAATAATAGCTGCGTACCAACAGACAGTTGGTGTCTAGTAGTTGGTCTATCCATGAGGCTATCTCAGCTGGTCTTTAGTACACTCTGTCTGGAATCCCAAAGAACTAGGATCTAATGCAAGTGAAGGAATGGACTTGCCAGCAAGAGCAAGGGAAATCGGGCACAGAGCAAAGAGCTTCCTTCTTCCATAGTCTTCATATAGGCGTCCTATGTAAAAAGAGCCAGATTAATGTTGGGTAGCCCACAGCCCACTTCAAATGATTTAATAATTTTTTTAAATTAAGAAAAATTCCTCACAGGTGTACCCAGTAACACAGCAAGTTTTAGCTAACTTCTAATGTAGTCGGGTTGACACCAGAAATAGCCATCACAACTGTTCCAGGCAGCTACATTAGGGAAATAGCCCAGTGTCAACAACAGAGAAAGGGATAAAGAAAATGTGATGTGTAAACACAATGAAACATTATTTATTTATACAAAAATGAAATTATGCCATTTACAGGGAAAAGTTCATGTGAATTAAGCAGACTTGGTTAACTATATTTTCTTTCATTTGTGGGTCCTAGGTTATACTTGCATAAGTGAAATCCTATATGTATATGTTTCATGAAATTGGAGGCAAAGCTCCTAGCAGAAAAAATGATGGCAAATGGCTGTGGTGAGCGGTGGGAAATGCGCATGACTATGGTAATGGAGGGAGAGTGTGCTTACTATTCAGTATGCACTTTAAGATATACTGTGTCCGGTGACCAAAAAACTCAAGGAGAATAATTTTAATAGAGCTATAGCATTTTTGATTGATTTAATATTAAATAAGTATTTATTGAGTACTATTTCATATAAAATATGATATTGTACTTTGAAAACATAAAAATTAAAATATCAAAGTTAACAGAAACATCAGAAGACACTTGTTAGTCACAAATAAAATAACCAACTTAACACTTTTAAGGTGCTTTTACTAAGTATTCAAATATATGTGGATATAAATATTTTGTCTATCTATCTATATCTAGTCTTCTATATTCCTACATATGTATCTGTGTCTATAAATATTTATATATTCTTTTCTGTCATTGTATACATGTGTATCTGTGTATCTTTGTATCTTTCCTTGTCTACGTTGAAAAGCGCTTTGCTGCAAAGATCTGGCCAGCTCTCCCTTTCCGTAGCCATAATATCAAGAAACTTCTATATCCTTCTCCCCACTGAAGAAAAAGCTTCGGTTTCCCAAGAGTGGTGCACTTGCCAGAATTCTCTCGCTCTTGTTGAGCCCTTCTCTTCATGGCCTCCCTCTCTGGCCTCTGCTCTTTTGTGATGGGCTGTGAGATAACTGGCCCTAGAATGTCAAATTCCTTCATGGAATTGGTTGGCGGCTGAAGTCCTGCAACAGATACTGGGTTTGAGGTTTGGGAGGTGACGGCACCCTGTTCCTGGCAGCAGAAACAAGCTCCCTCTGGAGCGAAGTATGAGATGATGCTCTGTAGGGTGCAGGCCTTGAGGCAGCTGACTGAGGCACAGTGCTAGACTGGATGGGGTTGGTTATGTTAGGTCGTGTGCCACTGTTGGAAATTTGCGGAGCTGGCTTGGCAGAGGCCATCAAAGATGTGCTGGCAGGAGGTGGTGGGGATGTCCTGTGTGGAGAAGACTGAGCTGAGTGGGAATGAGGCCATGCTGGGTAAGTTGCAGTGGGTCTGCGTGAAGCCAGTGAGAGAGGCTTTCTAGAAACAGGTCTGAGGCTTTGGGAAAGGCAAAGGTACTAACTTGACCTTCCCAGGTGAGGGCAGCTCATGTTGGGATGAAGTTGGAAATCCCTTGTGAGCACTTCTCTCTGCTCTCTGAGCCTTGCCTAAGTTTTTTTCAGGGCCCTGGCCCTCATGTGGCATGTCCAGCAGTGCTGTGGTGAGTGGGCCTGGCCTTGGATCTTTGTGGCTGCTGGAGATTCCCAGAGGCCGGGAGGAGCATGTGCCAGCTTTCCTCTCATTCTTCTTCCCCAGTGGATGAAAGACCTGCATGGACTCCATCATGTACATGTCGAGGTGGGTTCGAGGCTTTTTAAAGCTGTTGTGGCTGAGCTCAGGTGGATTCCTTTTCCTCTTGGTCTTGGGCATGGTGGATTCCTCTTCTGTCTTGACTCTGTTCCTTGACTGCTTAAGCTCCTCTGTTTTCTTGGAGTTGTTTTTTTTTCTGGTATACTTGGTCTTGTCTTGCCTGTGTCCTTTGGCTCTGTTGGGCCTGCTGGTGCTGCTTTGGTAGCTTTGCCCTCCAAGTGCTTTGCCATATTGTCAACCGTCCTGTCACTGACCCCAGCACTGCCCACAGCCCCCTCTCCCTCACTGGATTTTGGCCTGAGGAGCTCCATCAAGCAGCTTGGAGGCTTTAGACTTATTCTTCCTCACCTGGACTGAGGGGATACTCATGGCTCTGGAGCTTTCATGGGCCTGGTCTGTCTATGAGGGTTTTGAATAGTTGGGGAAGGTGCTGCCTGCCTCCGGTGGTGTCTGCAAACTCAGTGCTAGATCCCAATTCCTTCTCCAGTGCCCCTAGCTCTTCCAGACCCAGGCTGATGATTCCCAAGCTGGTATTGTCAGAAGCAGGCTTCTGCTTTAGGCTCCCAGAATCAGTGCAGTGTGGAGATTGCTTTATGTCAGGGTGTGCTAAAGGGGAAGTGATGGGCCTTGAATTTTCTTTTTTCTTTCTTTTTTTTTTATGCCTTCATGGGCATCCAGAAGTGGTTAAAGCTCATTCAAGTTTTTATCCTCTCTTTGTTCCAGGCTTGGAGCTTGAGGCGAGGCCAGGAATTCTTAGGGACTTCGGATGGGGGCTGCTAATGACCTGTCCCCATCGACATGTGGTGTCCTCATCTGGAAAACCTGGGTATGGGGTGTTGCAGAGTTCTGGAGGATAACAGATGCCTGGCTTGAAGGTGGCAATCCCAGGGATATCTCCATTTCCAACACTAAAAAAGACTCAAGGAAGAAGTCAGTGCCTGGTAAGTGAGAAGCTTCCCTCCCTTTCCCAGCACCATAGCTCTCAGGCCCTTGAAGCAGTGGGGAAGGAAGTCCTCAGAGCTCTGCTTGACAGCAGCTCTGTTCGAAGACAGGGGGTAACTGCTCTGTTTTTGCTGACCATGTTATGTCATGTTTTCTCAGATGTTTTTGTCTTCCTTTGTGTTTGTGTGAAGCTTGTAGATATTGCCTCCATGGGTAGTTTAAAAAGAAGACACAGGGATTTGAACCTTGACCCTTCAGACTTTAAGGCTGATACCTTACTGACTAAACTATTCAGGTTCTCTTGCTTTCTGGCAGCCAGGCTGCTTTCTCTGACTAATGCTTCCCACTGGGTGACAGCAGGCTGTGAAAAATGGCAAAGGCAGAAGGAAAAATTCTTGACCCTTTTCTTATTGTTGCTAAAGAGGTAGCTGGCTAGAACTTATTAACCCTCTGTGAATCAGTGGGAAGAGGGAGAAAGAAGAAAAAACTACACACACACACACAAACACTCACACACACGATGAAGTAAAGGAGCTTCAATGCCTTTATTTTTGAATTTATATTCCTTCTCAGCAAAAAGCTCTGTACATAAGAAAGATCACCTCATACCTATAAAGATAATTAATCACCAAAACAGATGAATTCAAAGATAAAACAGGAATATACATTGCATCTTTTTCTACTACATATTTCTGCTTTGTGCCCATTACATGGGCTCATTGTAAGTTCAAGGTAACAGTTATTCATGATATAGTTTGACAAGGTTTTAAGGCTGACAGAGTCCAAGGGGTTACAACAAGATAATTGTTTACATGTCTTTCCATTAAGACCGAATTACCATTTTCCAGCTATATCTTAGTTCATAGTGAGTTCAGGATAATTACATCAGCCTTTAATTCTGCAGTTAGTTGTCTACTTTCTGTTCACGGTTATCTATTATGGTGTATACTGAGACCTGTGACTTTATCTCTAGAACTAGAGGGAAAGCATACCTAGGTTGTAAGTATGTCTCAAGTCTGTTCTTCCTAGTGAAGTTCATGTGTCAATGACAGGTCAAAAAAAAAAATCACGGAATTCCTAGCAGATTTTGCTATTGTGCAGGAGGGGTTGACAAATTACTTGAATCAATTTGGGAATCATTATCAAACATTATAAAATCATTCTCATATTGATTCTGCAAGAATCTGTGTGACAGCGAAGCAGTTACATCAGAGCATAGGCAATGAAGATGTTTTTTTATAATTTTAATTTTTTATATTAATTATAGTTTATTTACTTTGTATCCCAGCTGTAGCCCCTCTCATTCCCTCCCAATACCACCCTCTCTCCCTCATCTCCTCCTTACCCCTCTCTAAGTCCACTGATAGGGGAGGTCCTCCTCCTCTTCCATCTGATCCTAGTTTATCAGCAGTGAAGATTTTTCTATGCCATGCCAGATATATACGAGGGATGCAACAATGACAAGCATGGGAAGGCACTCAGCAGCAAGAAGTAATCTGGAGAGGAAGTCTCTGGGGCCTTGCCTTCCAGGACACACCCATCTTAGATTTTGCAAAAATGGTGGTCCACCTCCAGGAAGCTCACTGGGTTGGCTCAAGTCCATTCCTGCATGACTGGCCTCTGGCAATACAGTGCCTGTCACTTCCTTGGAACTTTGCTATTAGGCAGCTTACCTGGTCCATAATTTTCAAGAACTTAACTGACTTTGCCAACTTCTTTCAGTTTATGGCATTACTCAGATGCCCCCAGAGGCGTGGCTTTTTATGTGGTGTTGGTATCTAAGCCCAGTAGATACCAACTGGGTATCAACTGTAAGGCAAGCATTTCTCAATGGAGGCTTCCCTCCACCCCATGTCTCACAGACTTCTTATAAGTGATATGGAAAATTATATAAGAAATAGATCTTTGGGCTTGAGTATAATTCCGCAGTAGAGAGCATGTCTACATGATCTTATGTTCTTGGCCATGGGTCACCTCTGAAGTACCAGAGTAAAAACAAACAAAGCAAAACAAAACAAAACAAAAGATCATCCTGAGTGAGATATCCAAGAAGCAGAAAGACACACATGGTATATACTCACTTATAAGTGGATACTAGACATATAGTATAGGATAAACATACTAAAATCTGTATACCTAAAGAAGCTAAGCAAGAAAGAGGACCCTGGGTAAGATGATCAATCCTCATTCAGAAAGGCAAACGGGATGGACACTGGAAGAGGGAGAAAACAGGGAATAGGACAGGAATTTACCACAGAGAGCCTCTGAAAGACTCTACCCAGCATGGTATTAAAGCAGATGCTGAGACTCATAGCCAAACTTTGGGCAGAGTGCAGGGAGTTTCATGAAAGAAGGGGGAGATGAAAGATTTGGAGGGGACAAGAGCTCCACAAGGAAAGCAACAGAACCAAAAATCTGGGCCCAGGGGTCTTTTCTGAGACTCATACTCCAACCAAGGACCATGTATGGAGATAACCCAGAACCCCTGCACAAATGTAGCCCATAGCAGCTCCATGTCCAAGTGGGTACCCTAGTAAGGTGAACAGGGACTGTCTCTGACATGAACTCAGTGGCTGGCTCTTTGATCACCCACTCCTTAGAGGGGAGCAGCCCTACCAGGACACAAAGGAAGACAATGAAGCCAGTCCTGATGAGACCTGATAGGCTAGGTTTAGATGGAAGGGGAGGAGGACCGCCCCTGTCAGTGGACTTGGGAGGGACATAGGAGGAGATGAGGGAGGGAGGCTGGGATTGGGAGAGGACAAGGGAAGGGGCTACATCTGGGATACAAAATGAATAAATTGTAATTAATAAAAAAGAAAGAAAGAAAGAAAAAAAGAAAGAAAGAAAGAAAAAAAAAGAATCACCTTTGGCAAGCTTACCAATGGTACATGAGGTGGACCTAACACTGTCTCTACAATTTTAAAGGTGAGAGAATGCCATGAAATGTGCTTGGAACTTGGAGGAGTACTTCTTTCAGGACAGATTCTGAGTTGCACTGCTCTGGAAGAGGATTTCCACTTATGGAAAATTTAGTGTTACCAAAACAAAAGTCCTTGGTGTCTTCTAGAGCCCATAGCAATCAATGAGAAAGGATTTGATTGTAGTTTGTTAGTGCATGGGACTGAATATCTTGGGTGGGTACATGTGTGACTGTGATGAGCTCTATGGGCATCACTTAATGTAGGATGGATGGTAACCACCATGGCCTTGCATTCTCTGTCTTTATAGAGTTTGATGATTGGAATGGAAAGGCAGAACTAGACTGACCTGTCAGGACTCACATTCTCCCTGAATGGTAGAGCTGAGTCTTTGTGGAGTGCTTCCTACTCTTTCCCCTCCTGGCTCTTTACTCACCTTGAAGACTAGTATCTGGCATACTGTTAGCAGATATGGAACAGGACACAGCAGAGGTGGAGAGTGGTATTTGGAAATTTGTCGGCTGAATTTCTTTTATCACTGTTTCTGGTTGCCAAAGGCCTGACTCCCAGGATAGGGCACAGAACCATAGGCCTGCAGGCCCAGCTGTTGTGGTTATAGTAATAGACCTGGCTAGCCTCCTGGTAAGAAGGTGCCAGGCTCTATCCTTGATTTGGCATCAGTGGTGGTGTGGCATGGCATACAGTGTTGGATAGAAAAGGACTATGGCATTGGAATCTAAGACAGTGAGGATAGTGTGGTGTCCTGGTCGGTGATAGCCACAGTGAAGTCCTGGAGAACAGCTGCCCTCCCATCTGTGCTTACAGTGAGATCCTGCTTGAGAGCACCTAGATAGGAGAGTGCTGAGGTTGAGATCTGGCCCTGGTCAGTCAACACTGTCAACGTGGTCATACCAGCATGTTGGTAAAGGCAGGCACTGTCCGTGAAGGCTGGAGAGAAGTGTTGGAGACTGATGGCAGGAGCCCTGCTGAACTACAAGCTGGGGTGGAGACCCTGGGGAAGTTGCCCTCCCTTCCTGCCGAGGGTCTGGAGTTGCTCAGCACAGGCAGAGAGGGCTGAAGAGCAGTTTCACTCCCAAGGAAAGGTGCTGTTTAGAAAGTTTCTGTAGGAAGCAAGAGGACAGTGGGAAAATGATGAGACTGATGTTTTCTATCTTCCTGTGGGATGTGGTACTATATCTTAGACTCGAGAGTCTAAGACTGATGTTCGTTCACACATCTCAATTGCAGATGTTTAGATTGATTATTGGTACTTCATAGGGTGATACTCAGTTGATGAGCTGCCTGTTCTTTCTGTGTGGACATGGGATTCTTAGTTGATCTGGTTCACCCTTTGCTCCAATCTAAACACCATCCTTCCTTGCCATGCCTTGTCTTTCCCTCATAGCTTTACACTTCCTGATAACTGTGTCCTAGAACAGACATGTTTAGAGGTAGACAGCTTCTCATGGCTCTGCCTTTTTTCTATCCTATGTTGATCTTGAACCATCCCTGCATCCCTGGGATGAAGCCTACTTGGTCATGGTGGATGATGTTTTCATGTGTTATTGGAGTTGGTTTGCAAGTATTTTATTGAATATATTTGCATCAATATGAGGGAAAGTGGTCTGAAATTATCTTTCTTGGTTCAATCTTTGTGTGGTTTAGGTCTCAAGGTGACTGTGCCCTCATAGAATGAGTTTGGCAATGTTTCTGTTTTTATTTTATGGAATAGTTTGAGGTATATTGGTATTAGCTCTTCATAGAAAGTCTGGTAGAATTCTGTATTGAACTCATCTGGCCCTGGGTATTTTTTGCTTAGAATACCTTTAATGACTGTTTCTATTTTCTTAAATATTATAGGATTATTTAGATTGTTAACCAATCTTGATTTAACTTTGGTAAGTGGCATATATCAAGAAAATCATCCATTTTGTTTTGATTTTTCAATTTTATGGAGTAAAGGCTTTTGAAGTAAGACTTAGTGATTCTTTGGATTTCCTCAGTGTCTGTTATTATGTCCACCTTTTCATTTCTGATTTTTAAAATTTGTATATTATCTCTCTGCCTTTTTGTTAGTTTGGCTAAGGGTTTTTCTATCTTGTTGACATTTTCAAGAAACCAGCTTTTAGTTTTGTTGATTTTCTGTATTGTTCTCTCTGAGGTTCCCATTTATAGCAGGGACTGGAAATATAACGGAAGATAGAATTATTGATGGAAGAGTGAATTGTGGGTAGCCTATGATGTTCAGTTCCCAGATATGGATAGGCCTGTATTCATGGTAGTCTTAGAAAGGAAGTTAATTCAACAAGGACCCTAAGAGTGGTATAGGGTTTTAGTGTCTATGTTGATCCTGGTGGTCTGTTATTGTCATTGAAGTCCAAAAAGTTCCTGGCAGTGCCAAGCACTTCTGAGCAGCATGCATGTTGGGGCTGTAAGGTAGTAACCAATGAAGAGGGGACAGTGAAGTGAAGACCAAGGAAGCAGGGCCACCTCTATGTGTTGAGCAACAGCTTTGTATATACTGCATTTTTTCTTTGTGCATGAAGAGGGAGACTTAATGAGACTCAGAAGCAGATACAACTCTTAGGGACAGAAAAACTAAATTGTAAACTAATTGTAAAGCACACAAAGCTCCTCCCCCAGCTTAAAGAAGCACTGAAGCAATACTGGGGAGACACATTACAAACAGGTATGTAATGTGTCTCCCCATGCATGAAATGAAAGCATTTCATGCATGGAACACCAAAGACCTGGATGCCATGAATTGTATACCATGCATCCACAGCTCAGTTATCTGCTGTAATGCAACTAAAGCCTTATCTACTCCTATCCATTACTCAGTTTGGAACCCTGGGCCCTGGAAGTACATGATCTTTCTAGGTGCTAGAGAATATAAGAAGTGGAGCATGAACTGAAAGGAGGGGACTTCTAGGTATAGGTTTTATAAGGGACCACTTGTGTATGATGCTGGTGCATATGTGGTACAAGATTGGCTGGTCCATATAGTTAGTTACAGGACAGATAGGGCTATGTAGAGAGACCCATCTTAGAAATTAAAATTAAGTAAAAAATATACTTTTTAAAAATACACGTGTACCTGTGTAACATAAACACTCTATGCATCAGATCCCTGTGTGTAACAAACTCTGAAACTGTTCTAGCACAGATTGCACTTAGAGTCGAAGGAACAGGGATAGGCCAGTACTGATAGGACTTCAATCCCTCAAGTGATATTGGCAGTAGTTGACAAATGCTTTCTCAGGAAAATAAAGGGGTGCTTCCCAACAAAGGAAGCAGTTACTTGAGGGTATGGCATAGAGAAGGAGGGAATCTTTGCTATTGATACTGCAGACAGAGGAATATTATGTAGATTGCTTATAATTAGATAAAATATCTAAATTATAGGACACAAGGCAACACAATGTGTAAAGGGAAAATAAATAGACAGTCCTCAAATATTTGATACAAACTGAGCATGAACACATAAAAATGTTTGCATTCAGGAGGAATCAGAGAAATCAAATCAGTTGAATTCCAGGAGTTACCGTCCAATGTCAACCAGAAAAGTAATGACAAACACCACTGAGGGATTCCTTCCTGTGCTATGCACTGCTTGTGGAGATGCGAAGAGCGCCAGTCTGTTTGGATGTCAGTATGGAGGGTCCCCCAAAAGCCAAAACCTAGCCTGCCACATGGTGCAAGTATACCATTCCTAAGGACTCAACATGTTCATCGAGATGCTTGCCCATCACTGTTGATTGAACCAAGCTTGGTGTCCATCAACACTGTTATGGGTGAGGAAAATGTGATGTACATAGAGGGAGATATTTTCAGCCATAAAGACAATGATGTTTCCAGTTTCTGGCTATTACAAATAAAGCTGCAATGAACATGGCTGAGCAAATGTCCTTGTTGTATGGTAGAACATCTTTTGGGAATATGCCGGGGAGGGGCTATAGGTGGGACTTGAGGTAGAGCTGTTCCCAATTTTCTGAGAAAGCACAAGATTGATTTCCAAAGTTGTTGTACAAGTTTGCACTACCATCAACAATGGAGGAGTATTTCCCTCTCCACATCTTTGCCAGCATATGCTGTCACCTGAGTTTTTGATCTTAGCCATTCTGATGGGTGTAAGATGGAATCTCAGAGTCATCTTGACTGGCATTTACCATAACCCTAAGGATGTTGAGCATTTCTTTAAATGTTTCTCTGCCATTCAATATTCCTATGTTGAGAATTCTCTGTTTATTTCTGTACTCCACTTTATTTATCTATTTATGTATCCATTTATTTATTTATTTATTTATATTTTTATTAATTACACTATATTTACTTTGTATCCCCCCTTAGTTCCCTCCCTCCTCCCCTCCCAAACCCTCCTTCCTCCCCTCTCAAACCCTCCTTCCTCCCCTCCCAAACCCTCCCTTTCTCCTTCTTCTCCATGCATTCCCCTCCCCAAGTCCGCTGGTAGGGGAGGTCTTCTTTTTCTTCCTCCTGATCCTAGTCAATTAGGTCTCATCAGGAATTGCTGCATTGTCTTCTTCTGTGGCCTGGTAATGCTGCTTCCCCCTCAGGAGGAGGTAATTAAAAAGCAGGCCAATCAGTCCATGTCAGAGACGGTCCCTGTTCCTATTACAATGGAACCCACTTAGATACAGAACTGCTATGGGCTACATCTGTGTAGAGGTCTTAGGTTATCTCTATGCATGGTCCTTGGTTGGAGTATCAGTCTCAGGAAAGACCCCTCAGATTTTTTGGTTGTGTTGTTCTCCTTGTGGAGTTCCTGTCCTCTCCAGATCTTACTGTTTCCCACTTCTCTTGTAAAATTCCCTGCACTCTGCCCAAAGGTTGCCCCTAAGTCTCAGCATCTGCATTGATAGTCTGCAGGGCAGAGCCTTTCAGAGGTCCTCTGTGTCAGGCTCCTGACTTGTTCCCTCTTTTTGCCTTCTTCTCATGTCCATCCTGTTTGCCTTTCTGGATAGGAATTGAGCATTTTAGCAAGAGTCCTTCCTGTTGATTAGTTTCTTTAGGTGTACAGATTTTAGTAGGTTTATCCTATATTATATGTCTATATGAGTGAATATATACTGTCTGCATCTTTCTGCTTCTGGGATAGCTCACTCAGGATGATCTTTTCCAGTTCCCACCATTTAACTGCAAATTTCATGATTTCCTTGTTTTTTATTGCTGAGTAATATTCCATTGTGTAGATGTACCACAATTTGTGCATCCATTCCTCCATCGAGGGGCATCCAGGCTGTTTCCAGCTTCTGGCTACTACAAATAAAGCTGCTACAAACATGGTTGAGGAAATGTCCTTATTGTGTACTTGAGCCTCTTTAGGGTATATGCCTAGGAGTGGTATAGCTGGATCTTGAGGAAGCTCTATTCCTAGTTGTCTGAGGAAGCGCCAGATTGATTTCCAGAGTGGTTGTACAAGTTTACATTCCCACCAGCAGTGGAGGAGGGTTCCCCTTTCTCCACAACCTCTCCAGCATGTGTAGTCACTTGAGTTTTGATCTTAGCCATTGTGATGTGTGTAAGGTGAAATCTTAGGGTGGTTTTGATTCCCATTTCCCTTATTACTAAGCTAGTTGAACATTTCTTTAAGTGTTTCTCTGCCATTCGATATTCCTCTATTGAGAATTCTCTGTTTAGCTCTGTACTCTATTTTTTTAATTGAATTACTTGATCTGTTGCTGTTTAACTTCTTGAGTTATATACTGGATATTAGTCCTCTGTCAGATATAGGGTTGGTGAAGATTCTTTCCAAATCTGTAGGCAGTTGTTTTGTTCTGATGACAGTGTCCTTTGCTTTACAGAAGCTTTTCAGTTTTATGAAGTCCCATTTATTGATTGTTGCTCTTAGAGCCTGTGCTCTTGGTGTTCTGTTCAGGAAGTTGTCTCCTGTGCCAATGAGTTCAAGGCTCTTCCCCACTTTTTCTTCTAACAGATTTAGTGTGTCTGGTTTTATGTTGAGGTCTTTGATCCACTTGGACTTTAGTTTTGTGCAGGGTGATAAGTATGGATCTATTTGCATTTTTCTACATATAGACATCCAGTTAGACCAGCACCATTTGTTGACGATGCTATTTTTTTTTCCAATGTATGATTTTGGCATCTTTGTCAAAAATCAGGTGTCTATAAGTGTGTGGGTTTATTTCTGGGTCTTCTATTTGGTTCCATTGATCCACCAGTCTGTTTCTATGCCAGTACCATGCAGTGTTTTTTATTTTTATTTTTTTATTACTGTTGCTCTATAGTACAGCTTGAGATCAGGGATGGAGATACTTCCAGAAGATCTTTTTTATTACAGAGAATTGTTTTAGAGATTCTGAGTTTCTTGTTATTCCATATGAAGTTGAGAATTTGTCATTTAAAATCTGTAAAGAATTGTGTTGGTAATTTGATGGGAATTGCATTGAATCTGTAGATTGCTTTTGGAACCAAAAAATCTGGGCCCAGAGATCTTTTCTGTGACTAAGACTCCAGCCAAAAACTGTACATGGAGATCACCTAGAACCCCTGCACAGATGTAGCCCATAGCAGCTCAGTCTCCAAGTGCATTCCCTAGAAAGGGGAACAGGGGCTGTCTCTGACATGAACTTGTGGCTGGCTCTTTGATTACCTCCCCCTGAGGGTGGGGGCAGCTTTACCAGGACACAGAGGAAGACAATGCAGCCAGTCCTGATGAGACCTGATAGGCTAGGGTCAGATAGAAGGGGAGGAGGACCTCTCCCCTATCATTGGACTGGGGGAGGGATGTGGGAGTAGATGAGGGAGGGAGGGTGGGATTGGGAGAGGACGAGGGAGGGGGGACTACAAATTGAATAAATTGTTATAAAAATTGTATTGGTATTTTGATGAGAATTGTGTTGACTCTATAGATTGCTTTTGATAAGATCACCATTTTTATTATGTTGATCCTACTGATCTACAAGCATGGTAGGTCTTTCCCTCTTCTGATATCTCCTTTAATTTCTTTCTTCAGAGATTTAAAGTTTTTTTTTTTTTCCCATATAGCTCTTTCACTTGCTTGATTAGGGTGACACCAAGATACTTTGGTTTTTCTTTTGTGGCTATTGTAAAGGGGGTGTTGTTTCCTTAATTTCTTCCTCAGCCCCTTTGTCTTTCATATACAGAAGAGCTACTGATTTTTTTTTTTTTTGAGTTAATTTTGTATCCAGCCACTTTGCTGAAGGTGTTTATCAGCTGTAAGAGTTTCCTGTTAGAATTTTTGGGGCCACTTATCCATACTATCATATCATCTGTGAATAGTGACACTTTTACTTCTTCTTTTACAATTTGTATCCTCTTGATCTCCTTTAGTTTTCTTATTGCTTTGGTTCAGACTTCAAGTACTATATTGAAGAGATACAGAGAGAGAGTGGGTAACCTTGTCTTTTCTTCGATTTCAGTGGAATTGATTTAAGTTTCCTTCGTTTAGTTTGATGTTGGCTATCAGCTTGCTGTATATTGCCATTACTATGTTTAAGTATGTACTTTGTATCCCCCATCTCTCCAAGACTTCAAATATGAATGAGTGTTGGATCTTTTCAGATGCTTTTTTGTCATCTAAGGAGATGATCATGTGGTTTTTTTCTTTCAGTTTGTTTATATGGTGGATTACATTGATGGATTTCTGTATATTGAACCACCCCTGCCTGCCTGGTATGAAGCCTACTTGGTCATGGTGAATGATATATTTGGTATGTTCTTGGATTCAGTTTGTGAGTATTTTATTGGGTATTTTTGTGTCGATGTTCATAGAGAGATTGGTCTGAAGTTCTCTATGTGTGCTTGCCTACTTTTAGTTTTGTTGTAGTAAAGTTAGTTATTTCCTGTGTTTTCCTGGGTGTAGTTAGCCTTCTTGGTTTGGGTTTTTCCTTCTAGCCTCTTCTGTAAGGCTGGATTTGTGGATAGATACTGTTTAAATTTGCTTTTGTTGTGGATTATCTTGTTTTCTCCATCTTTGATGACAGAGAGTTTTGCTGGGTATAGTAGTCTGGGCTGACATCTGTGTTCTCATAGGGTTTGCATGATATCTGCCCAGGCCCTTGTGGCTTTCATAGGCTCTGTTGAGAATTCAGGTATGATTCTGATGGGTTTGCCATCGTATGTTACTTGGTCTTTTCTCCCTTGCAGCTTTTAATATTTTTCTTTGTTAATGTACATTTAGTGTTTTGATTATTATGTGGCAGGAGGATTTTCTTTTCTGGTCTAATCTGTTAGGTGTGCTGTAGACCTCTTGTATGCTTATAGATATCTCTTTAAATTTAGGAAATTTTCTTCTATAATTTTGCTGAAAATATTTTCTGGGTATTGTTGATGGGAATCTTCTTTTTCCTCTATTCCTATTATTCTTAAGTTTTGTCTTTTATGGTTTCCTTGATTTCTTAGATGTTGTGTGTCAGAAATTTTTTTGATTAAAATTTCTTTGATAGATGCATCAATTTCTTCTATACCTGAAATTCTTTCCTTATTCTTTTCTATTCTGTTGGAGATGCTTACCTCTGTAGTTCCTGTTTTCTTCCCTAAGTTCTCCCTGTTAGTTCACAAGTTGATGCATTAGCCTACTCCCAGGTTGCTTAGGTACCTGTGATATCATCATTGGCCACTGCCCACAGGGGCCCTGGATAAAAGGACCCCTCCTCTTCTCTCTCTTGCTCTCTCTCTCCTGCTCTCTCCTCTTTATTTGTCAGGGATCCCCCTTCCTCTCCCTCTACCATGTCTTTCTGCCTCCATCTCCATCCAATAAGCCTCTTTCATATAATATCTGTTTTGTGCATCATTTCAAAAAAAATAATAACACTTCCTACCCCGGATTTCTTCAGTTTGTGCTTTCTTTAATGTTTCCATTTCAATCTTCAGATCTTAACCCCTAACCCCTAACCCTAACCCATTGATTTCTTTACCTTGTTTGTCTGTATTTTTCTGCCTTTCATTCAATTCCTTCACCTGTTTGTTTGAACTTTCTTCTGTTTCTTTCAGTGCTTTATTTCCTCTCTAAAAAGTCACAATCTGTTTTACTGTACCTTCCTGTATTTACGGATTTTATTTGTTTCCTCCATTATCATCACCATAAGCATAGATTTAAGGTCATTTTCTTGCGTTTCAGTTGTATTAGGGTATCCAGGGATGCTTGCCTTTGGAAAAATGGGTTCTGGAGATGTCATAATGCTTTGGCTTTTGTTGATTGTGTTTTTAAGCCTGCCTTTACCTATCTCGTTGTCTCTAGCATTGGCTGTTAGTTTCTGGTGCCTGCTGGAGTGTGTATGTGTGTGTGTGTGTGTGTGTGTGTGTATGTGTGTGTGTGTGTGTGTGTGTGAGAGAGAGAGAGAGAGAGAGAGAGAGAGAGAGAGAGAGAGAGAGAGAGAAACCCTGGGCAGGAAGCTGGATGTTCCTGCAGGGGCCCTCCTTAGATTGGTGGGTATGGTCTTCTAATGGGGGTGGTTTGCTGAGGCTCTTCTCAGCTGTATGATCATGTGGACTAACTGGACTCCTCAGGAGCCCAGAGGCTCTCCTCTCGCCAGGGGAAGTCCCAGAGACAGATGTTCCACCACTGGCTTTCTTGTATTGAGATTAATGAGCTGCAACTGCCCAGACAATGTGCCCAGACACTGTGTTTGCTTTGTGAAGCCATCTTGAGCCCAGAGGTTTGGTTGGTCTCCCTAGGGAGACAGGTTGAGCTTTGGAGCAGCATCTGGGGCTATTCCTGTGGCTCCAGGCATCAGGAGGCCTGAAGTTGGTGCTTTGTGCCCCAGTACCCAGAAGGAATCACTGGCCCTTGAGCACAGCATGCAGGCTTGTGGTTAGATACTGGAGACCCCAGGCCTTTTGGAACCCAGGAACTTCTCTGGAGATTAGCTGGGTGACTTGAGGTTGGAACCAATGTTTCCCTCACTGGGGTGTTTTCTCTCACCTGGGACATACAGTCCCTGGCGTTTTGGGTTCCACAGATTGGTTTGTTGGTTGCTGTGCAATCACTGCTGCCCTGCTGATCAGAAATTGGCACCACCATCTTGGGTCTTTTCATTTTTTTGAGTTTTGTATATTTTGGATATCATTCCTTTGTCATATGTAGGGTTATTAAAGATCTTTTTCAAATCTGTGGGCTGCCATTTTTTTTTGTTGACAATGTTCTTTGCCTTATAGAAGCTTTTCAGTTCTTAAAAAATTATTTATTTTTAATTTATTTTACTGTTTTTTTTCCTTTATCCTCCTACCTTACTCCTCAAAAAGGGGGGCCATTTCCTACCAACCCACCCAATCACATCAATTCATACCAGGAATAAGTACATCCTCTTCCCCTCTGGCCTGGTGAGGCAGCCCCATCAGGGGGAAGTGACCAAAAATCAGCCAATAGAGTCCATGTCAGAAACAACCCCAATCCCCTTACTAGCAAAATCCATATGAAGCCGGAGCTGCCCAGAGGCTACATCTATTAGGAGGCCTAGGTCTAGTCCTTGTATGGACCTTGGTTGGTCCTTTAGTCTCCGAAATTCCCTCTGGGCTCTGGTTAGTTGGCTATGTTGGTTTTCTTGTGGAGTTCCTGTCCCCTCCAGATCCTTCTATCCTTGGGCCTGATAGTAGAGTTTAGGGACTAGGAAGCTGCTCACTTCTGCTGGCTGGGTGTTCCTAGGGACCTGCAGGCAGGGATATTCTTCTCCTGGCTGGGTACCAGGAGAAAGATTGGGTAGGATCTAAGCTGGCTGTTCCTGGGGACCCATAGGCCTGATGATCCTGTGGCTAGCAGGCCTCGTCTAGATGGAAGGTTATGGACTGGGACTTAGGGGGCCAGGGTGCAGCTCACCTCTGTTGGCTGTGTCCCCTAGCAAGCAGGAGAAAGTCTTGGTGGGCTCTAACATGGCTGTTACTGGGGACCTGCAGGGCTGGATGATCCTGGGGCCTTCAGGCATCTTCCAGAGTGAGTGTGCTTTCTTAATCCATGTGGGATCAGATCTTATTACTATGTGGTTGCTGGGAACTGAACTCTGAACATGTGGAAGAACAACCAGTGCTCTTAACTGCTGTGTCATCTCTCTAGCCCCACTCAGCTTTTTTTTTTTAATTCACTTTACACATGGATCACAGCCCCTTCCCTTCTCTACTACCAGTCCCTCCTTCCCACCCTCTTTTACCATTCCCCCCTTCTCTTCTTCTCAGGGAAGGGAGGCCCCCTAGCCTGCCTTCCTACCCTGCCACTTCATTTTGCATTAGAACTAAGCTTATTCTTTTCCACTGAGGCCAGACAAGGCTGCCCACTAGGGAAACATGGTCCAATATCAGGCAACTACGCCAATGTGATATATGTAGAGAGGAAATTATTTTTAATTGTCAACAAAGTGAAATCATGTTATTTGCAGTAATCTGCATCCAACTTCGTCCTGGTGAGATGGGTCAGCAGATAAGAACACTTGCTGTTCTTGCAGAGTCCCTGGGCTAAATTCCTGGCACCCTCAAGGTTTTCAATCTTCCTTCTGATGTCCCCTTTTGCTCTGTGTGGGCACTGCACACATGTGTTGCCAATGAAAACATATAGAAGAAACACACACACACAATATTAAATTTACGTATGTGATAAACATTTTATTCTAATAAATTCACCTTAGAAAATTAGTCATCCTGATATGTTTTTTTTTCTTATATGTGATCCTAGATTGTATATATGAAAGCCTGTATTTCATCTCATGAAATAGCAGGAAGAACTCTGTCCTCAAATAATGATGATTAAGGGCTGAGGTAGGAGCTTCAAAATTGGAGAAACTGTGGTAACTGAGTGTGTTCAGTTTACAGTATAAACTTTGGAATATGTACTATGTTCATTAACTAGTAAAATGAAAATAAAAGTCAGTGAGAATAATTTTATTACACCTATAGATTTTGATGAATTGCTTTACTATTAAATAAATATTATTAGAATATTATAACATATGATATATTTATATACATATATTACTTAATAATATGAAAGTTATAGCAAAACAGAAAGGCCTTTATATATACTATGGATTAAAGAACTTGTCTTCCAATATTTATAAATAGTAGAGAAAATGTTGGTTCACTTCTATAAACACAAAAATCTGGATATTCATCTATATACCTATGTCTCTATACAGTCATATAATGCTTTAAATTCCATATATACATCTCTATTGATGTCTATATTTATCCTTATGCATGTTACAAAGATCTGGCCTGCTCTTACACTGCATAGCCATAATATTGAGAAATTTCCACCTCTCTTTCCCTTTGAAGGAAAAGCTGTAGTTTCTCAGAGGAGGTGTACTTGGCAAAATTCTCTCGCTCTAGCTGAGCCCTTCTCTTCATGGCCTCCCTCTCTGGCCGCTGCTCTTTTGTGATGGGCTGTGAGATAACTGTCCCTGTAATGTCAACTTTCCTCCATGGAATTGGTTGGCGGCTGAAGTCCTGCAGCAGATACTGGGTCTGAGGTTTGGGAGGTGACGGCACCCTGTTCCTGGTAGCAGAAACAAGCATCCTCTGGAGTGAAGTATGAGATGATGCTCTGTAGGGTGCAGGCCTTGAGGCAGCTGACTGAGGCACAGTGCTAGACTGGATCAGGTTGGTTACATTAGGCTGTGTGCCACTGGTGGAACTTGGCAGAGCTGCCTTGGCAGAGGCCATCAAAGATGTGCTGGCAGGAGGTGGTTGGCATGGCCCGAGTGTGGTAGGCTGAGCCCTGTGAGAATGAGGCTGTGCAGAGTAAACTGTAGTGGGCCTGTGTGAAGCCAGGGAGAGAGGCTTTCTAGAAATAGGTCTTCCCTGAGGCTTGTCCAGGGTTGGGAAAGGCAGAGGTACTAACTTGACCTTCCCAGGTGAGGGCAGCTCATGTTGGGATGAAGTTGGAAATCCCTTGTGAGCACTTCTCTCTGCTCTCTGAGCCTTGCCTAAGTTTTTTTCAGGGCCCTGGCCCTCATGTGGCATGTCCAGCAGTGCTGTGGTGAGTGGGCCTGGCCTTGGATCTTTGTGGCTGCTGGAGATTCCCAGAGGCCGGGAGGAGCATGTGCCAGTTTTCCTCTCATTCTTCTTCCCCAGTGGATGAAAGACCTGCACGGACTCCAGCATGTGCATGCCGAGGTGGGTTCGGGGCCTTTTAAAGCTGTTGTGGCTGAGCTCAGGTGGATTCCTTTTCCTCTTGGTCTTGGGCATGGTGGATTCCTCTTCTGTCTTGACTCTGTTCCTTGACTGCTTAGGCTCCTCTGTTTTCTTGGAGCTGTTTTCCCTGCTCCACTTGGTTATATCTTGCTCCTGTCCTCTACCTCTCCTGGGCCTGGATGCTGCTTTCTCAGCTTTGCCCTCCATGTTATTGGCCATGTTGTCAATAGCTCTTTCACTGGACACAGCACTGCCCACAGCCTCCTCTCCCTCCACCAGGTCCCAGCGTTGGATTTTGGCTTGAGGAGCTCCATCAGGCAGCTCGGAGGCTTCATGTTCTTTCTTCCTCACCTTGTCAGATGGTTCACTAATAATTCTTGAGATGCCCTGGGCCTGATCTCTCCAGATAACTGTGGAGACTTTGGATTTGGTAGCTGTGGGATCTTGGAATTGTTCTAGGTCAGTGAGGGAGTTGAACAGTTGTGGAAGATGAATGCCCGTAACCAGGGTAGTGATGTCTGCAAAGTCGATGGTGGACATCTTCAAACTGTCCATTGTCTGTTGCTCTTCCAGACCAAAGCTGCTGCCCCCTATGCTGGCATTGTCAGAAGCAGGCTTCTGCCTTAAGCTCCCAGCATCAGAGCAGTGCAGAGCCTGCTCCATGTCAGGGTGTGCTAAAGGGAGCAGTGCTGGGTCTTGGTTTACTTTTGTTCTCTTATAGGCATCCGGAGGTATTGAAAGCTCAGCTTCAGTGTCCTCCAAGTTTTTATTCTCTGTTTGTTCCAAGATTGGAACTGGAGGCAAGGCCAGGAAATCTGAAGGGCTGTGGATGGGGGCTGTTAAGGACCTGTCCCCATCGACAGGAGGTGTTCTCATTTGGGGAACCAGCATGCAGGTGTTGGACAGTTCTGGATTCTGCAGCAGAGAGAGTGTCTGGTCTGAAGGTAACAATCCCAGGGATGTCTCCATTTCTACTCCTGAAAAAGAGCCAAGGAATAAGTCAATGTCTGGCATGTGAGATGCCTGCTTTGCCTTTCATTCACTCAGGTGCTGTGTGCGAGCTGTGTGGAAGGCATTCCTATTAGGTCTGCTTTAGCAACGGGGACATCTCCTCTTTTCACAGACAGCTGGTGACTGCTCCCATACTGGTGACCATGCCATGTCATGTTTCCTCATGCTTTTGTGTTCCTTTGTGTTTGTGTTGTGTGTGCATAGCCATCACCGGTAGGTTACAGAATTCCCTTGATGTGTGCTTCTCACTTTCCATGCCCCCTTTCTTTGATACAGTGACACTCAATTCCTTGGAACTTTGCTATTAGGCAGGTTACCTGACTGCCAACTTATTTTATGTCATTACTCAGATGCTCCCAGAAGCCTGTTCTTTTATGTGGGTTTTGGTGTTCAAACCCAGTTGGGCACTACTGTGGCGCAAGCTTTTAAAAAATTGAGGCTTTCCTCCAGACCCATGTTTCACAGACTCCTTTTAAGTTATATGAAAATTGATTTATGAAGTTGTAATATTTGGGCTTGGGTGTGACACAGTATTAGAGAATATGTCTTAATGATCTTGGTCTTGGATCACCTGATGTACCCCAGTAAAAGAAAAAAGCAGCAGCAGCTTTGGCCAGTGTAGCTATGGTACATGGGCTGTACCTAATTAGATCTCTACAATTTTAGGTGTAAGAGAATGCAATGAAATGTGCTTGGAATCTGTGTGGAATACTTCTTTCGGGGCAGATTTGAGCTGCACTGCTCTGGAAGAGGATTTCAACCCATGGCAAATCTATTTGTTATCAAAACAAAAAGTCCTTGGTGTCTTCTAAAGCCCCGAGCAATATATGAGAAAGGAGATGATTGCAGTTAGTGCGTGGGATTGCTTAGCTTGGTAATGACATGAGCTCCATGGGCATCTCTTAATGTGGGATGGATACCACATGCTATGGCTGTGCATTCTCTCTCATTATAGAGTCTGATGTTGGTGATGGAAACCAGAGCTGGACTAACCTGTAAGGACTCATGTGCTCCCTCTTAGTGGCATATACTATTGAAATGTACAGCTGAGTTTCCATGGAGTGCTAATCCCACTTCTTCCCTTCCTGGCTCTTTACTCACCTTGAAGACTTGTGTCTGGCAGGGTTTGAGCAGATGCAGAATAGGAGAAGGCAGAGGTGAAGAGTGGTATTTGGACATTCATTTGCTGAATCTCCTGTAGCACCATCTCAGTGTCTGGTTGCAGGGCAAAGGCCTGACTTTCAGGGTAGGACACAGAACAGCAGGTCTGCAGGCCCTGCTCAAGTTCTCCAGGTGTCAGAGGGTCCAGGCAGCTATGGTTGTAGACCTGGCTGCCCTCCTGATAGGAAGGCACCATGCCATATCCTTGAATTGTCATCTGTGGTAGTGTGGCATGGACAAAACTGGCAGACAGTGTTGGACAGAAAGGGATTATGGCATTGGAATCTAAAATTTTCTCATGCCCAGCTGTCACAGACAGTGAGGATAGTGTGGTGTCTTGGTCGGTGATAGTCACAGTGAAGTCCTGGAGTATAGCTGCCCTCCCATCTGTGCTTCCTGTGAGATCCCATGTGAAAGCACCTGGATAGGAGAGTGCTGAGGTAGAGATCTGGCCCTGGTCACCCAGCACTGTCAGCATGGTTGTGCCAGCATGTTGGTAAAGGCAGGCACTGCCCATGATTGGCTGGAGAGAAGTGTTGGAGACTGATGGCAGGAGCCCTGCTGAACTACAAGCTGGGGTGGAGACCCTGGGGAAGTTGCCCTCCCTTCCTGCCGAGGGTCTGGAGTTGCTCAGCACAGGCAGAGATGGCTGAAGAGCACTTTCAGTCCCAAAGAAAGGTATGGTTTGGAAATTTTCTGTAGGAAGCAAGAAAACAGTGGGAAAATGATGAGATTGATGTTTTCTATCTTCTTGTGGGGAGTATAGTGCTATTTCCAGTTTGTTCTGTCTGGGAGACTCTAAGACTGAAGTTCCCTCAACATCTCAATGATGTGTTCAGATTGATTTTTTTTTTTTTGTTGTTACTGTATGGGATGACACTCATTTGACACGCTGACTCTTCTTCTTGTGTGGGCTTGGGATTCCTAGGTGATTTAATTAAGCCTTTGCTCCAGTCTAGATACCGTCTTTCTTTGCCCTGATTTGCCTTGCTCTTACACCTGCTGTGATATTTCATCATAACTGTGTACTGGAAGAGAAGTGTTTAGAGGTGTGAGAGGCTTAGACAGCTACTCATGCCTCCGCATTTACCATGCAGTATGCAGATCTCACCCTATGTAAAAAGACAGGGTCTCTCACTTAGATACCACTGGCCTTCAAATCCAGAATGCTGTTATCATAGGTATCTGCTAGCACCACTAGGCTTATCTTTACTGTTTTTGTTCATTAAAAGTGATATATTAGTGATTTCATATGAGAATACTGTGTTTACCCAACTATCTGTTCCCCATTCTATCTCCTCCTGCAACCTTCCCACTGCTTTCATGATCTCTTATCATTTAAGTGGAACTCTTAAACACATGCGTTGGTACAATGTTCTTGTGAAATGTATACAATTTACTCCTGTTCATTCAAATGCTGATTTCTCTATCCCACTAGCCGGTTTCAATTTGGACATTGCATTGTGATGTTTCAAGTTTGTGTAAACATGCTACCTTTTGTTCTCTGTATTGCCAATAAAAACACGCAGCCACTGCTGAGCAATGGAGAGAATAGGATGGCAATACTGGTCTGGAGGGGAGGAGAAAGAAGGAGTGGGAGGAGAGATCCAAGAGGAGAGGACCAGGAAACATCAGGAGAAATGAACCGGACCTAATATATGACTCAAAAGCAAGTATAAGTGGGAAATCTGAACCAGAGGAAGCTATATGGGCTTGGAGATTTAGGATGCAGTAATTATTGCCCAGCATTGTGCTTTAGGTTGATTAAATAAATCCTAGTCTCTGTGTGGTGATTTGGGTATACAGCTGGTTTAACTGCTGTTTAACTAAAAGATAAATCAGCATTAAATATTAATAATCATCAATAAATGGTATAGTAATGTCAGGCAGAATTTACAGTTATATAGTTATATATATATATAGTTATATATATATAGTTATAGAGTTATATAGTTATATAGTGAGAACTTATATAGAAAATAAAACTATAGAGCACTTTCTTAGTTCCATTTCTTAAAAACAGAGCAAGGGCAGTTCCTAAACTAGGAGACCCCTGCAGGGTAGCAAGGCCTCCAGCAGGCTGAAGAAAACCAAAAAATGATACATACAAATGCCAGAGAGGCAGTTCCTTTAGGTAGATAAAAAAGTGGCTCTTTAACAAGCAAGTGAAAGACCTGTGTGAAAAGGTCAAGTCTCTAAAGAAAGAAATTGAAGGTATCAGAAGATGGAAAGCTCTCCCATGTTCATGGATCAGTAGGATTAACCTAGTAAAAATGTCCATCCTGCCAAAAGCAATCTACAGATTCAATGCAATTCCCATCAAAATACCAACACAATTCTTTAAGGAACTTGAAAGAACAATTCTCAACTTCATATGGTAAAACATAAAACCCAGAATTGCCAAAATGATCCTGTACAACAACAGATCGTCTGGAGGTATCTCCATCCCTGATCTCAAGCTGTACTATAGAGCAATAGTAATAAAAACTTCATAGTACTGGCATAGAAACAGAATGGTGGATCAATGGAATCGAATAGAAGACCCAGAAATAAACCCATACACCTACGGATACTTGATTTTTGACAAAGAAGCGAAAACCATACAATGGAAAAAAAATAGCATCTTCAACAAGTGGTGCTGCTCTACATGTAGAAAAATGCAAATACATACATATTTATCACCCCGTGCAAAACTAAAGTCCAAGTGGATCAAAGACCTCAACATAAAACCAGACACACTAAATCTGTTAGAAGAAAAAGTGGGGAAGAGCCTTGAACTCATTGGCACAGAAGACAACTTCCTGAACAGAACACCAACAGCACAGGCTCTCAGATCAACCATGAATAAATGGGACCTCATGAAACTGAAAAGCTTCTATAAAGCAAAGGACGCTGTCATCAGAACAAAACGATAGCCTACAGACTGGGAAAGGATCTTCACCAACCCTATATCTGACAGAGGGCTAATATCCAGAATATATAAAGAACTCAAGAAGTTAAATAGCAACAAATCAAGTTATCCAATTAAACAATGGGGTACAGAGCTAAACAGAGAATTCTCTCTAGAGGAGTATTGAATAAGCAAGCTTCTCAAAGCCAGACTCTCCTAAGACAGGAAGCTAAATACCTAGGAGAAGGGGTTCTTGCTGGTCTGAGAAGTAAACATTTGTGGACTCAATAACTTACCAGAGTGAGGAAGGGGTCGGGATCCAGTGAGGGAGGCAGAAAAAAATATCTTTCCCTGGAAGCAAGAGCCAGAGACGGATTGAGAAGCCTCAAGCATCTAAACTGATCTAGAAGGGAAGCTGGGTCTAAGAAAGTAAAGTCCTTAGGAAGAGATTTAGAGATTAAAGATTATTTTCAATGCTGAAAATGGAGGAAGACACAATGACTAAGTGCTTCTGGATACCATTTGAGTTTGTTTCTCTTAACATACAAATGATTTTTTTTTTCAGTGACAATTTCAGTTTTATATATCCTCTTTGGGAGAGATGAAGGTAAGAGAGACTTGGAGAAAGAAGAGACTGAGAAAATTGGTGCTAAATTAAAGGCCATAGAATAGAGGTTGGGGATTCTTTGAATAACAATAGAGAGCCGTCAGAGAAATCCAATCTGCAACTTACAATAACACCAAAAGAGATAGTTCCAGATGAGAAAAATCCACAAAGAGTTGAAGATATTGCAATATGACAGCCCGTTGAGATGCTGGAGAGAAAGTCTTCAGCTATAGGCTAACTTGGTCACACTGGATATTGAATGTGTATTGTAAAGGTTCAATTACTAGCTGAAGGTCTATATGCTAAAGTAGAAATGCAGATCCTGTCTAGTGTTGTCTTGGAACAAGATCATACAGTGGCTGGTGTGCTCCATTTTGGAGAACTGAGATATATGCACCATGCCATAAATTCATATTCAGAATTCAAGTGGGCTTTTGTCTTAAATTCTGGAGAGCATGATCCTAAGGTTCCATATTTGTTAGAGATGGTGAATGTTTTGGAGATGGGCTGATGGTGCTTCAGCATGTATAACCATTGGAATACAACAATATTTTAGACATTATGACATGACACCTGTTATAGCTATAACTTATAATCCTATAGGTCAAGCAGTTACGAAAATATCTAACAGTAATTTAAAAAAGATGGTTATAAAACAGAAGGGGAATATAATAACTCCCCAAAATAGATTAAATAATGATTTATCAATTTTAAAATGTTTAAATGAGATAAGTACCACACCTGCTAAGATACAGTGGCATTTAGAGAGGACTGCTGAATTAGAGCAGCATATAAAGGTCCTAATTCCAGAGTGGAGATCAGGGAATGTGCCACGCTGGTGGAGGGTTTTTGCGTATGTTCATATAGAAGAAGAGAAATTATGGGTTTCCTCAAAACTTATAAAAATCAGGAATGACAGAGAAGACCACCCGAAAATCTTAGCCACAGACAAGAAAAGAAATCAAGAAGACTAAACAGAAGAGGTAACATAAATTGCTGATCCCTTAACATGGGAACAACTCTGAAACTGACTGAAACATAAAAATGTCTCCAGCCAGAACTTCAACAATGTGTGGCTAATATCCTCATATTTTATTATGCCATTTTTTAAATGACATAGATAAAATTGGTTTACAGTTTGGTTTACTACTCAGACTGGCTTATGAAAAAAATGCCTTTCTTCTGCTCATACTAAAAACAGAAAACCATCCTTAATTGATCTGTGAATCCTGCACATCTCATACATTTACGATTTTAGGACATATAATGCTTGTGAGAAAGCATATGTTTTTAGAACAAATCGATGCCAACTGGGGATGCTAGATCAAACCTGACAGGATTCATTCTTCCAGCATGCTGAGATGTTGACACATCCGTTCCAAAATCTTCCAGTTCCAGCATTCTTGTTCCAGGCTCAAGTTCTTCAATTGCTGTTTCTCATGAAAGCCTGCTTCTAAGAGATCTTTGAAGAAAGCTACTCAACTGGTCCAGCATTTTAGACTGTTCCAAACAGGACTGAAATTTCTCAACATTTATTTTCTACCCTTTTATCTTTATACTTTGAATTTTTTTCTCAGCCCAGTTCCTGTGGGCCTGTCTTTCATGTAACAGCCATAATAGTTCTTTCAAATAATAACTGCCTTTTTGGTCTAGCCTAGATTCTATTATATCTAAGATAGATTGAGTACTCTAGAAGATGGCAGTCACTCATTTTTTTTTAAATCTGTTTGTATCAAGACAGAGCCAGTGTAGCCCTCAGTAGACTTGATCTGATCTTCCTGTCTTTAACTGCTACATGCTGTGATTACAGGTTTGCCAACATACCTGGCATGAATGATACATTAGAGCAGCACTGAATTTGAAATAGTATCAGGGAAGCAGTAGTGGAGGGAGACCACCACAGTCATGGTATTTCGCGAAGTGCTAGACTTCTTTTTATTTCTTTTGAATATCACACCCTGAAGAAGGGCCTGATTTCTGCCCTGTTTACTTGCCTCTTAAGATGCAACAGTACAATCTCACTGAGGTGGATAAAGTTACACTTGAGCGAAAACTGTCTGTCCAAAGTCACCTTATTAAGAACCCAAGCAAAATGTGACTCTCAGCTCTAGATAACTATATCTTTAGTTTCCATATTATTCCATTGATTAAGCAGATATTTAAAAATACTGAAAGATGTGACCACACAAACATTTCAAAGATTTTTTTTTTTCTTACCTGACATGGTCCGGGTAGGGTTGGGGTGGAGTAACAGTAATCCACGTTACAGTGGAGCAGGATAAAATGTTGTCTTTTTCTGATCAGCTGACCAATATCGCCTGAGTGTCCAGTATCAGAGAACACTCAACTGGTCACTGGTCACATGTGACCTGTAGATCCTAATTTGTTTACAGGCATTACCATGGAAACCCCAAGATTCTACCAGGTGCTGGTAGGTTGGGAGGGAAAATGATGTCGTAAATCGGGCAGTAGCCAATGGGACGATCAGGTTCTGAGCTAAAAGACAGGATTGGTTGGAGAAGATGCTCAAAGACTAACAGCAGCCATGAAGGATGAGGTGTGGGCTGGTTGAAAGGTGATGATCTTGGCATAGCAGTCTCTCATACCATGACTTTGAGCTTAGGATTTGGTGGCATGGTTCTTATAAGGTTCCTTGATGAAGATGTTTATAATGTGCTACGGTGTGTCACATCCCAACAGAATGTATCCCATCTGCACACAGTGTACATATGGAGACTAGCCTTGGGCAGGAAGGAGAGGGACATGTAGGTTGAGGTAACTCAGTTGAGAAACTGTTAACAGTTGATCTGACTTTTGAGCTGTCAGCCTCTGTCCATGACCGAAGGAAGAGAACAAAATGTTCTTTTGTGACTGTTGAAGGGCAGGGCTGAGTGCATTGAAAGCACCTTATAGGGGTTGATGAACTCCAAGATTCTTCTGTTTGGGTTTTTCATTAAGGATTCCTTTAGGCTGTTGCTGGCCGAGGTTGGATTTACATCTCTCTTCTCTGTTTTCATCCCTCCTTTGTAGGCTTTGATTCATGAACCATCTTGGTTGTGCATGTTTACATTAGTGGGTGCTATCACTGTGAACAACCAGAAGACATGGTCCTCTTTTCATCTTGCACATGCTTGTTAAATAGGTTCTGTCCTTATATGCGAACAGCAGAGCGAATGAACGGGAAGCTGGCTGCAAATTTCTCTTTCACCCTTTTGTTGCTGTTCTCCTGCCCATACTCTTCTGGATGTTTTTTTCTCCTCTTCTGTTGTTTTTCTGAGATTGGTTTGTGTCTGTAGCTCATTTTGTTTTGGAACTCACCGTGAATTTCCCTCTGGCTTCAGAGACCTAGACATTAAGCCTCTGCCTCTCTTTTTATAGATTCATGGTTGTGAACCACTGAGTCTGGCTGCCTTGTCACTTTGTATCCAAGTGAAAGAAATGTAGCAGTTACTATAGCTCCTTCCTCCTTGCAACAGCCTCTGTAGAATCTTGGGATTACAGCATTCTCTGTCATGCTTGGGTCTCAGCTCAGGCCAACTAGAGAGTGAGTGGAATAGTTGCAGAAAGAAAGAAGGCATTTTGTGTTACATGTTGCTGGATTACATGAAAAAGCAATGTTACTTTGGTTTATTTGTGATGAAATGAGCAACCTTTTTCTGATCACAATGTATTTTTCACAGAGAATATGTGTGGCACTTTGTCATTTTAATTTGTGTTGTATCTACCCATGCTGTCACTCACTGGTAGGTTCATAGACTATGGTGTTGGCATGGGACTAGCATGCATTCATACACATTTTTTAGTCTATCTGCCACACAAAGCACTAACTAATATGACAACGTTCATTAGTCTATTACAAATGGCCCTAGAACCACTTAAGCTGTCTTCTAGAAATCATATATGGTGTAAGAGTAAGAGCTTTCAACAGGAGCTTTCACAATGAACTAGTACTGTAGCATGGGTCTGCATGTCCACCTCAGTATGATTTTTAATAGTTCTATGCATTTGTCTGTAAATTTTATAATGTGATTGTAATAGCTTAGTATGACTCCATTGTGTAAAGGGAGCACACTGTTTATCTGTTTTCTGTAGAGGTATATCTAGTTTTTGGCTATTATGACTAAAGCAAAAAAATAAACATAGTTGAGCAAGTATTCTTATTGCAGAATGAAGCATCCTTTGGGTATATGCCCAAGAGTGGTATATGTGGATCTGGAGGTAGATCAAGTTCGGCTTTCTGTGATTTCAATATGTGGAAGGATGCACTCACACTAGCAATGGAGGAATATTCCCCTTGTTCTGCATCCTCACCAGCATGATCTGTCACTCATGTTATTGATCTTAGCCATTCTGACAGGTGGAAGATTGAATCTCAATATTGTGTTGATTTGCATTTCTCTGATCGTTAAGGATGTTGAACATTTAAGTGTTTCTTAGCCATTTGGGTTTCATCTATTGATAATTGTCTTCAGATCTGTATAGCATTTGAAGTTGGATGATGTGGCCTTTCGAATTCTAGTTTCTTGAGTTCTTTATATATTTTGAAATTTAATTCTCTATTGGATGTGGAGTCAGTAAAATTCTTTTCCAATTCTGTAGACTGCAGGTTTGTACAGCTGAAGGTGTCCTTCACCTTAGAGAAGCTTTTTAGTTTTATGAGGTGACATTAAAGAATTGTTGATGTTAATGAGCACACAGTCACGCAATAGGTGTTTTCAGTACATCATCTCCAGTGACGATGCAATAAATGATATTCCTCAGCTTTTCTTCTGTCAGTTGCAATGTATCATATCTGTTTTTAAGTTAAGGTCTGTGATCCACTTGGACTTATTTTGTGCATGGTAGAAGGTATGGTTCTATTATGCATTCTTCTACATGCAGGTGTCCATTTTGACCAGCACCATTTGTTGATGATGGTGTCTCTCCCTGCCCAGTGTGTATATTCTTTATCAAAATCGGGTGTCTATATATGTGTGGATTTATGTCTGGCTCTTTAGTTTGATTCTATTGATCAATGTGCTTATTTTTATGCCAATGTCATGCAGAATTTATTACTCTAGCTCCATAGTACCAGTTGATATCAGATATGCTCAGACCTCCAGCATTTCTTTTATTGTTAAGGATTGTCTTACATATTCTGTAGTGTGTGTGTGTTTCCATATGAAGTTGAGAATTGTCATTCCATTATCTGTAACAAATGTTGTTGAAATTTTCATGGAGATTGCCATGAATCTGTAAATTGTATGATGGCCCTTTTTACTGAGTTAATTGTTTTGGTTCATGAGCACGGAGATCTTTCCATCTTCTGATATATTTTTCAGAAACTTTAAGTTTTAGTCATATAAGCCTTTCATTTGCTTGGTTAATATTACCCCAAGATATTTTATTTTATTTGAGGCTATTGTGAAATGTGTCGTTTCCCTAATTTCTATCTCTGTTTATCAGTGGTATATGCGAGGTATACTGATTTTTCTGAGTTAACCCTTTTTCCAGCTCCTGTGCCAAAAGTGTTTTTCAGCTATAGGATTTCCTTGGTCACTTATAGATACTATCATATCATCTTCAAATAATGATATATTGATATCTTCTTTTCCTAGTTGTATCTACTTGATCGCCTTTAGTTGTCTTTTTGTTCTAGCTACAAGTTCAAGTTCTATATTGAATATGGAATAGGAAACTCTGTCTTGTTCCAGAAATATTGGAATTGCATTGAAGTTCTCCCCATTCAGTTGGATGTTCGCTATATAGGCCTGCCATAACCTGCCTTTGCTATGCTGAGATATACACTATGTGTTCCTGATTCTCTAGGGGAGATTTATTTTTATCAAGAAAAGGAGTTGGATTTTGTCAAAGGCCTTTTCCGCATCAAATGAGATGATCCTGTGGTTAAATTTTCTTTCATTTCGTTCATATGGTGGATTAGATTTACTGGTTTTCATATATTGAAGCATCCCTGGAACTCTGGGGTGAAGCCTACTCAATGGTGATGGCTGATGTTTTGGTTGCATTTAAAATTTTCATTTTGCAAGTATTTTATTGCATATTTTAACACCCATGTTCATAAGAAAAATTAGTGTATAATTCTTTTTCCTTGATGAGTTTTGATTTGTTTGGGTGTCTGGGTAACTCTGGCCTCATAAAATTATTTGGGCAATGTCTCCTCTTTCTGCAATAATTTGAGGAGTAGTAGCATTAACTCTTCATTAATAATCTGGTTGAATTCTGTGCTAAAACTATCTGGCCCTTGTCAGTTCTGGTAGAGTTTTAATAAATAAATGAGACCATTTCATGAGTGATTGTAGGTTTATTCCATTTGTTTATGTACCCTTGATATATCTTAGGTAGAGAGAAAATGATTCATTTCTCTAAAATTTTACAATTTGGTGAAGGACAGGATTTTAAGTATGTTTTCATGATACTCTGGACTTCCTCAGTTTCTTTTTTATGTCCACTTTCCTCCCCTCACTGATTTTGTGAGTTTGAATATTTCTCTCTGTGTTTTATTTAGTTTGCATAAGGGTTTGTCTATCTTGTTGATTTTCTTAAAGAACTTACTTTTGGATTCATTGATTCTTGTTTTGTTTTCTTTGTTTTTTTATTTCATGAATCTCAGCCCTGAACATGATTATTTCTTACAGTCTAGCCCTCTTTGGTATAATCTGATTACTTCTTTTTGTTCTAGAGCTTTCAGGTTTGTTGTTATGTTGGTAGTAGAAGATCTCTCCAGTTTCTCTACATGGGTGCCCCACAAGTTTGGGAATGCTCTTTATTCATTTTCTTTGAGTCCTAATAAGTCCTTAGTTAGTTAGTTTGTTTCTTTCTTCCTATTTTGATTTTTTTTTTCATTCAGTAGGCTGTTGTTCCGGTTCAATGAGTTTTTAAGCTCTTTTTGTTTCTGTTGTTGTTTATATCTAGCTTTAATCTGTGGTGGTCAGTATGCATGGAATTCAATGTTATTGTGTCTGTTGGATCTTGCTTTGAGTCAGAGTATGTGGTCAAGTTTGGAGAAAGTTCAATGAGGTACAGAGAAGAAGATACATACCTTTATGTTTGGGAGAAATGTTCTGTAAAAATATGTCAGGCTTGTTTGTGCCAACATGTCTGCTTCCCTGTCAGAGTATCCTGGCCTCTTGTGCACCTAGCTGGACTGGAGAAAGGGGAGCTTAGTGGGGCCTGGGTGTGTGCAGTTAAGGATCTTGGTCAGAGTTGAGTGCTGGAGAAATGAGTTGTATGGTGACAGCTTCAGTGTGAAAGCTCATTTAATTCGGTGGTTGATGGGGAATTAAGGCTATTTAAACCTTTGAAGTGAGTAGGAAGTATAGGGTTGAGAGTACATCATTGGCTGGGCCTGGGTGCTTGAGGATTCCTCATTTGCATAAGGAGGAATTCCAGGTGCTGTTGGACATTACCTTATAGATGGAAAAGAGGTGCCAATTCCAGGGCACTAGCGCTGTCTGTTGTCCCAGGGACAGCAGCAATTGGAGACTGCCAGCAAAGGTGAGGTCTGCCCAGAGCCCTTTGGACAATAGTTTTATGAAGATGGCTCAGCCTGCAGTTTTAGGGACAGTTGCCATTGGAGACTATTAGCAAAGGTGAGGGCTGTTCCGTGACCTCCATACACCAATTCCTGGGCATCAGCTCTGCCTGCGGTCCTGGGGGTGGTGAGCATTGGACAGTGCCAGCAGAGAGGCAGCAGATATCAGCAACTTCCACAGACATCTACAGAACTTTTCACCCAAACCCAAAAGAATTTACCTTCTTCTCAGTACCTCACAGAACCTTCTCCAAAACTGACTATATAAATGGTCACAAATCAAGTCCCAACAGATACAAGAAGACTGAAATAATCCCTTGTATCCTATCAAACCACTATGGGCTAAAGCTGGACCTCAACAACTACAGAAATAGCAAAAAGCATACACATGCATGGAAATTGAACAACTATACTCAATGTCAACTGGGTCAGGGAAGAAATAAAGAATGAAATTAAAGACTTCCTAGAATTCAATGAAAATGAAGTCACAACATACCAAAACTTATGGGACACAATGAAAGCAGTGCTAAGAGGAAAGTTCATAGCACAAAGTGCCTTCATAAAGAAATTTGGAGCATCTCATACAAGCAACTTAATGGTTCAACTGAAAGCCCTAGAAAAAAGGAAGCAGACACATTCAAGAGTTATAGATATCTGGAAATACTCAAACTCAGGGCTGAAATCAATAAACTTGAAACAAAAAGAACAATTAAAAGAATCAACAAAACCAAGATCTGGTTCTTTGAGAAAATCAACAAGATAGACATACCCTTAGCCAAACTAAAAGGCATAAAGAAACTATCCAAATCATCACTTCAGAAATGAAAAGGGAGACATAACTACAGACACTGAGGAAATCCAAGCAATCATTAGGTTTTACTACAAAATCCTATATGCTACAAAATTTGAAATGGACAATTTTCTTGATAAATTCCACTTACCAAAGCTGAATAAAGAATCAGATAAATAAATTAAATAATCCTATATCCCCCAAGGAAATAGAAGCAGTCTTTAAAAGTCTCCCATGCCAAAAAAAAAAAAAAAGAAAAATTCCAGGGCCAGACTGTTTCAGTGCAGAATTCTACCAGACTTTCAAAGAAGAGCTAATACCAATACTCTTCAAACTATTCTGCAAAATAGAAGCATAAGGAACTTTATCAAACTCATTCTATAAAGCCACAGTCACTTTGATACCTAAACCTCACGAAGACCCAACAAAGAAAGAGAATTTCAGACAATTTCCCTTATGAACATTGATGCAAGAATACTTAATAAAATACTCGCAAACTGAATCCAAGGACACATCAAAGATATCCACTATGAAGTAGGCTTCATCCCAGGCATGCAGGGGTGGTTCAATGTTTGGAAATCCATCAATGTAATCTACTGTATAAACAAAGTGAAAGAAGAAAACTCATATGTTCATCTCTTTTAGATGCTGAAAAAGCATTTGATGAAATCGAATACCTGTTTATGTTTAAAGTCTTGGAGAGATCAGGGATACAAGGCATATACCTAAATATAGTAAAGGCAATATACAGCGAGCCTATAGCCAACATCAAACTAAATGAAGAGAAACTTAAATCAATCCCACTGAAATCAGGACAAGGCAAGTCTGACTGTTCTCTTCATATCTCTTCAACATAGTACTTGGAGTTGTAGTTAGAGCAATAAGACAACTAAAGGAGATCAAGGGAATTCAACAAGAAACAGAACAGGAGCCTACCATAGAGGGCCTCTGAAAGACTCTACCTAGCAGTGTATTAAAGCAGATGTTGAGACTCATAACCAAACCTTGGGCAGAGTGCAGGGAATCATATGAAAGAAGGGGGAGTTAGTAACACCTGGAGAGGACAGGAGCTCAACAAGGACCAAATACAGCTGGGCCCAGGGGTCTTTTCTGAGTCTGATTCTCCAAACAATGACCATGAATGGATATAACCTAGAACCCCTGCTCAGAGGTAGCCCATGGCAGCTTAGCATTCAAGTGGGTTTTCCCTAGTAAGGAGAACAGGGACTGTCTCTGACATGAACTCAGTGGTGGGCTCTTTGACCTCCCCCACTCGAGGGAGGGGCAGTCCTGCTAGGCCACAGAGGAAGACATTGCAGGCAGTCCTGTTGAGACCTGATAAGCTAGGGTCAGATGGAAGGGGAGGAGGACCTCCCCTATCAGTACACTTAGAGAGGGGCAGGGAGAAGAGGGAGGGAGGGTAGGATTGGGAGGGAATGAAGGAGGGGGCTACAGCTGGGATGCAAAGTGAATAAACTAATTAATATAAAAAATAATAAAAAACAAATAAGAAAAGAAAAAGTCAAAGTATCACTATTTGCAAATATAATAGTATACATGAGTGACCTCCAGAATTCTACCAGGGAACTCCTAAAGCTGATAAACACCTTCAGCAAAGTGGCTGGATACAAAATTAACTAAAAAAATCAGTAGCCCTCCTGTATACAAAAGAAAAATTGGCCGAGAAAGAAATTAGGGAAACAATACCCTTCATAATAGACACCCCCCACTCTAGCCCCACACAAACCCAAAGTATTTCAGTGCAACTCTAATCAAGCAAGCGAAAGACATGTATGAAAAAAACCTTCAAGTCCTTGAAGAAAGAAATTGAAGAAGATATCAGAAGATGGAAAGACCTACCATGCTCATGGATTGGTAGGATTAGTATAGTAAAAATTGCTATCCTACCAAAAGCAATCCCCATCAAGATACCAACACAGTTCTTTACAGACCTTGAAAGAACAATTCTCAACTTCATATGGAAAAACAAAAAGAAAATGCAGAATAGATAAAACAACCCACAATAAAATATCTTTTTTCCCACCCCTTATCTCAAACTGTCCTATAGAGCAACAGCAATAAAAACTGCATGGTACTGGAATAGAAACAGACTGGTGGATCAATGGAATCAAACTGAAGACTCAGAAATAAACCCACATACCAGTGGATACCCGATTTTTGACATAGAAGCCCAAAACCATAGAATGGAAAAAAGATAGCATCTTCAACAAATGGTGCTAGTGTAACTACATGTCCACATGTAAAATATGGTAAATAGATCATATTTATCACCCTGCACAGCATTAAAGTCCCAGTGGATAAAAGACCTCAACATAAAACCAGAGACACTAAATCTATTAGAAGAAAAAGTGAGGAGCCTCGATCTCATTGGCATAGGAGACAACTTCCTGAACAGAACACCAACAACACAGGCTCTAAGATCAACCATGAATAAATGGGGCCTCATGAAACTGAAAAGTTTCTGTAAAGCAAAGGACACTGTCATTAATACAACATGGCAGACTACAGCCTGGGAAAAGATCTTCATCAACCCCAAATCTGACAGAGGGCTAATATCCAGAATTTATAAAGAACTCAAGAAATTCGACACCAACAAACCAAATAATCCAATTAAAAATTACAGATCCAAACAGAGAAATCTCAACATAAGAATCTCAAATGGTGGACAAACACTTAAAGAAATGCTCATTGTCCTTAGACATCAGGGAAATGCAAATCAAAACTGCTAAGATTCCATCTTACACTCATTAGAATGGCTAAAATTAAAAAAAAAAACTCAAGTGAAAAGATATGCTGGAGAGGATGTGCAGAAAGGGGAACCCTCCTCCATTGCTGGTGGGAGTCCAAACTTGGACAACCACTTTGGAAATCGATCTGGCGCTTTCTCAGAAAACTGGGAGTAGCGCTACCTCAAGACCACTCCTTGGCATATATCTGAAAGAAGCTTCATCATGCAAGAATGCCATTTGCTCAGCTAAGCTCATAGCAGCTTTATTCATAATAGCCAGAATCTGGAAACAACCTAAATATCTCTCAACCAACGAATTGATACAGAAATTGTGGTATATTGACTCAATGGAATGCTACTCAGCTATTAAAAACAAGGAAATCATGAAATTTGCAGGCAAATGATGGAACTAGAAAAGATCATCCTGATTGAGGTAACCCAGAAGTAGAAAGATGCTCATGGTATATATTCACTTAAAACAGGATATTAGCCATATAACATAGGATAACCATACTAAAATCTACTGACCTAAAGAAGTTAAACAACAAGGAGGACCCCAGGGAGTATGCTTAGTTCTCATTCAGAAAGCAAACTGGATAGACACCAGAAGATGCAGAAGAGAGGGAACAGGAATGGCGCCTATCATAGATGTCCTCTGTAAGACTCAACCAGCAGGGGAATGAAGCAGATACAGAGAATCACAGCCAAACTTTGGGCAGAGCACAAGGAGTCATATGGAAGAAGAAAGGGATAGAAGGATGTGGAGGAGACTGGAGCTCCACAAGGGATTAAGAAAGCTAATAATCTGGGCCAAGTGGGGCCCGCAGAGACTGATACATCAACCAAGGATAATGCACGAAGAGGACCTAGAACTCCTGCTCAGATGTAACCTGTAGGCAGCTCAATCTCCATGTAGATTCCCTAGTAAGGGGGGCAGAGGATGTCTATGGCATGAACTAGGTTGCCTGTTCTTTGATTACCTCCTCATGGTAGGATTACCTTCTGAGCCAACAGAGGAAGAGGATCTAGGCAATTCTGATAAGACTTGATAGGCTAGGGTCATGTAATAGGGGAGGAGGACTGGGGTAGGATGGGGAGAAAATAAAAAGTATATTAAAAAAGAAACAAGAAACTTCAGTTTCGGGCGGGGGAGGGTAGAGCTGTGGATATCATAGATGTCTGAACTGGAAGAAAATCCCATAAAATCCTATAGCAAACACGTCAAGTGGCTTAGAGGAAAAGATGGACTCAATAGGTCGTCAGGTAAAGACTGTGCTCACTGTTGTCCCTGGTGGTGTAAAGTTAGCATAGTAATGATTACTGAGCATAAACGGACTCAGGATCACAGACACACTTCCTGGTTAGTCTGATACCAGTTATATGTGAGATTGACCCTAGCAGCTTACATGTGCTAGGGAAGTGTTCTGCTACTGAGCTCAAACCCTACCCTCTTTTTTTGTGTTTTATGTTGAAGCCAGGGTAGATTGGCCAGGCTAGCTTTGAAGTGTGATCTCCCTGTCTAAGCCTCTCAATTATCTCCTGCCAACCCTGAGATATCTCCCTGGATCTTGGACATGGAAGTGGCCAGCTTGGAGAAATACTAGCCATCAAAGTTGTAGGGGTCATCAGAATGATACTTTACTTGCCCACGTGGTGGCAGTGTAGCATCAAGGATGAAACAGGGCTGGTGGCTTCTTCCAGAGTTAGGGAGTGATTTTCCTCTATACCTGTTAAAAATCAGGGTTAATGGGGAGAAGGGAGCTCCCCTTTTCTGAGGGAAAGGGAGAGGAAAAAGGAAATGGGGTGAAAGGGGGGTACTGGGAGGAGAGGCGGGAGGGAATACCCTTGAGATGTAAAGTAAATAAGCTGAAAAAAAAATCAGGTTTATCCATGACTTCTCACAGCTGGTCCTTGTGAGTAGACGCTAGGAACTTCAGGATCAGAGTTATTTCTCTGTAAACGCTGTAGCTGGATTTTGATTTAACACCTCAACTGAGCCATGTGGCCTCAATGAGACAGTAATTAAAAGGAGAGAGAAAGGAAGAAAAGAGGCGTGGCTGCAGATGATACTCTTGTCTTGGTGGCTGCTCAAGGGAGTGGAAGGACAGGAGGCCATCCATGCCAAAGGACAGGATGCACAGGTAGATTGCAGTGAGTCTGACACAGGGCTCCTCTGATAAATGCAAGAGGGTTGACTGGTCATTCTGATTTTATCTTATGTTTATTTTTTTCATTAATTTTGAAAGTATCTTTACCCCCTTTTCTATGTAAAACTTTTCTCCCCAGTGACTCTGTTATCACCATGGAGACAGAATCATATCTGCAGAGTGCCTCTGTATTGAACAGTATGTGTGATCACTATTGAGCATTCTGTGTCTTCATAAATTTAAGGTGCCAGAGTCATTTTCCTGTAACAGGTAGAAATTAGACAGAGGGATCAGAGTCACTTAGGGAAATTGTTAACAAATGATATTATTTATTTATTTTGGCACTTAGTGTGTGTATGATGACATTTATTGGTGCAATCTAGGCTGGGATTTTTTTTTTCTCATTATCACCATGGGAGACAAGTTCTTGAAAGAGGTCATTAAGACAGGTGGTATGGCAGGGCCCACAATGCTGAGGTAGAAGAGGGAAAGGTTCAGATATCAATGACTGAGTGGCTGGCCTCTGCTCAGTTAGGTTCCTAACTGGTGTGATCTTCGGGAACATTACAAAGTGCCATTTGGTTTTTGAATCAGGATACAACTGGCTTTGTCAGATGTGTTTGGTCCTCATGATGGTGCAGCAAGCATTTTTAATCACAGAGCCATCTCTCCTGCCCCTCAAGACACACTATTTCAAAAAGTCTCCCACTGAGTCAGAGGCTTGCCAGCCCCAGACTCTCAACAAACTATTTTCTTGTTAAATTGGGGGCAATAAGTAATGTGACTGTGGATTGAGACCTGGTCAACAAAGTGTCTAGATTACAGGAAAGGAGCTCTGCATCTCAGTGCTGGGGTATTCAGTAAGGCAGAAACCTGGTCACAGAGTCTTCAAGGAAACACAGATGAAGGTTCTCAGTGACATGGGAAGGACTACCCAGAGGCAGGGCTGACATTCACAACCAGAATTCTGAAGAACCACCTGGTGATGACAATTGTATCTGTGACCTAACCCATAAAGAACTATTCACCAATGGGAACAGTATCTATGACCTGACCTTAACCCCACAGAGAATTACTCACAGGCAAAGAAGGCATTTGCAGTCCAGCCTCTGAAGGACCACCAACTGACAGGACTAGTACCTACTGACTTGGCCTCACAAAGAGCTGCTCAGGGGTGTAACAGGTATCTGGGAGTCTGAGAAGGACATTTAGGCTTCAACAAACAAACACCATCTGAGATTCTCCCATTCAGCTCTCTGTTCTTCAAATTGTTCCTCCTTTATTTAATACTCAGTGTCCATTCAGTAGGATGGCTCTGTCCTGCTCATTTCTATTATAGTATGGCTAAATGTGATTATCTTGTTGCCATTTTAAAGAACAGATTACTTTGTTCTTCCAGCCATGGCAACTAATGGAACATAACAGTATAGCAATAGCTAGGTGTATGATAATGATAATGGAATTGTCAGCACTCTATGGTAGAAGGAAGAAAGAACCACAAGACTCTCATCTGGGATTCCAGCCGTTATTCTCTTCTGACCTCATACTCTAACTACCAGTGATCTTTGGCGATGTTGGAGTACATAGAAATGGAAGGTTAACTGAAATTAAGACTGCATGATGTAGCTTCCATGAGGCCAGCATCCATGATGGAGTGGGAACTTTGTAGTGATGAAACTATTTTGTGGTCACTCATGTTCTTATTTATAAATAAATTCATTGGCTCACCAATTGAACTTTGGTGGAAGGAATCCTTTGGTTTTTAAGAGGTGCCCTATTCTTCCCCAGGAAAAGTTAATGCAACAAATTTTTGTTTGGTGTAGAAGAGAAAAGAACCAAAGATAAATTTGGGGGAGCTGGTAAAATGGCTCAGATGAGTTTTGGAGAGCTGATAAAATAGCTTAGATGAGTTTGGGTCAGTTGGTAAGATGACTCAGTGGGTAAAGGTGCTTGCTTTCAAGCCCGATGACCTTTGGTGAATTCCAGGGAGCCATATGGAGTGAAAAGGAGATTAAAGACTGTTCTCTAACTTCTGCATGTGCATTGAGGCATATTAATATACGTGTGCATATTTCTGCACATGTGCATAAATAATGTAGTAAAAATGAAAGGATGAGTTTGGGGTTTGTTATTTCATGGCTCTTGCTTTAATAAGGCATTCAGCTGAGGCTGAACCGTCTGAGGAAGAAGCACCTGCAGGGGAAAGCTTTATGTAGCTACCTTTCCCTGCATGGGGAAATTAGTGTGCCTTGCTGTGGTTGTAGTTGTGCAGGCCTTGCTATGGGCAAAATAACCTACAACTAAGTCTGAACCTACTGGAGGTGGTATGTGCATGTGTGTTTCCAGGGAGGCTGTCTTTCTCTGTGTGATATGAATGTTGTGTCTTCTTGGTGAATGGGGTCCATTAACTGGAACATGAACTGCGGTCACCAAGAGTAACATGTATGGCACAACACTACTGCCAAGCCGCTGCTGAGGTCGTGTGGCTGCCACTATGCATAGTAAGACATGCATCTGAAGCTGAGGTGGGTGCCCAGCAGAAACTTGCTTGCGTAAGGAGGGAATTAAAGAAAGAGAGTTGTGGCTAGTGTCTTCTGTGTTATCTTCTAGTCAGGCTAGAAAATTGGAAAAGAAAGAGAACAAGGTGGAGGTGTTCTTTTTGTTTCTTATTGCTGATGGCAGGAAGGGAAAGAGACTACAAACTAGATCTGAGTTAAAATTCTATCCTAGAATTCCAATGCTTGGTATGAATGAGGAAAAAGGCAAGGTAAAAGTGACAGAGGCTGTTTCTCAGGTCTGACGTTTAAGACAGGAAAGGGAAAAATCCATGATTCAGCATTCAGATAGACTTGTTTAGGCTGGTGAGATGGCCTGGTGCCTAGGAGCTGTCACTGCTTTTGCAGAGTACTAAGCTTGGCTCCCAGTGCGCATGTACTCATCTAGTTCTGACTCCCTCTTCTGTCCTTAATGGGCACTGCACCCGTGTGCAGACAACACACTCATATATGTAAAATTTAAAATATTCCCAAACAGTGAGGCCTTGAATGTTTTGTACACTTTCACAGGTTAATTCTGACTTAATGTTTCTGTTTGTAAATACCAGGAATTTGAGGTAAAACTGTTTTGTATACTTGATGAGAGAGTACTTCTGTATGATTATGGGTTTTACTAAAGATTAACATGTTTGTTGTTCCAGGCTAGTTTTTACATCAGCTTGACACATGCTAGATTCATCTGAGAGGAAGCAATCTTAAAAAAAAAAAATGCCTCCATTTTTTTTGGTCTATAGGCAGTAAACCTGCAGGGTATTTTCATAATTAGTGATTGTTGAGAGAGGGTCCAGCCCATTGTAAGGGAAGATATGCCTAGGCTGCTCATTCTGGGTTTCATAAGAAAGCAGGGTGAGCAAGCCTGTAAGAGGCACTGCTCCATGGTCTCTGCATCAGCTTCTCCATCTAGATTTCTGTCTTGAGTTCCTGCTCTGATTTCCTCAAATGATGGATGTAATATGGAAGTGTAAGTGTAATGTTCCTCCCAAGTTGCTTTTGGTAAAGATTAAATCACTGGGTTGCAGGATATTTAGGAACCAGACTTGGGTCAAGCTGAATCTCATTTCCTGTGGCTGCCTTTCATAGACTGAGAGGTTCTTTCCACCCTGTTGTGGGAGAATGCTCACAGACTGTCCACCTAGTTTGGGGGCTACTTCTCACACAATACTGAAACGTCATCAAGATCTATACACGACACAAAGAAGGCACAGTTGTTAGGTATATAAACAACAATTTTATCATTCAATTTGAAGAACAGATGCACAGCAGGGAAATCATATCCTGTTCTGTGATCCAGGAAAATATCTCCTGTGATTAACAAGGTCTCATAACCCAATGGTAAGGGAGCTGCTATGGTTTTATTGAATGGAGGGTATGGGCATCTGCATTTGCATTCTAAACATTTCTGTTGGTGCCCACAGATTGGTGTAGTTGTTTGTGCTGCTGTAGCTGATACAGTCTGCCTCCGTGCTGGCCATCTTACATTTGGTGTTCTTTTTTTTTTTTTTTACCCCAAACAATTTTATTTTATTTTTTTAACTTTTATTTTTTTAATATTAGTTATAGTTTGTTAACTTTGTATCCCTGCTGTATCCTGCCCCCTCTTTTCCTCCCAATTTCACCCTCCCACCCTCATCTCCTCCCTGCCCCTTTCCAAGTCCACTGATAAGGGAGAACCTCCTCCCCTTATATCTGATACTGGTTTATCAGGTGTCTTCAGGACTGGCTGTAAACTTTACATTTGGTATTCTTTGTTGATGAAGAGAGAATTGCTTAGGCTACTGGGATTAAGTGGATTTTTTTTTTTTTGTGGTGAGATGGCAGGAGGGATAGCATGTTTTGAAAAACTCAAAGTAAATTAAAAATAAATACATGCCAGGCGCAGTGACACACACCTATAATCCCAGCACTTGGGGAGGCAGAGACAGGTGGATCATTGTGAGTTTGAGGCCACCCTGGTCTACAAAGTGAGTGTAGGACAACTAAGGCTACACAGAGAAACCATGTTTCAAAAAACCAAACACCAAAAACCAAACCCAAACAAAACAAAAACATAAAAGCAAAAACCAAACCATACTGTAGGTTGCCTAATGAGTGTCCTGAGTGTAACATACTTGAAATCTGTAGAGCACAGATAGTGCATAGAGGTGAAGGTACAGGAACAGGCCTGGATGGAGCAGGACACAGCCACTCAAGTAATCCTGGAAATAGCTGATAAGTGGTTTGTCAGGGAACATAAGGGGTCTTTCCCACCAAAGGAAGCAGTTAGTTCAGGGAATGGCCTAGAGGATAGGAACAAATCTTTGCCATTGTATCTGCACAGAGACTTAACATCTAGTTCATTTGCAGTTAGATAAAATATCAAAATCATATGAAACAAGGCAACTCAGTTTGTTGAGGCACATAAAAAAACAATCCTCAAAGATTTAATACAAAAGGAGTGTGAATGCATAAACGTTGAGATTCAAGAGGAATCAGAGAAATGTACAGTGAAACTCCAGGAGATGCCATCCAAGGTCAATTAGAAAAGAGATGACAATCACAGATAAGGGCATGTGCAGGAAAAAAAAAAAAAAAACAAAAAACGCTATACACTGATGGCGGGGATGTGAAGTATTATAGCCTCTTTGGATGTCAGTATGGATGGTCCTCCAAAAGCTCATAGTGCAAGTGCTCCATACCTCATAGCGCAAGTATACCATTCCAAAGTTAAAGTCCAAAGTTAAAGCCCCAATGCTGATTGTAATACTGTCTGTAATACATGAGGGAACCAAGTTTGGTGTCTCAAAACATTGTTATGGGTGAGGAAAATGTAATACATGTAAAGAGGGAAATATTTTCAGCCATAAAGAAAATGAAGTTATGTTATTTACAAGAATCTGCATTCAACTCAGTCCTTTGGAGATGGCTCAGCAGGTAAGAACACTTGTTGATCAGCAGACTCCCTAGGCTGAGTTCCTAGAACACTCATGGTGGCTTTCAGTTTTAGGTAATTAAAAAACCAGAGTTCTGATGCTCTTTTTTACTCTGTGTGCACTGCGTACATGTGTTGCCAAGGAACATATACAGAAGATACACACACATAAAATAAAATATTAAATGAATGTATTCTAAAATGGATACAACTTGAGATAAACATATTAATGTGATTGAACCTGTCTCAGAAAAATAGTCATCCTGATATTTTTTTTTTCTCATAGGCGGGTCCTAGATTGTATATAATGAGAGCCTATGTTTCATCTTATGAAATAACAGGAAGAGCTCTGTCCCTAAATAGTGATGATTAACAGCTGGGGTGAGAGGTTTGAAGCATGAGGAACTGTGGTAACAGCTCAAGTGTGTTCACTTTACATTATAAATTTTGGAAAAGGTACCATGTTCATTGACTAGTACAAAGAAAATAAAAGTCAAGGGCCGCTCCATTTTCTGGGACTGGAAATGATCAGATGGTGGCTGGCCTCTGGTTTTCCTGGGTGATAGCAGATCTCTGGGGATTCAGGGAGAAGTGGGAGTCTCTGATGGCTGCTTGTCTCTAGGGCTGCAGGTGGGGATGGGCACCAGGATATGGGGCTTGCCGGATGCTGTTGTCTCTACTGTATCTTGATGGTTGTTGCTGCTCTCAGGTGGCAGGGGTTCCCCATGGTTGCTGGTCTAGTATGCAGGTGGAGATGTGGCACAAATGATGGTGCTTGGAGCACACTTCATTTCCCTAGTGGTTTCTGGTCTCTGAAAATGGAGCATACTAAAGGAGGTTGGGCATGGATGTCCCTAGGCAGACTGTGGAAGCAGGACTCTACAGCTGGGCTGTAGCAGGGCAATAGCCCCTGGCCCAACTAAGAGGAACATCTGAAGGCGGCAATGTAACATCCACCATAACAACCCTGTTTGGGTGCTATTCACCCAAACAGCTTTTCATAAGAGAAATGAACAAATGAACATCAGACTTGTTTAACCTACTGTTATAGGACATTAAACTTAACTCTGAGAGGTGCAAGTTGTCAGTTAGGTCTTTGTGTAAGGTAGCAAGGTGAGGGTAGAGGACCAAAAGCTTTTCTCTGGGGTTATCATCATTTGTCTTGGTGCCCATTCATACAAAGCTAGGGTTAGACAGTCAGGAACACCAGGTTCAAATCTGAAACAAGCACTTCCTACAAGGACCCCAGAGAGACAGCCCCAGGGCAAAGTGATACTCCTTGCCTTCTGGGACATGGAAGGCTATGTGGCTGAAGAGCACTATACAAAGTCTGTACAAAGTGGTTGTACGCAGAGACTGAGAACTATCTCTAGATGATCTCCCGCAAGACAGGGACGTATTCCTTTCAGAAACTTCTGAAATGCATAGGTAGGATTTTTCTTGGCAGTAACCTCTGAGTGGGTGATTCTATTTAGTGATATTAAACGCTATAGGAAAGTACACACTAAGAAATACCAGCCACTCACTCTGATTTAATGCTGCATGTCTCTCTTCTGTTTGGTAGAGAGGCCTTTGGATTTCTTCTGATGCTTTGTCTTCTGGTGAATAAACTATTCCAAGACCACAGCCTAGTGCTGTAGATGGCTCGCATAGTCTTTTTGGCTCAAGTTGGGTATGCTCTTCTTCAGGAAGGTCAGTACAAAGGCCTCAGTCTGCTGTGTTCTAAGCTCCTGATCACAGACATGATGGTGTGGTTCACAGTTCTGCTCTCAGACTGTGTATCCTCTTATAACCCATTTCTGAGAGCTGCTATCTTTGCTCATCCATCTTTCTATCCACTCAAGTGCACAAATCTCTTCTCTGCCAAGTGTTTGCTACACACGACTGCCAAGACGTAAAAGAAACACTCATATGCTAATTGTGACAATGTACCACACTGCAGCTATGTCAAATACTGACTTTCTGTCCTGCTTCTTTGATGTTACTCTACTGAGGAGTCTAAATCCTTTGTAAGGCAAGACTTCTGTAATCCTGTGGGGAAGGAAGCTTGAGAAATGGATGATTCAGGTTATTCAATCAGTCATAAACACAAGGCCAGCTTAATGTGGAAGAGAGCTGAAGTTGGTAGAGAAGTGAACTAGTCCAGCACTAAGGAAAGCTGTCTAGGGGTTCCAGGAAGGTCAAGTTCTTTAAGGAGGAATTCTGAGAATGAGAATCAGTCCCTCTTTCTTGCTTTTTAGCTCTGTGAACCCTGTGGGTCTGCTCTTGGAGAGGTCTGCCCCAGTCCCACTTGCAGGCAAAAAATGTGATGTGCATCTTGGGTGCTAGTCAGTCTCAACAGGACACAGCAATGTCAAGTTACACAGATTCCTAGGGCAGATTGGGTGGAACCTCTTCTGAGTAGCACCCAGTTCTGAAGACACTATAGTTTTATTCACCACCTCTCAAGTTGGGGCAGCAACTATTCATCACTGGCAACAGCTACCTTATTTGGCCAACCCTCTTTCCTAAGGACATACCTCTTTCTTTTTTTAATGTTATTTTTTTCTTATCAGTTACATTTTATTAACTCTGTATCCCAGCTGTGTCCTGCTCCCTCATTCCCTCCTAGTCCCTCCCTCCCTTCCTCATCTCCACCGTGCCCCTTTCCAAGTCCACTGATGGGGGGGGGGACCTCCTCCCCATTCATCTGATCCTGTTTTATCAGGTATCTTCAGGACTGGCTGCAAAGCCCTCCTCTGTGGCCTAACAGGACTGCTCCTCCCTTGGGGGGTGGGGAGGCCAAAGAGCCAGTCATTGAGTTCCTGTTAGAAATAGGACATACCTCTTAACCTGGGCATTTTATGGGCTCTTTTGCACCATCCAGACAGCAAAGACAAGTCTGAAGCTAACTGCCAGCTTTAGGTTAATGTATCTATAGTGCCTGATACCTTCTCTGTGCTAAAGGAAGGGAGTGAAAATAGAGAAAACACAATCTTTGAAGTAGTTCAAAGTAGGGATGGCTAAATAATCCATCACTGATATCAGGACAATTTAGTTCTTTTAAGTATATATATGGTCCCTCTTTCATGGGGAAGAAAAATTAACTGCACTTATTCAGAGAAGGAAGAATGGGTTTGTAAGAAAATTTCTTGGATGATCCCTTTACTCTGTAGTATTGGAGGATTACATTCAGTGGGGTTTAATGCATATGAGGCAAGTTCTTCACCATGGATCCATAGCCTCAGTATTCTTGGATTCTGGTAATTTATATTTATTCATTTATTTAAAGACAAGGTTGGCTTTGAACTTGCTATGTATCTCATAGTCCTCACAGGCCTCAAACCCACAACAGTCCTGTCTCAGGATTCTAAGAGCTAGTTGCTGGGGTTATACACATACACTGCCATGCCTATCTTAGATATTTTTTACTCTTCCCTCTGGCCAGGTTTGTTCTAGAAATTCCCAGGGTTTGGTTTAAAAAGAACACTCAAGTGGTCAAGGGCATCTCAAAAAAACTTACATAATCAACTATTTTAGGCCCATAGGGGCTCATAGAGACTGAACCACCAACCAGAGAAAATACATGGGTCATACTTAGGTCTTTTGCATATATTTTACAGATGTGCAGCTTAGTCTACATGTGAGACTCCTAACATCAGGGGAAGGGGCTGTCTCCAACTCTGTTGCCTGCCTTTGGATCTTGCCATTGGCTTCATTGTCTAGCCACAATGGGAGATGCTACTGCAACTTGATATGCCAAGGGGTGTTGATATTTATGAGAGGCCTCCCCTTTTCTGAGGAGAAAGGAAGGAGGTCATGGGGGTAGAGGAGGTAAGAGGGAGGGACTGGGACAAGAGGAGAGAATGAAAGCTGATATCACCATGGAAATAATTAATGAAAAAAAAAAAACAAACAAAACAACCAGCACTCCTAAAAGCTTATCATGTTTAAGAATCACTGGGATCTTACTAAATCATCAGGTCTTTTTTCTTTTTTTTGTTTCTTTTTTAATTACAATTTATTCACTTTGTATCTCAGCTCTAGGGCCCTCCTTGTTCCATATCCTTTCTCTCCTCTAATACTGCCCCAGTGCTTACTTCCCCTTCCTGGCACATCGCTTTTCTGTTTAAATACCAATGTGCCTCAGCAGATTTTTACAGGGGGCAAGGGTGAAAAGCCAGCCAGTAGAGAGAAGCAGGCCCTTGACAGCAGTTACCAGGTAGGTAGTAGCTAGATCTGGCCAAGGCCTTGGATCCACCTTTTTTAGTTTCTGTAAAAGGACCCTGGGGAGAACACAGGCTCAATCCTGACATCTATCCCTAGCTTGTAGACTGAGTCTGCAGATTCACACTCCGGGCCTCGGTTTCTCTTGTGTACTGTGAGCCAATTCCCTGAAGTTTTCATGGGGCTCTGCTGTGACAGGTATCCCTGATTCATTTCACAAACCAACTTCCAGTTGCTGTCCCTGTATACTCTCATCCTGGCCCAATTCCGTGTCTCTTATGCCATTTACCTTTCATTGTTGGACCACTTCCGGTATGCTCTGATGACGTCAGCTTCATGCCTCACACAGTCTTTTCCTTCCTTCACTTTGTTCAGCGGCTTTCACCCACCAGGACTCTTTCTTGTTTAAATTCCCCATTGTGCACGAGTAACAACGTCTTTATACACAGCACACAGACTTGCTCCTGCCTCTGTCAACAGACTGTGACCACATATTTAGGATATGGTACCTCCTGTGACGCCATCCATGTGTGCCTGTCTCTGGCAGCACATGCGCCTTGTGGGAGCTCGGCAGCTGAAAGGCCCGCGCTGTGGCGGGTGGAGTCTGTTTTTTTGTGCCTCTTGAGTTTGTCAGTCTACCTGGCTGGAGCAGTCGGGTTGCCAGTCAGGATTAATGAATTATATAAGGAGAAATGGCATAGAGAGGAAGCTAAGGAGGGCACAAGTGGGCCGGGATATTGGAGGTAATGGCTGTAGCGACGTCTTAGGATTACTTTTCCTTTTTTTTTTTTTTTCGATAGGGACCCGCTGGGTGGCCCTGTGTGGCCTATAATTCACTCCTGATATTACTAGTCACATTTCATAACAGTAGCCGGGGATTTAGTAGGTTTATTTTTTGGTGGCGGTTGTTGTTTGTTTGTTTTGGTTGTTGTTTATTTATTTATTGCTACTAAGTACTTTTATGACCCCGTTTAAATTTTATGACCTTGTTTTAACCTATGAGTTAAAAAAAAGATAGGATTAGCTGGTGTCAGGAGCAAGAAGGTAGGTATGCCTGGGTATTGTAGTTAATATAACAAAAGTTATATTTTATTTTGTTGATGGTTATTACACAAGGTTCACACCCTAAATTCCTAACTACAGTCCTAAGCTTAGCTCTTCAAGTCTCCTCACCTGTATGACTTATCTTAGCTGAAGTTCAAGTCCAGTTTCTAACAGAACTCTTAGGTTGGAGGGTCAGGATTTGAGGGAAGACTACAGATGTGCAGAGCAGAGAGCATTGCTCTGGGTTCTAAGACAGTCTGGTTATCTTGACTGAGTGACATCCCTGGGTTCTGGTTATCAGGTGCAGCCTTGGATGTAGTGGGTTCCCTGATTAAGCTATTCTTACATGTTGAATAGGCTTTTGTTTTTTTCCTATGCTCATTACAGCTAGCTTTGATGGTCTCAGAATGTTTAGGGGTTTTCTTTCTTTTTTTTTTCCACTCTGAAGACAAAAGTCTCCCTGTGTAGCCCAGACACTTGCTATATAGCTTGAAAGTGTAATAGTCCTATCTCAGCTTTTGGAGCACTGGAATTTTTTCTTACTGCATCCACTCCAGAAAGCATTCTTGAGACTGAAAACATTAGTTTCTGTCATCATGATAAAAGACAAAAAGTGATTCTCATGGCTATAGATCTGGTACACAAAGGCTCAGCCCAGTCTTCTCTGTAGCCCAAGTTATTACGAGTCTTTTAATGGACCGTTTTTAAATACCTAGCATAGCTTTGAGTATCTGCAAGTGTTCCCTGTGATTCTCAGATTACAGTAGAGTAGTTGATTCCTCAGAGCAACAGTGAAACCACAGCTGCCTGCTTACTAAAATCTTTGCTTTTTTTTTCCAGTTTCTCATTTTTTTTATTAATTACACTTTATTCACTTTGTATCCCCCATAAGCCCCTCCCTCCTCCCCTCCCAACCCCACCCTTTCCTTTCTTCATGCATGCCCCTCCCCAAGTCCACTGGTAGGGGAGGTCCTCCTCTCCTTCCTTCTGATCTTAGTCTATCAGATCTCATCAGGAATGGCTGCAGTGTCATCTGTGGCCTGGTAAGGCTGCTCCCCCCTCAGGGGGAGGTGATCAAAGAGCAGGCCAATCAGATTATGTCAGAGGTAGTCCCTCTTTCCATTATGATGTAATGGTAAATCTTTGCTTTTTAAGAATTGACACTCATTTTGTCATCTTTAGAAAATAGTGTATGAAGAGAGATGCTTATTAGAATTTTTGTGATTGTTGTTTATGATATTGAAATACTGGGAACAGTATTTGACAGCAATGGACTGAGCACATGAACTATGTGCTTATTTATTTGGTAAATTAAATTTATCACATGGGTCATAGAGTGCACACCAATAATCCTAACACTCAAGAGGCTGAGGCAGAAGGATAGAGAATTTGAGGCCCTCTTAAGCATAGACATTGAAACCCTGTTTGAAAAAGTAAACAAATGAAAAGTTTCAACAATTCTGATTCCTAGGCTTCCTTTAGGAGAAGGAATTACATAGCAGAAGGATCCCCGGAATCTCTATTTTTTTAAAAAATATATTTTATGTTCATTGGTGTTTTTCCTGCATGTATATTTATATGAGATGTCAGAAGCCCTGGAAATGGAGTTAAATACAATAGTGAACTGCTATGTGTTTGAAAATGAACTTGGGTCCTCTGGAAGCCTAGCCAGAGCTCTTAACCTCTAAGCCATCTCTCCAGCATCTGGAAAAGTGCTCTTCATCTGGAAACCATCTCCTCAGCACCCATAATCTGTATTTTTAAAGAATGTTCTCAGGTGAGATGTTCTCATAACAGATACAATGGGGTTTCCTAACAGGTTAGGTAGTCACAATTTTTAGGACAGTTGTAGAAATATAAGTAAACCACATCTATAGAGACAAATTATACAAATATATTCAAAGCTTTTACAAATTGGTAGAGAAATAGTTTTTTGCTTATCTAAAAAATTTAATATGATGAAATGACACCTTAATTTTTTCCTTTTTATAGCAATGAATGGTAAATTTTGCATCATGGATATGCATATATATTTTTCCATACTGAATCTCTGAACATTCTGTGAGAATGTGAGTTTCATTGACTTGTTAGTAATTTTACCCACCTCCAACAACTTACTTTAGAAAACTTGAAGTAGGATTGGTGAGACTGCTCAGAAGGTAAATGTGTTTGCCACCCAAATTTGACTCCAGAGAGTTGACCTCTGACCTCTCCACCCATGCTGTGGCGTGTGTTTCCCAGCACACACACACACACACACACTCCAATCAGTGCCAGTATGCTTCTAGAGCTCGCATCTTGCTACATTTGCACAGGTGCCTTTTGTTTGCTTCCTTTAAGACCTTGAGGATGTCATATTGAAGACTGAAGAACAGTTTTATATGGAAACTCAAGAATAAGCTTTAGTTATTAAACACCCGAGTATCTGAGAATCAGGACACGACTTGGATTAGTTACTTTCTTTCACAGTTACTATGTGTGTCTGTTGGCATGTGTGTGCCACAGCACATGTGTGAAGGTCTAAGGACGGCTGTAGGAGTCCATTCTCTCCCTTCACTGTGTGTGTCCCTGAAATGGAATCCCTGTCATCAGGCTTGGCAGCAAGCACATTTACCCACTGTTTTGGTTAGGGTTTCTATGCTGTGAAAGACCATGACCAAAAGCAACCTGTGGAGAAAAGGATTTATTACTCTCAAATACCCCGAGTCTCAGCCCACTGAGGGAAGCCAAGGCTGGTAAGGATGGGGGAATTGATGTAGAGACCATCTAGAGGTCATGTACATTGCTTGCTCAGCACCTTTTCTTTCTTTATTTTTTATATTAATCACAGGTTATTTACTGTGTATCCCAGCCATAGCCCCCACCTTCATTCCCTCCCAACCCCACCCTCCCTCCCTCGTCTCCTTCCTGCCCCTTTCCAAGTCCACTGCTAGGGAAGGTCCTCCTCCCCAGCACCTTTTTTTTTCTTATTTTTTTTAAAGATTTATGTATTTTATGAATATGAGTACTCTTTCTTAAAGCACGCCAGAAAGAAGGAGTCAGATCCCATTAGGGATGGTTGTGAGCCATCACATGGTTTCTGGGAATTGAACTCAGGACCTCTGGATGTATAGCCAGTGCTTTGCCATTAACTTTTCTACCATTTCTCTAGCGTAGCCTGTTTTCTTATAGACCCTAGGTCCACCAGGCAAGGGTTGGTGCCACCTACAATGGTCTGGACCATCCCACATCAATCACTAATTAAGAAAATGCCCTGTAGTTTTGTCTGTAGCTGGATCTTCTAGAGGCATTTTCTCAATTGAGGCTCTCTACTCTCAGATGAGTTTAGCTTGTTTCAAGTTGGCACAAAACTAGCCATCAAACACACTGAACCATCTCACCAGTCCCTTAGTTTCTTGCTGCCGTGACACAATCACTGACAGAAAAAAGGGACGAGAAGTTTATTTTGGTTCATGTTCAGAGATCTGCAGTGTATCACAGCAGGGCAGGCATGGTGGAGTGGCTCATTTCATGGTAGTGGGAGTGTGTGGCAGTGGCTGCCCATGTCATGGCTGACCAGGAAAAACAGAGTGGCCAGAACCATGTCTGGGCTATAACTTAAAGGCCACTCCTAATTATTCTCTTCTTCCTGAAGGTTCCACAGCCTTTGCAAATGGCACCACCAGGTAAGGAACAAGTGCTTAAAAATGAACCTCTGGGAGATATTACGGATTCAAACAATTTGTTCCATACATGAATGAGATCCATTTATCTAATGGCTTCTGATGACAATGGGAATTACTTTCTATGGCCTCTCCCTTTACTTTTGGATTATGGAAAAACATTTCTACTGGATTCCTTGTCACCACCTCAAAAAAAAAAGAGTGGTTTGAAAGAAATTATCTCCAAGTATGTGATAAGAACGAGAATACCTTTTTAATCACAAGAATTGTAATATAATATTTATTCACTTTTTATTTGATTTTTGCTACATGTACCTCAGCTTGCCAAGTGACAGGACTAGAGGATATCATTACCATGCCCAGGTCTGTGTTTTTTTTAAATGGTTATATTTATATTTAAATGGTTATATTTATATTTTAAATGGTTATATTTTTGTGCTTTCTCACAAGAATAAATCTTGTGTGTAACATCTTGAGAACATCAGAGGGTGTGTATTTCTTATTCAAAATGTTTGGCACTAGAAATGGGGACCTGGGGAATATTGCAATGGACTTGCTGATTGGACAACCCTAATCTGAGAACTTAAAGCTGGGAATTGATCTGAAATCTGAAGGTTTTTCAATATACTTTGGATTTGTGGTAGTTTTGGATATTCGATTGGGGATTCTCCTGTGCTTGGTTTATAGGCTGGCTTGGTCACTCTGTAAGCCAGCACTGCTTGACAGACAATACCTAGCTTTATTGGTGCCCTTAAGCAAAACAAGGCAAAAGTGTCAGAAGCCATTCTGTTAAAGGTATGCTCATTAGGCAGGTGGGCTTTCTGAAAGGGGATCCAGTATTTTGTAAGGTCTGTACCATGATACAACCCAGAATTGCTTCCTGTCTTTGACATTCTTTGTGCACTGCTGCATCTCTCTATACTCTGCTATGGTGTGAGTCATCACTTTCTGGGTATTTACACACTTTGATTGAACAAACTTTCTACGGGATCTTATTATAGATGTGCTGTTGTTTAGATGAATTAACTCCTGATTATGGAATTCCTGACTTGATTCAAACAATTTTAAAGTTAAATTGTTTTAGAACTTCTAAAACAACTTTAGAACGTTTATGGCTGCAATAAATGCCTTTGTGGACCTCCAGGTGCCTCACTAGGAGACAGGCTTAAGGCAGATTTGTAGCCTCATTATAGCTTTCACTCATGAATCCTGATATATACCGTAAATATAGGCAAGTTGTTTTAAACTTACCATGAACCCAAATGATAAGCAATGTCTAATTAAGTACAAGCCTTGATGTCATTATCTACAAACTGTTCTGTTGTAATTCCTTAAACCTTGTCACATATGGCATTAAATCTGTCATTTTAAATTTTCTTTTTTTTCTTGGAATGAAAGACAGATAAGATTATCGCCCCAAAGACAGTTGACAATGTGTAGTCAAGTCAGTCCTAATTGAAAAGATATCTATTCTTGAAACTCTTAGACCCTTTTAACCGTTAGGCCTTGTCCACCTTTGTCACTCTGAACTCATTATGAACTTATGTAATAGATACATAAATGAATGTTTAGTTTTAAAACATGTAACCTGTTGTATTTTTGAATTCAGATGTTTTTGTGATTAATTGCCTTTTTGACTAGGAGGTAATTCCTTTTCTGGGAGTTTTGTCTCAGAGGTATAAAGACTATATACAATAAAATGGCAAGAGTCACACACACTGTTGGCAGAAGCCGGGTGGTAGATGAAAGCTGGCTGGAATCTGCTTCATCCATGAGTTGTAAATATGTATTTAGATATGTGCTTACATATAAATATATGTTTGTCTGTTTTTGTACATATGTTACATGAGTGTATGTCAATTGTCTGTATGTAAGGAGCTCCTTTTGTATTGTCCATGGAATGTATGCATGCATATATACAGGTCTGTATGTCTGATTGTTTGTCTGTGTGTATGTATGGGCTGATGCTATGGAACTGGCAGCCTAGCTTGCTGCAGTTTCTGCAGAGGCGACACTAGCTAAAATCAACATCATCTCATATGTAAGTTTGTAGGAACTTGTTGAAGTTAAATTTCTTAACTTCATCCAATTTTTTTTCCCTTGAGCATGTGTGTGTGAATGGCCTTTGCTTACTTTCTCCCAGTTTTTCCTTTTCTTACCAATTTACAAACAAGTTAACAGCGAGTCAGGCTCTGACTATTGGCCTAGGACAAGCAGGAAAAGTTTACTTTAGCCTGTGGAGGCCTCACTGGTGACCTACTCTGTGCAGGAGCTATTCTCAGATCAAAGAGTCCCCTTTTTACAACCTCTTGTAGTTTTGGTTAGAGGCTGTTTTTACAGTCCTGGCTGCAGCAAAAACAAACAAACAAACACAAACCAAAAACAACAACAAAAAGGTGGCCAGTTAAAGTTTTTCCTTCAGTAACAGTGTAGCCAGTCTCTAGACCTAGAGAAGGAATCCTGGGCTCCCTCCCCTATTTCTTTTTCTTTCAGTCATCTTTCATGATTGGTTTCTGATCTGTTGCCTGAGCCATCAGCTCAGTGACCCTAGAAATAAATTGAACAGGGGAACTTAGCATCCTGTCCCAGATCCTACCTGACCCTGGAACCTTGCCAAAGCAGACAATTGGACCTAGAAGACTTTAACACAAAAGAATGTGAACCTTTGGTCCTGCTTTAAATTTGATCCAAATACTGGCAAGTGGAGCTGGAGGGTTTGGATAGAGGAGAAAATAGACACAGTGGCACCAGCATTCCTCAGTGTGGTTGTTTATTTTTTTCTGGTATGTATGTATGTGTGTTTACGCATGTGTGTGCATACTATAGAATGTGTGTGGCAGTCAGAAGACAACTTACAATAGTTCTTTCCTTCTAGTATGTGAGTTTAGGATATTGAACTCAGGTAGTCAGGCTTGGCAGCCAGCTCCTTTACTACTGATCCATTTTGCTGGCCCCTAGTTTAATAGTGTCACCAGAAGCCACTGGGAATAACATTAGACCCTACTTCTCTCACTTTATTTTGTTATACCCCTTAATGCTAGGATTGGGACCCAGGTTTCCTACTTGTTAGGCCATAGCTGGACTATTGAGTTGTACCCCAGCTCAACATTGGACATTTCTGTTTGGCCAACCCTTTCCTGTATTGAATAAGCAGACATGTTGGCAACAGAAGTTGCAGGCCTGACTGCATGCATCCCCTGCTTAAGAGGTGGCACCATGCTTTACTATTTGGAATTATCAACATGTCATGTTTAGCCCAACATCAGTTTTTGAAGTGCAACTCCGTAGTCTTTCAATCTGTTAAAGTCACTCTTCAAAGCTATTTTAACCCCATGTTTTATAAAATAGAGCTTCAGTAGATTTCCTATTCCATCCAGGGGCTCATGCTGTAGCTCTGGCTGTTCTGTAACTCATTGTGTAGACCAGGCTGGACTTGAATAGATCTGCCTACCACTACCTCCTGAGTGCTGAGATTAAAGGTATGAACGACTATACCAGGTTTTCAGTAGGTTCTTTAAGTTAGCTGAAGTGTGTTGCTTTAAGCTGACCACTTTGAGTAAAGCTTGGTTTGTTTTTTAATGAGGAGTTGACATAAATGCAAGGCTCTTTAGATTTGGGAGTTATCCCTGGGCATTGGAGGGGTTTCCAGGGCTCTCAACATAGGCTGCGTGGGCATGCACTCAGTGTACTTGCACTCCCCTTTCTGACAAGTTAAATGTCGGAGAAGTAACTGCTGGCTGCAGGCCTCAGGGTTCCCTGTGCATGATTCCATGCCGGTTCATTATACTAGGAAGTGGAAGAGTGAAAGGAGTGAAAGCAAAACTAAAGTTTAGCTGTGCTGCTTGTGTCCTAACAGCTAGTTGAAATGGAAAGACCTACCTCTCCTTCAAGCCACTGCAGACCTGGAGCTACTTAAGTTCTGGAAGAAGAGAGCCCCACAGTACAGCTGCTTACAATAGTTGAAAAGGCATGTCCTTTCTGAGAGGTGGAAATACCTTTAGCTTGTCCTGCCTCTTCTGTTCTTTAATGTGCAGCATGCAACTTAAAATTATAAAAGCAGTATAGAAGAATATCTGCAAAAGGAACATAGAAGAAAAATATGCAGAAGGAAGTAACTGCAGGTTAGATGAGGGGTGAGCAATGCAATCAAGAAGCAGGAAATGGCAGGATAGACCAGCAGTGAACAATGCTATCAGAAGCAGGAAAGTGCAGGTTAGACCAGGAGAGAACAATGCTGTCAGAAGCAGAAAACTTTAGGTTAGAACAGGAGAAACCAGAACAATCAGATAGAAAGCTGCAAGTTAGACCAGGAGAGGAAAGAGCTGTGGATGTCCCAGACCAGGAGAGGAAAGAGCTGTGGATGTCCTAGATGTCTGAACTGGAAGAAAAGACCCATAAGACTGTAGCAATCACAACAAAAAGCTTAGAGGAAAAGATGGACTTAGTACTTGAACAAATGTTACAGAAAAAGAGCTGAAGACTACTCATTGTTCTCCCTGGCGGTAGTTACATGTTTACTGAGTATGAATCCACCCACAATCACAGACACATTTCCTACTTAGATAAACAGTTATATGTGAGATTGACCCTAGAAGCCTACTTGTACTAGGCAAGATTTTTGCTCCTAAGCTCAAAGCCTACCCTCGTTTTTATTTTTATTTATTTATTTTTTGAGCCCAGGGTAGGTTGCCCAGGCTAGCCTTGAAGTTGCGATCTTCCGATAAAGCCTTTCAACTATCTTCTGCCAACCCTGAGATCTCTCCTTGGAGATCTTGGACATGGAAGTGGATAGCTTGGAAAAATACTAGCCTCAAACCTTCAGGGGTCTTCAGAATGATCCTTTAGTTGTCCACTAGATGTCGGGGTAACATCAGGAATGAAACAAGGCTCCTGCCTTCTTCCAGAGTCAGGAAGTGATTTCCCTCCATGCCTGTTAAAAATGAGGTTTATTTAGGACTCCTGAGGATCACAACTGGTAGGAGCTGGGGACTTCAGGATTAGTTATTTCTTTGTGAACACAGTAGCTGAATTTTGATTTAACACCTCAGCAGAGCCAGGTGGCTTGAATGAGACAGTATATAAAAGGGGAGAGAAAGGAGAAAAAGAGATGTGGCTGCAGATGACATTCATTAGTTGGTGGCTGCTCAAGGGACTGGAAGGACAGGAGGCCATCCATGCCAGAGAACAGGATGCACAGGTAGATTGTAGTGAGTCGGACACAGGGCTGCTCCAATGAATACAAGGGAGTTGACTTATCACTCTGGCTTCATCTTCTGCTTACTTTTTATTTATCTTTGAAGTTATCTTCCCCTTTTCTATGAAGAAATTTTCTGCCCAGTGAATTTGTTATCACCATAGAGATACAATCATACTTGCTGAATGTGTCTGCATTGAATAATGTATGTGCTCACAATTGAGCCTTATATATGTTATGAATTTAAGGTGCAAGTGGGAGCTGAAGTCACTTAGGGAAATTGTTACCAATTAATATTATTTATCTGTTTTGGCACTTAGTGTCTATATGATGACATTTATTGGTGCAATCTAGCCTGGAATTTTTTTTTTCTTCTTATCACCATTGTCACCATTGGAGACAAGTTCCTGTGAGAGTGTATTAAGGCAGGGAAGATGCCAGGGTCCCAGAGTGCTGAAGTGAAAGCGGGGAAGGGTTCAGGTATCAATGACTGAGCAGCTGGCCTATGCTCAGGTAGATTTCTAAGTGGTACGATTCCTGGGAACACCATAAAACGTGATATTCTCTGTCCTTATCAATGTAGTGACAAGCAAGCGATTGTACCAGGGAACTGCAGGACCCAAGATCCCATCAGCAAAGAGGATAGTCCTTCCATCAGGCAGAGTTTCCAGGAGGCTTTCTTCAGGGTCATATTGTGAAATGCAAAAGTGTCTGGAGGGGTTAAGGAATACACCCTGCCATATCACATGGTAAATCTGTAGCCTGTGTCAATGAAAGTGTCAGGATGTGAAGGGGAGCAGGGAAGTAGGTAGAGATAAAAACTGGGGTGGGGTGGGTTGAAGATCAGACTAACTACATACACTGGTTCCAGTAATATCTCTTCTAACTAATAAGTTAGAATTCTGTCTGAGTAGGACAGAGCTCCTGGGAGCTTCATTTATCTCAGTTGGATATAAGTAGGGACAAGTGTTTTGTTTCCTTTCATTTTGGGAATAGTCCAATTGGGGTGGACCCTACCCAACCAAGAATCCCCATAAAGGATTGCAGGATGACAGTATGTGAGGGGCACAGAGTGGGAATCTCATTTATGCGTGGTATTTCCCTGAAATGACCTCTTTGGTTTGCCTGGCTGAGGCAAGCCTGCTGAGTTCTGTCTGTTCTAAGCTGAGTTCTGCCTGGCCCAAGCACTGTACTTTTCAAAGTGTTTCCTTTCCTTCCCTGGAGATGCACTCTCTTCTAAGTCACAGAGCTCACAAAGAATTTATCATGATTCTTCCAAGGTGATAAACTGTTAATGCTGAGAGCCCAGCAGAAAGCCAGCCCCCCAAAGTATAAGAGCTATATATAAATTCATTCTGATGGTCAGAGAGGCTCCCCTTTCTCTTTAATTGGGTAATTGATCAGTAATATTGATCAGAAAAAATATGCCTTTTGACCATATTTCTGGATGGCAACCAATGATGTGAATTTTCAGTACATGAATTTTGCACTTGGTGCTAATAAGAAGGGATGTGTGATGGATCAAGGCCTGGGACCTAAGACAGACACACTCAGCATGTGTCCAGTAGATTTTCTTTTGCTCACCTAGTTAACAGATAAGAAAGTGGGAATTCATCCCTGGTAGCTGGGTCCTGAAGACAAATGTTTAGAAGAAGTTGCTCCCCAATGTCAACTGACTTTATGTTCTCTGGGCTCCAGTGAGGAGAAAAGGACAGAGCAGAGCTGGCAGCAGCCTCTGCCCCTTCTGTTCCAGACGGGATGTGAGCTACATCCTTTTAACACCCAGTGTTCCTTTTCTTTCCCAAGCCCTACATTTTGTCATCATTGTGAGAACACTTAAGTTGAGAGATGACAATCAAAGTATCAAATATAGAAAGTCAGAAATTGTTCAACAGCAAGGGCAAAAACAGGGTTTTAGTTTGAGTGCTGACTCCCCATGGTTCTCGGTGTGTGAGTTTGTGTGTGTGTGTGTGTGTGTGTGAGAGAGAGAGAGAGAGAGAGAGAGAGAGAGAGGAGAGGGGAGAGAGAGGAGGGAAGAGAGAGAGAAGAGAAGGGAGGATGTAGGGAGGCTTGTAAACTATCATTCATGAGGAAACGATAGTTTTTACAATAAATTCATTCATTTATTCATTTTACATCCCAGTCACAGCCCTCTTTCTCCTCTCCTGGTCCCACCTTTCCACTCTCTTTCTTCTTTCCCCTCTCCCCTTCTCCTCATCAGAAAAGGGTACTCCCATTATAAACCCACCCAGCCCATCAAGCCACATCAGGACTTAGTACATCCTCTTCTCTTGAGGTCGGGCAAGGCAGCCCAGGTAGGGGAAAGTATCTAAAAGCAGGCAACCAAGTCCATGTCAGATACAACACATGCTCCCCCTGTTGCTATGGGACCCACATAAAGACCAAGCTGCCCATCAGTTATATAAGTGTCTTGGGCCTAGGTCCAGTCCATGAATGCTCTTTGGTGCTTCGGTCTCTGTAAGCCCCTATAGGTGTAGGTTATTTGATACTGTTGGTCTTCTTGTGGAGTTCTTGTCCCCTCTGGGATGTTTTATCCTTCCTCACACTCCCCCCACAAAAATCCCCTAGGCCTACCTAATGTTTGGCTGTAGGTCTCAGCATCTATTTCATTGCATTGCTGGGTGGAGACTCTCAGAGGACAGTCATGCTAGGCTCCTGTCTTCAAGCATAACAGAGTATCATTAATAGTGTCAGGGGTTGGCTTTCTCCTATGGGGTGGATCTCAGGTTGGTCCAGTCAGTGGTTGGCCATTCCCCTTTTCTCTGCTTCATTTTTATTTGTGCACATCCTGTATGCAGGGTAGACTTGGGGTTGAAGGTTTTGTGGGTGGGTTGGTATCCCCCTCCCTCCACTGAAAGTACAGCTTGGCTAGGAAGTATCCCCTTCCTAGCTAAGAAAAGAAGCTAAGAGTTGCAGCTAGTCACAGCTAGTCACCCATATATCCTCCCAGGAGCCTACTCTGTCATAGGTCTACAGCTTATCTCAGAAATGTCCACTCCCTCAGTTTCCTTTCCTTCTCCCTGCCCTCTCGCCTCCCACCCCCACTTTTCCCTCATCTGATCCCCACCCTCATTTTCTTCCCTGAACCCTATCCCACACTCTTCCCTGTCTGCATCCACTTTTGACATCCATTAGATTTGCCTTTCTGACTGGGATTCAAGTATCCTCCTTTGGGCCCTCCTTGTTACTTGGCTTCTTTGGATCGGTGGAATGTAGTATGTTTATTCTGTATTATATGGCTAATATCTATTTATAAGTGAGTCCATACCGCATCTTTCTGGGTCAGGGTTACTTCACTCAGTATGATCTTTTTTAGTTCCATCAATTTGCTTGCAAATTGCATGATTTCCCTTTTTATAAATGTGTAAATGTACAACAATTTATTCATTCTTCAGTTGGGAGACAACTGTTTTTTTTTTTTTTTCCTCCAGTTTCTGGCTATTACAAATAAAGCTGCTATGAACATAGCTGAACAAGTGCCCTTGTTGTATGGTGGAGCATCTTTTGGTTATGTGCCCAGGAGTAGTATAGCTGGGTCTTGAGGTACAACTATTTCCAGTTTTCTGAGAAAGTGCCAGATTGATTTCCAAAGTGGTTGTATAAGTTTGCATTCCCACCAGTGATGGAGGAGTGTTCCCCTTTCTCCACAACCTCCCAGCATGTGCTGTCACTTGAGTTTTTTGATCTTAGCCATTCTGACAGGTGTAAGATAGAATCTCAGAGTCATTTTGATTTGCATTTTCTTGATGACTATGGGCGCTGAACGTGTCTTCAAGTGCTTCTCAAACATTAGAGAGTCCTCTGTTGAAAATTCTGTTTGGCTCTGTACCCCATATTTAATTGGATTATTTGTTTTGTTAGTGTAAAATTTCTTGAGCTCTTTATATATTTTGGATATTAGCCCTCTGCAGATGTAGGGTTGGTGAAAATCTTTTTCCAATATGTAGGCTGCCATTTTGTCATATTGACAGTGTCCTTTGCCTTACAGAAGCTTCTTAGTTTCATGAGGTTCCTTTTATTAACTGTTGATCTTAGAGCCTGAACTGTTGATGTTCTCTTCAGGAAGTTGTCTTCTATGGCTATGAGTTCCAAGCTTTACATCACTTTATCTCTATTAGATTTAGTTTATCAAGTTTTATATCTCTTCCACTTGGACTTGAGTTTTGTGCAGGATGATAAATATGGTTCTATTTGCATTCTTCTGAATGTAGACATCCAGTTAGATCAGCACTATTTATAGAAGAGGCTTTCTTTTTTTGCCTTTCATGGTTTTGGCTTCTTTGTAAAAAATCAGATGTTCATAGGTATGTGAGTTTATTTTTGGGCTGTAGATTGATTCCATTTGTCAACTTGACTATTTTTATCCCAATTCCATACAGTTTTTATTACTATTGTTCTGTAGTATATCTTGAAATTAGGGGTGGTAATACATCTAGACTTTTTTTTTCTCAGAATTGTTTTAGCTATCCTGGGCTGTTTATTTTTCCATACAAAGTTGATGGTTGCCCTTTCAAGGTCTGTAAAGAATTATGTTGGAAATTTGGTGGGAATTACATTGAATTTGTAGTTTCTTTTGGTAATATGGCCATTTTCACTATGTTAATCCTATGAATCCATGAGAACAGAAAATCTTTCCATCTTCTAATATCTTCTTCAGTTGCTTCAATGACTTGAAATTCTTGTCATACAGGTCTATCTCTTGCTTGGTTAGAGTATAGCATGATATTTTATATTATTTGTGGCTATTGTGAAGGGTGTTGTTTCCATAATATCTTTCTCAGCATATTTTTCCTTTGTATACAGAAGGGCTAATGAGGGTTTTTTTTTTTTTTTTTTTTTTTTTTTTTAGTTGATTCTGTATCCACCCACTTTGCTGAAGGTATTTATCAGCTGGAGGAGTTCTCTGGTAGATTTTTTTGGGTCACTAATGCATACAATCATACCATCTGTGAACAGTCATAATTTGACTTCTTCCATTTCAATTTGTATCCCCTTGATCTCTTTTAGCTGTCTTATAGCTCTAGCTGGACTTCCATTAATATATTGAAGAAATACAGAGAGTGTGTGCAGCCTTGTCTTGTCCCTGATTTTAATAGAATTGCTTTAAGTTTCTATCCATTAAATTTGATATTGGATATAGGCTTGCTGTATATTGTTTTAACTGTTTTTGGGTATGTGCCATCTATTCGTGATCTCTCCATGACTTTTAACATGAAGGAGTGTTGGATTTTGTAGAATGCATTTTTGGCATCTCATGAGATAATAATTTTTTTTTGGTTTGTTAATGTGGTGGATTATATTGATAGAATTTTGTATATTGAACCACCCTTGCATGCCTGGAATGAATCCTACTTGATCATGGTGGATGATATTCTTGTTGTGTTCTTGGATTCATTTTGCAAGTATTTTATTGAGGATTTTTGCGTCAATGTTCATAAGGGAAATTGGTCTAAAATACTCTTTCTTTATTGGGTCTTTGTTTGATTTAGGTATCAGGGTGACTCTGGTCTTATAGAATGAGTTTGGCAATGTTCCTACTGTTTCAATTTTGTTGAATACTTTGAGGACTGATAGTATTAGCTCTTCTTTGAAAATCCAGAAGGATTTGGTGCTAAAGTCATCTAGCCCTGAGCCTTTTTGAATGGGAGATTTTTAATGATTGCTTCTATTTCCTTAGGGGTTATAGGACTATTTAACTTGTTTTCTTGATCTTGACTTAACTTTGGTAATAGGAATCTATAAAGAGAATTGTCCATCTCATTAGATTTTCCAATTTTGTGGAATATAGGATTTTGAAGTAAGACCTAATGATTTTTAGTTCCATTTGATTCATAGCATTGGTTGGTTTCATTATTTCTCTGTTTAGTTTCTGTATCAATGACCTATTCAGTGGTAAGAGAGGAGTGTTGAAGTCTACCACTATGACTGTGTGGGGTTTGATGTGTGATTTAAGCTTTTCATAGCTTTTTTCTTATGAATATAGGTGTCCTTGAATTTGGGGGATAGATGTTCAGAACTGAGTTTTCATTTTGGATTTTTCTTCTGATGAGTATGAAGTGGCCTTCCCTATCTCCTTTGATTAATACTGGTTGAAAGTCTATCTTCTTAGATATTAGAATGGCTACTCTTGAGTCTGTTTGTTTGGAAATTTTTTTTCCAGACCTTTACTCTGTAATGTCTGTTTTTGTTGTTGAGGTGTGTTTGTAGTATGCAGCAGAATTATGGATCTTGTTTTGTCATTCATTATGTTAGCCTGTGTCTTTTTATTGGGGACTCGAGTCCGTTGATGTTGAAAGATATTAATAATCATTGTTAATTTCTATTAAGGTTGATATTGGTGGTGTAAATGTAGGTGATTTTATGTACTTCCCTTTTGTTTTTGTTGTTATGGCATCATTTCCTGTGTTTTCTTGGTCATAGTTAACATTCTTGGCTTGGATTTTGCTTCCAATAATTTTTGTGGGGCTAGATTTGAGGATAGATATTTTTTAAATTTGCTTTTGTTTTGAAATATCTTGTTTTGTTTTCAATGTTGAGACTGTGATAGACTATGGGGACTTTTCCCCCCCAGCATTTATTTTTATTTTTTAATTTATTACAATTTATTCACTTTGTATCCCCGCTGTAGCCCCCTCCCTCAACCCCTCCCAATTCTTCCTTCCCTCCCTCTTCTCCTCCCATGCCCCTTCCCCAGACCATTGATAGGGGAGTTTCTCCTCCCCTTTTATCTGATCGTAGTCTATCAAGTCACATCAGGACTGGCTGCATTGTCTTCCTTTGTGCACGTTAAAACTGCCCCCCACACAGGGGGAGGTGATCAAAGAGCCAGCCACTGAGTTTATGTCAGGGACAGCCCCTGTTCTCCTTATTAGGGTACCCACTTAGAGACTGAGCTGCAATGGGCTACATCTCTGCAGGGGTTCTAGGTTATCTTCATGAATGGTCCTTGGTTAGAATATCAGTCTCAGAAAAGATCCCTGGGCCCAGATTTTTTGGATCTGTTGCTCTCCTTTTGGAGCACCTGTTCCCTCCAGGTCTTTTTATCTTTCCATTCTCTCAAAGTTTGGTTAAAAGTCTCAGCATCTGCTTCAATACCCTGCTGGATAGAGTCTTTCAGAGGCCCTCTGTGGTAGGCTCCTGTCCTGTTTCCTGTTGTCTCTCTCTTCCAAAGTCTATCCCATTTGCCTTTCTGAATGAGGATTGATCATCTTGCTCAGGGACCTCCTTCTTGCTGAGCTTACAGGTGAAAGATAGGTGTACAGATTTTAGTATATTTATCCTAGATTATATGTCTAATATCCACTTATAAGTGAGTATATACCATGTGTGTCTATCTGCTTCTGGGATAACTGACTCAGGATGATCTTTTCTAGTTCTTACCGTTTGCCTGCAAATTTCATGATTTCCTTGTTTTTAATTGCTGAGTAGTATTCCATTGTGTAAATGTACCACAATTTCTGTATCCCTTCCTCAGTTGAAGGATATCTGGGTTGTTTGCAGATTCTGACTACTCTGAAAAAAATTGCTACAAGCAGGGTTGAGCAAATGTTCTTGTTGTATACTGAGCATATTTTGGATATATGCCTAGGAGTAGTATAGCTGGATCTTGAGGTAGCACTATTCCTAATTTTCTGAGAAAGCACCAGATTGATTTTTAAAGTGTTTGTACAAGTTTACATTCCCAGCAGCAATGGAGGAGGGCTCCCCTTTCTCCACATCCCCTTTGGCATGTGATATCACTTGAGTTTTTGATCTTAGCCATTCTCATGGTGTAAGGTAAAATTTCAGGGTCAGACTAAGAAAGAAATTAGGGGAATAACACCCTTCACATTAACCACAAAGACATAAAGTACTTTGGTGTAACTCTAACCAAGCAAATCAAAGACATGTATGAAAAAAACTTCAAGTCTCTGAAGAAAGAAATAGAAGAAGATATCAGAAGATGGAAAGATCTCCCATGCTCATGGCTTGGCAGGATTAACATGGTAAAATTTTTACCATTTTTTGGTAAAAATGGCCATTTTACCAACAACAATCTACAGTTTCAGTGCAATTACCATCAAATTACCAACACAATTCTTTATAGAACTTGAAAGATCAATTCTCAACTTCATATGGAATAACAAGAAGCTGGAATAGATAAAATAATCCTCTACAGTAAAAGACCTTCTGGAGGTCTCTTCATCCCTGATCTCAAGTGGTCCTATAGAGCAACAGTAATAAAAACTGCATCGTACTGGCATAGAGACAGAATGGTGGATCAATGGAACCGAATAGAAGACCCAGAAATAAACCCATACACCTATAGATGCCTGATTTTTGACAAAGATGCCAAAACTATACAATGGAAAAAAGATAGCATCTTCAACAAATGCTGCTTGTCTAACTGGATGGCTACATGTAAAATGCAAATAGATCCATACTTATCACCCTGCACAAAAGTAAAGTCCAAGTGGATCAAAGACCTCAACATAAAACCAGACACACCAAACTGGTTAGAAGAAAAATTGGGGAAGAGCCTTGAACTCATTGGCACAGGAGAATTTCCTGAACAGAACACCAACAGCACAGGCTCTAAGAGCAACAATCAATAAATAGGACCTAATGAAACTGAAAAGCTTCTGTAAAGCAAAGGACACTGTCATCAAAACAAAAGGACAGCCTACAGACTGGGAAAGGATCTTCACCAATCCTATATCTGAGAGGGGATTAATATCCAGAAGATTTATATAACTCAAGAAGTTAAAGAGCAACAAATCAAGTAATTAAATTAAAAAATGGGGAACAGATTTAAACAGAAAATTCTCAACTAAGGAATACTGAACAACAGAGAAACACTTAAAGAAATGTTCAATGTCCTTAGTCATCAGGGAAATGCAAATCAAATACCTTGTTTTTTCCATCTATGGAGATTGATAGTTTTGCTGTATATAGCAGTCTAAATTGGCATCTGTGGTCTCATAGGGCTGCAAGACATTTGTCCAGGCCCTTCTAAAGTTTACAGGCTCTATTGAGAAGTCAGGTGTAATTCTGATAGTTCTGCCTTTTTAAGTTATGTGGCATTTTGCCTTCACAGCTTTTCATACTTTTTCTTTGTTTTGTACATGTAGTGTTTTGATTATTATATTGTGGGAAGATTTTCTTTTCTGATCCAATCTATTTGTTGTTCTATTTCTTATATGTTGATAGGCATCTCTTTCTTTATGTTTGGGGAATTTTCTTCTATGTTTTTGTTGAAAATATTTTCTGGTCTTTGGAATAGGGAGTCTTCTTTTACTTCTGTTCTTATTAGCGTTTGTCTTTACCTAGTGTCCTTGAAATCTTGGATATTTTGTGAGAAGAAATTTTTAGGTTTAACATATTCTTTGATCGTTGTATCAATTTCTATCTTATTTTCTATACCTGAAATTTTCTCCTCCATTTCTTGTGTTCTATTGTCAATGTTTATGTATGTAGCTGCTGTTCTTTTTCCTAAGTTATTCATATACAGGTTCCCTCAGGTTTTTTGTTTGTTTGTTTGTTTGCTTCAATTTCCATTTTCAGATCTTGAACTATTTGATTATTTTCCTTATTTAGTTTGATTGTATTTTCCTTTGTTTCTTTAAGGGTTTTATTCTTTTCCTCTTTAAAGGTCTCTATAATCTTCATAAGAATAGATTTTAGGTCATTTTCTTGTGTTTCAGCTATGTTAGGATATTGACAGCATTATTTTATAGAATTGCTGGATTCTAGTGGTGACATATTGACCTGGATGTTGTTGGTTATGTTCTTATGCTGCTTTTAGCCATATGGTTCTCACAGGCAGTGGATGGGTGCTTCTGGTGCCTGGAGGAAGGGGAGTAGAGCTGTGTGCCAGAGGCTGGAAGATCCTGGGGCTCAGAAGCTCTCCTTAGGAAGGCCTATAGGGTTGTGGGCTGGAAAGTGAAACTATGTGTCCCTAGGGCTGGAACTGTGTGGCCCTGAGGACTTGGCCATCTTCCTTGGGTGGGTAGAGCCATGGGCTGTGGGCTGGATGATCCAGGGGCTTGGAAGTCCTCCTCCACAAGACAGGTAGGTCTGTGGGTTCCTTGCAGGCTTTCTCAGTTGCATGTTGGTTTTATGTTTTTTTTTTTTTTTCACTGAAAATGCTTATCAGTTCTGAGAGCTTCCTGGTATAGTTTATAGAACCTCTTAGTTAGATTTCATGTTACCCAAAAGCAGGGGAAGACTTCTCCATATCTGTTCATTTTTCTTTTATTTCATTTTCTTTTACTGTTCTAAGACTTCAAGTGCTATATTGAAAAAGAGTAAACATGGTAGACACCCTTGTCAAACTGCTAATTTTAGTGAAAATTCTTTTTTTCTCACTTAGTATACTATTGATTATGTTTTTTAGCCTTTATTATGTTGAGATATGTTCCTTTTATTTCTAGGCTCCTCAGTATTTTTTTTTTTTAAATCATAAATGGATGTTGTACTTTGGCAAAGAAGTTTTCTGAATCTTTTGATATGATCATCTGATTTCTACTCTTGAATTGATTTATGTCATGTATTAAATTTATTGTTTTATATACATTGAACCAATCTTGTATCTCTTAAGTGAAGGCAACTTGATAATGATGGATGATCTTTTTGGTATGTCATTAAATTTGGTTTGCCCATTTATTGAGATTTTTTTTTTTATTTCTATATTCATTATGCAGCCTGGCCAATGAGTTTTCTTTTGAGACATGAATTTCTGTGTAGCCTTGGCTGTTAAGAAACTCATGCTGTATTTCAGGCTGGCCTCAAACTCATAGAGCTCTGTCTGCCTCTGCCTCCTGCATGCTGAGATTAATGGCGTGCATCATCACCACTCAGCCGAATGATATTATTTATTGTGTTATCATTTAGATTTTAAATCAGGATACAAATGGCTTTATCAGATGTGCCTACTCTTCATAACTGTAAAGCAAACATTCTTAATCACAGAGCCATCTTTCCCACCCCTCAAGACACATCATTTAAAAGTCTCCCACTGAGTCAGAGGCTTCCAGCTCCAGATTCTCAATGAACTATATTCTTTGGAAATTCAGAGCAATAAATCATGTGACTGTGGGTTGAGAACTGGTCAACAGAATGTCTAGACTACAGGAAAGAGGCTCTGCATCACAACCCTTGGGTACTCAGTGACGCAGAAACCTGGTCAAAGGCAGAATATTCAAGGAAACACAGACTCAGGTTCTCAATGACATGGGAAGGATTACCTAAGTGGCAGGGCCAACATTTACAACCAGAATCTTGAAGGACCATCTAGTGATAACATTAGTATCTGTGAACTAACCCATAAAGAACTGTTCACCAATGGGAACAATATCTATGACCCCACAGAGAACTACTTATAGGCAAGAAAGACATGTGCAATCCAGCCCCTGAAGGAGCACAAACTGACAGGACCAACATGTGTGGCTTGGCTTCACAAAGAGCTACTCAGGGGTATAAGAAGTATTTGGAGTCTGAAAATGACATCTAGGCTTCAACAAACAAACAGTAACTGAGATTTTATATGGCCATGTAGCTGTCTCTCCTCCTTTATTTATTCCCCCTTTATTTAATACCCAATGTCAATTCAGTAGGCTAGCTCTGTCCTGCTCATCTCTCTGTTATAGTCTGGCTTAACATGAGTATTTCATTGCCATTTTTAAAAACACATTATGTTGTTTTTGTAGCCATAGAAACTAATGGAACAGAACAATATAGCAATACCTAGGTAATGGAATTATTAACAGTCTGTAGTAGGAGGAAGAGAGTATCATAGGATTCTGATGTGGATTTCCAGCCATTGTTCTCTTCTGACCTCCTACTATAACTACCAGTAATCTGTGGAGAGCCTGGAGTACATAGAAGTGGAAAGTTAACTGAAATTAGGAATCCATGATATAGCTTTCATGAGGCCAGCATCCATGATGGAGTGGGACTCTGCAGTGATAAAGCTATTTTAGGGTCATCCATGCTGTTATTTATAAATAAAATCATTTGCTCATCAAGTTGGCATTTGGTTTGTAATCTGTGCTTTATTTTTCCCCAGGAAAAGTTAATTCAACAATTGGTGTCCAGTGTAGAAGAGAAAAGAACCAGCAATGAGTCTGGGGGAGCTGGTAAGATGACTCAGATGTGTTTGGGAGAACTGATAAGATAGCTCAGTGGGTAAAGGTGCTTACCATCAAACCTGATAACCTCCGTTAAATTTCAGGGACCCTCCTAGAGTGAGAAGGTGAGGACACACTCTCACAAATTGTCCTCTGAATTTAACGTGTGCACTGTAGCATATTTATATATGTGTGTATATATGGGCACACATGCACAAAAATAAATGTAGTAAAAATGAAAAGGGGAGTTTGGGAATTGTGATTTCATGGCCCTTGCTTTGGATAATTCATTCAGCTGAGCTAAACTGTCTGAAGGTGGAACATCTGCAGGGGAAATTGTAATGTGGCCACCTTTCCCATGTTGTATGTGGAAGGGTGCTTTGCTATGGTTGCAATTGCACAAGCTTTGCTATGGGCAGAGGAACATATAACTAAGGCTGAGCCAACTGGAGGTGGAGTGTGTGTGTGTGTGTGTGTGTGTGTGTATGTGTGTGTTTGTGTGTGTGTTTCTAGGGTATCTGCCTTTCTCTGTGTGATATGAATATTGTGTATTCTTTTTTAAATTTTATTTTATTTTTATTAATTACAGTTTATTCAGTTTGTATCCCAGCTCTAGCCCCTCCCCCAATCCCTCTGAATCCCACTCTCCCTCCCTCTTCTTCTATGACCCTCCCCCAGTTCAATGATAGGGAGGTCCTCCTCCCCTTAGTCTATCAGGTCTCATCAGGCTGGCCTGTTTGTCTTCCTCTGTGGATTGGTAAGGCTGCTCCCCCCTCAGGTGGAGGTGATCAAAGAGCCAGCCCTTGAGTTCATGTCAGAGACAGTCCCTGTTCCCATTACTAGGGAACCCTCTTGGACACTGAGCTGTGTTGCGTATTCTTGATGAATAGGGTTCATTAACTAGAGAATGAATTGCAATAGTATATATGGCACAACATTGCTGGCAAGCTATCTCTGAGGCTGTGTGGCTGCTGCTATGCATAGTAAGACACTCAACTGAAGCTCATGTGGTTACCCAGCGGGAACTTGCTTGTGTAAGAAAGAATTAAAGAAAGAGGGTTGTGGCCAGTGTCTTCCATGTCATTTTCTCGTCAGGTGTGTAAATTGGATAAGAAAGAGAACATGCTAGAGGCATTTTCTTGATGTTTCTTATTGCTGAGGGAAGGAAGGGGAAGAGAGTGCAGACTAGATCTGAGTTAAAGAGTCCATCCTGGGATCACAATACTTGGAATGCATAAGAAAAAAGCGAGGTTAAAGTGGCAAAGTATACCCCTCAGGTCTGAAGTTTAAGACAGGTAAGGGAAAATCCATGATTCACCACTCAGGTAGAGATCTTTGGTAAAGTCAAAGAAGGTTGGAAAGATGGTCTAGTGGCTAAGAGCTCTTACTTCTTTTTCGAAGGACTGAATATTCCTAGCACCAATAAAGTCATCTGTACAGCTCATATTCATCTGTAACTACAGTTCCAATAGTTCTGGCTCTTTCTTCTGGCCTCAGTGGGTACTGTGACCAAGTGGAGTACATACAGACATGCAGATAACACACTTGCATATGTAGAATTAAAAAAATACCCAAACAGTGAAGCCTTAGATGTTTTGTAAATTTTCACAGGTAATTCTGACTTAATTTTACTAAGGTTTTGAGGTAAAAATCTATTTTTTTTACTTTCTTTTAAAATTTTTTTTATTATTAGTTACATTTTATTAACTCTGTATCCCAGCTGTATCCCACTCCCTCATTCCCTCCCAACCCCTCCCTCCCTCCCTGCTCTCCTCCCTGACCCTTTCCAAGTCCACTGATTGGGGAGGACCTCCTCCCCTTTCATCTGACCCTGTTTTATCAGGTATATTCAGGACTGGCTGCAAAGTTCTCCTCTGTGGCCTATCAGGACTGCTCCTCCCTTGGAGGGTAGGGAGGTCAAAGAGCCTGCCATTGAGTTCCTGTCAGAAATAGTCCCTGTTCCCCTTACTAAGGGAAACCAATCGGTTACTGAGCTACCACGGGCTACATCTGAGCAGAGGTTCTAGGTTATATCCATACATGGTCCTTGGTGGAGTGTCAGTCTCAGAAAAGACCCTTGTGCCCAGATATATTTGGTCCTTGTGAAGCTCCTATCCTTTCCATATCATACTAACTCCCCCTTCTTTCGTATGATTCCCTGTACTCTGCCGAAGGTTTGGTTATGAGTCTTAGTATCTGCTTTGATATACTGCTAGGTAGAGTCTTTCAGAGGCCCTTTGTGGTAGGCTCCTGTCCTGTTACTTGTTTTCTTCTACGTCCAATGCACCTTCCATTTGTCTTTCTAAGTGAGGATTGATCATCTTACCCCAGGTCCTCTTTCTTGTTTATCTTCTTGAGGTGTATAGATTTCATTGTGTTTATCATATCTCTGAAATGCTTGAGTTGGGGTAAGTTTTTGTTTTTTGTTGCTCCCCTCCAAATTATACAGTGATGTTCCTTGATTTGGGAAGTTGCACAGCCAGTGTATCCCAAGTACAATGAACTAAGTTTGCCTTGAGATCAACACCTTTGTGTTTTTTTTTTTTGGGGGGGCATAACCAGTAGAGCAGATCTGTGGGCTACTTGAAGAGATACAAACCCCAGCCTATGATATAGGGCTCTCCCAACATGCCCAAGAAGCCCAGTGCACTCCAGGACAACAAGACAATGCTAGGGACAACCAGGTGGATAGAGTCCAGAATAAGAACACATCAACAAAAAATAGGGCAATAAAGCAACAATCTTTGCATATCCTAACACAGCTGAAACACAGGAAAATGACCTTAAATCTATGTTTATAAAGATGGTAGAAGCCTTTAAAGAGGAAAGGAAGATATCACTCAGAGAAATACAGGAAAATATAATAAAAAAATAGAGGCCTTAAAGAAGAAATTAATAAATTACTTAAGTACCATGCATGGAGATAACCTAGAACCCCTGCACAGATGTAGCCCATGGCAGTTTAGTGTTCAAGTGAGTTACATAGTAATGGGAAGAGGGACTGCCTCTGACATAATCTCATTGGCCTGCTCTTTGATCACCTCCCCCTGAGGGGGGAGCAGCCTTACCCGTCCACAGAAGATGACAATGCAGCCATTCCTGATGTGATCTGATAGACTAAGATCAGAAGGAAGGAGAGGAGGACCTCCCCTATCAGTGGACTTGGGGAGGGGCATGCGTGAAGAAGGGGGAAGGAGGGTGGATTGAGAGGGGAGGAGGGAGGGGCTTATGGGGGGGTTACAAAGTGAGTAAATGTAATTAATAAAAAAATTAAAAGAATATAGGAAAACACAATGAAATATGAAGAATTGAATAAAATGGTTCAATACCTGAAAATGGAAATAGAATCAATAAAGAAAACACAAACTGGGAAATCCTGGAGGTAGAAAACTTACGGAAGAAAACAGGAACCACAGAAGTAAGGATCACAACAGAATAGATGGTAGATAGAATGTCAGGTATAAAAGATAAAATTGAAGAAATTAATATATCTGTTAAAGAAAATCTTACATCAAAAAAATTCCTGGGACAAAATATCTAAGAAATCAAGGACACCATGAAAAGATGAATCCTAAGAATAATGGGAATAGAAGAGATTCTTGGCTGCAAGGACCAGAAAATATTTTCAGGAAAAATCATAGAAGAAAAAATTTCCAACCTCAAAAGAAATGTCTGTAAACATACAAGAGGCTTACAGAACACTAAATAGATTAGACCAGAAAAGAAATTCTTCCCCCCACATAATAATAAAAATACTAAATGTACATAGCAAAGAAAAAGTATTAAAAGCTTAAAGGGGAAAAGGCCAAGTAACATATAAAGGCAGACCTGTCAGAATCATACCTGACTTTTTAACAGAGACTGTAAAAGCCAGAAGAGCCTGGGCAGATGTCATGCAGACCCTAAGAGACCACAGATGTCAGCCCAGACTACTATACCCAGCAAAGCTTTCAAATGCCATAGATGGAAAAAACAAGATATTTCCTGACAAAACCAAATTTAAAGAATATATGTGCACAAACCCAGCCCTACTGAAGATACTAAAAGAAAAACTAAGAAGAACCTAAGAAGGTTAACTGCACCCAAGAAAACATAGGATATAATAACTTCACAACAGCAAAATCAAAAGATGGCAGGCACACAAACACAATACCACTACCAAGATCATAATAAAAGGAACTATCAATCATTGGTCATTAATATCTTTCAACATCAACGGATTCAGTTCCCCAATAAAAAGATACAAGCAAAGAGGATGGATGTGAAAACAGAATCTATCATTCTGCTAATACAAGAAATACCTCAGTAACAATAATAGACACTATCTCAGAGTAAAGGTCAAGAGAAGGGCTTTCCAAGCAAACAGAGCCAAGAAACGAGCTGGAGTAGCCATTCTACTATCTATAAAATCGACATATAACCAAAATTAAACAAAAGCAATGAGGAAAGACAATTCATTCTTAGCTAAGAAAGAATCCAATAAGAGGACATCTCAGTTCTGAACATCTGTGCCCCAAATACAAGAACACCCACATTTGTTAAAGGCTACGATTGCCACATATTAATAGTGGTAGACTTCAACACCCACTCTCACCAGTGGACAGACTATTGAGACAGAAACTAAATAGAGAAATAATGGAACTACCAGATGACATGAATCAAATGGATCTAACATATCTATAGAACATTTCACCCAAACACAAAAGAGTATACCTTCTTCTCAGCCTCACAGATCCTTCTCCAAAATTAACCATACAGTGTGACACAAAGCAAGCCTCAACCAATAAAAAAAAATGGAAATAACCTCTTGTATCTTATCATATCACTATGGATTAAAAAGGAACTTGAAAAACAACAGAAAGCCCACAAACTGAACAATTCTCTACTCAATGACCATTAGGTAAGGGAAGAAAGGAAGAAAGAAATTAAACATTTTCTAGAATCCAATGAAAATATAGGTACAATTTACCCAAACTTATGGGACACAATGAAAGCACTAATTGCCTTTATAAAGAAATTGGAGAAACCTCATACTAGCAACTTAACAGTTCACTTGACATCTTTAGAAAAAAATAGAAGCAAACACACCCAAGAAGAATAGAACACAGAAAATAATCAAACTTGAGACTGAAATCAATAAATTAAAAACAAAGAGAAAATACAAAAAAATAAAAGAAGCCAAAATCTGTTTTTTTTTTTTTTTGAGAAAACCGAGATGTTGCCAAACTAAAGAAAAAGTGGAGACAATATCCACATCACAAAATCAGACATCAAAGGGGGGACCTAACAATAGACATTGAGGAAATCCAAAGAATCATTAGGTCTTTCTTCAAAAGCCTGTATTCCTCAAAATTGGAAAACCTAAACAAAACACTTTTCTTGGTAGATTCAACTTACCAAAGTTAAAGGTAAGGTAAACAGGTTAAATAGTCCTATAACTCCTTAAAAAAGTCATTAAAAGTCTCCCATTCAAATAAAGCCCAGGCCCAGGTGATTTTAACACAATTCTGCCAGACATTCAAAGAAGAGCTAATACCAATACTCCTAAAACTATTCTGGAAAATAGAAACAGGAACACTGACAAACTCATAATATGAGGCTACAGTCGCCCTGATACCTAAACTACACAAAGACCCAACCAAGAAAGAGAATTTCAGGCCAATTTTCCTTATGAACATTGATGCAAAAATACTCAACAAAATACTCACAAATAAAATCTAAGAACATATCAGAAATATCATCCACCAAGATTAAGTAGTATTCATTCCAGGCATGCAGAAGTGGTTCAGTATATGAAAATCCATTAATGCAATCCACCATATAAACAAACTGAAAGAAAAGTGATCATCTCATTTGATGCCGAAAATGCATTCTACAAATTCCAACACTCCTTCATGTTAAAAGTCTTTGGGAGATCAAGGCACATACCTAAACACTGTAAAGGATTATAATAAAATGGAATAAAAGGGAATTTATAGCAAGCATATAGCCAATATCAAATTAAATGGATAGGAACTTAAAGCAATTCTACTAAAATCAGGGACAAGACATGACTACTCACTCTTTTATCTCTTCATGATAGTACTTGAAGTTCTAGCTATAGCTATAGGACAACTGAGAAGATCAAGGGCTTACAAATTGGAAAGGAAAAAGTCAACATATTGCTATTCACAGATGGGATGAGAATATACATATATGACTTTAAAAATTCTACTAGAAAACTCCTCCAGCTGATAAACACCAAGTGCTAGATACAGAAACTACTCAAAACAACAACAACAACAACAACAAAACCAAAACAAAAAACAAAACTCAAAAACATTAGCCCTTCTGTATAAAAAGGATAAATTGGCTGAGAAACAAATTAGGGCAAGAACACCTTTCACAATAGCCACAAATAATGTAAAATATCTTTGTATTACTCTAACCAAGCAAACGAAAAACCTGTATGGCAAATACTTCAAATCTCTGAAGAAAGAAATTGAAGACATCAGAAGATGGAAAGATCTCCCATGCTCATGGATGGGTAGGATTAACATAATAAAATGGCCATCTCACTAAAAGCAATCTACTATTCAATGAAATTCCCATCAAAATAACAATACCATTCTTTAAGAACATGAAAGAACAATTATCAATTTTATATGGTAAAAGAACCCAGAATAGCTAAAACAATCCTGTATAATAAAATGATTTCTGGAGGTATCACCATTCCCAAATTCAAGCTTTATACAGAGCAATAGTAATAAAAACAGCATGGTATTGTCATAAAAACAAACAAGTTAATCAGTGGAATAGAATTGAAAACCCAGAAATACACCCACACACGTATGGACACTTGAATTTTGACAAAAAGCTTCTTCAACAAATGGTACTGGTCAAACTGGACATTTGCATGTAGAATAATGCAAATAGATCCAAATTCATCATCCTGTACAAAACGCAAATCCAAGTGGGTCAAAGAACTCAAAATAAAGCCAGACACATTAAATCTAATAGAAGAGAAAGTGGAGAATAGCCTTGAAATCATTGGCACAGGAGACAACTTCCTGAACAGAACATCAACAGTTCATACACTAAAATCAACAATTTAAATTAATGAGACCTCATGAAACTGAAAAGCTTCTGTAAGGCAAGACACTGTCAATAAAACAAAATGGAAGCCTACAGATTTGGAAAAGATCTTCTCCAACCCTACATCAGAGTGTTACTATCAACAATATATAAAGAATTCAAGAAATCAGACACAAATAAACCAAATAACCAAAGTAAAAAATGGGGTAGAGAGCTAAACCAAGAATTCTCAACAGAGGAATCTTGAATAGCTGAGAAATGTTAAAGAAATATTCAGTGTCCTTAGTTATCAGGGAAATGCAAATCAAAACAACCCTGACATCCCACCTTAAACCTGTCAGGATGGCTGTGATCAAAATCTCAAGCGATAGCACATGCTGTTGAGGTTGTGGATAAAGGAAAACACTCCTCCATTGCTGGCGGGAGTGAAAACTTGTACAACCACTTTGGAAATCAGTCAATCCCAATTTCTCAGAAAATTGAGAATTGTTCTACCTCAAGACCCGGCTATAATATACCCCAAAGGTGCTCCACCATACCTCAAGGATACTTATACTTGTTCAACTATGTTTATAGCACCTTTATTCATGAAAGCCAGAAACTAGAAACATCTCAGATATCCCTCAAACAAAGAATGGATAAAGAAAATATGGTACCTTTACCCAGTGGAATAGTACTCAACTATTAAAAACAAGAACAGCTTTAAATTTGCAGGAAAATGATGTAACTAGAAAAAAATATTTTAAGTGAGGTAACCCAAACTCAGATAGATATACATTATATGTACTTGCTCATAAGTGGATATTAGCCATAAAATACAGAATAATAATGCTATAATCCACAGACTCAAAGAAGCTAAGTTACAAGGAGGGCCCAATGTATGATACTTGAATCTCACTCAGAAGTGGAAATAAAATGGGAATTGAAGGAGAAAGGAGGGAGGAAGCTGAGTAAGAGAGGTGATGGGAAGGAGAGCAGAGGCAGGAGCAGGTATTAGGAGTATGGAGAACATGGGAGAGAAGGAACAATAAGAGAATGGAAATTGGAGGTGGGGGCCATCTCTGGGACTTCCCAAAGACCTGGTATAGAAGAGGCCTCAGGAAGTCTGGGGTCACCCTGCCAACACTCCTAGCAACGGGGGATATGGAGCCTGAAGTGGTCACCTCCTCTTACCAGGCAGGACTGCTCATGGAGGGATGAGGACACAAAACCTTAGACCCAAAGTTTATCCTGCCTACAAAATGTTCATGGATAAAGATGGAGCAAAGGCTGAGGGAATGTCCAACTAAAGACTGGCCCTACTTAGAAACCAACCCATGAAAGAGAACTAATCCCTGACACTATCAGTGTGACTTTGCTATGCTTGCAGACAGGAGTCTAGCATAAATCACATGAGAGCTTTACCCAGCAGCTGATGGAAACAGATTTAGATACCTACAGCCAAACATTAGACAGAGCTTGAAGAATCCTATGGAAGAGTTGGGGGAATGATTGAGGGCATAAGAGGGGTCAAGGATTCTACAAGAAGACATACAGAGTTCATTAACCTGGGTTCATTCAGGGTCACAGAGACTGAACCACCAACCAAAGAGCATGCATGGAATGGTTCTAGGACCCCTGCACATATGTAGTAGATTCGCAGCTTGGTCTTCATGTGGGTCCTTCAACACATGAAGAGGGGGTCCTCTTTGACTCTGATGCCTCCCTTTGGATCCTGTTCCCATAACCAGACTGCCATGTTTGGTGCCTGTGGGTGCCTAGTCCTGCATCAAATTAATGTGCCATGTTGAACCTCGCCCTTCTCTGAGGAAAAGGAGAGGGAAGAATGGGGGAAGGGTACTGGGAGGGGGATTAATAGGAGAGGAAGGGAAGCTGTAATCATGATGTAAAGTGAATAAATAAATATTTTTTAAAAATCAACTTGCAAAAATATGTAATCTTTCTATATGCCAGTAGCAAACATACTAAGCATCAATTCAGGAAAACAATCCCATTTACAGAGCAACAAAAAACAAAATACCATGGAGTTAATTTACTCAATTGCCCTAGTGCTATACCAAGTATATCACCTTCAAGGAATCCTACTTCTTGGATAGCAAGCCACTCAGAAATCTTATACAATAAAAGAACTTCTGGAGGTATCTCTCTCCCTGACTTCAAGCTATATGATAGAGCAATAGTAATAAAATCTGCATGGTATTGTCATAAAAACAGTCAAGTTGATCAGTAGAATTGAATCTAAGAAATAAACCCACACACCTATAGACACTTGATTTTTGACAAAAGAGGCAAAATCATATAATGGAAAAAAGAACGCATCTTCAACAAATTGGTGCAGGTCTAACTGGATGTCTACATGGAGAATAATGGAAATAGATTTATATTTCTCATCTTGCACAAAATTCAAGTCCAAGTGGATCAAAGATCTCAACATAAAACCAGATCTATTAAATCTATTAGATTAGAAATTGGGGAAGAGCCTTGAACTCATTGGCACAGAAACAACTTCCTGAACAGAACGTCAACAGCTCAGGCTGTAAGACCAGCACTTGATAAATAGGACTTCTTGGATCTTAAAAGCATCTGTAAGGCAAAGGACACTGTCAATAGAACAAAAATGCAGTCTACAGATTGGGAAGAGATCTCCACTAATCCTGCATCCAACAAAGGGCTAATATGCAAAATATATAAATAACTCAAGAAATTAAACACCAAGAAACAAAATAATCCAATTTAAAAATGGGCTACAGAGCTAAACAGAGAATTCTCAACAGAGAAACCTTGATTAGCCAAGAATCGCTTAAGGAAATGTGCAACGCCCTTAGCCATCAGGGAAATGCAAATAAAAGATTCTATGTTACACCCATCAGAATGGCTAAGATAAAAAACTCAAGTGACAGCACATGCTGGTAAGGGTGTGAAGAAAGTGGAACACTCCTCCATTGCTGGTGGAGGTGCAAACTTGTACAACCACTTGGAAAATCAATCTTACACTTTCTCAGAAAATTGGGAATATCTCTATATCAAGACCTAGCTATACTATTCCTGTGCCATGTACTCAAAAGATGCTCTACCATACAACAAGGAAACTTGCTCAACTATGTTCATAGCCTCTTTATTTGTAATAGGCAGAATTTGGAAACGACCTAGATGTCCCTCAACCAAAGAATAGATAAAGAAATTATGGTACATTTACACAATGGAATACTACTTAGCTATTAAAAACAAGGTAATCATGACATTTGCAGACAAATGGATGAAACTAGTAAAGATCGTCCTGAGCAAGATAACCCACACCCAGAAAAAAATACGCATGTATGTATCTCTTATAAGTAGATTTAACCATCTAGTACAGGATAAACATACTAGAATTCACAGATCCAAAGAAAATAAGTAATGAGTACCCAAGGGAGGATGCGTAATTCTCACTCAGAAGGTTCCATATAACAGACAGTGGAAGTGGTTGAAGAGAGGGAACAAGGTAGGGGAGGGAACACAGAAGTGAGGGTGAGGATCAGACCTGCAAGAGCAGGGTGCAGGGAAGGAGGACAGAGGGCCTACAAAGAGAAACCCATGGGAGAGACCACCTTTGTGACAAGCTAAGAGAGAGTAGGCTTCTGGGAGGACATGGGTGTGACTCTGTCTGAGATTCCTAGTAGCAGGGGTCATGGAGACTGAAGAGGACTCCATCTAGCTAGACAGGACTCCTCCTGTAGGGAGGAGAACACCAACAAACCCACAAAGACTTCAACCCACAATTTACCCTCCCTACAAGATAGAGCAGAGATTGAGGGACTGTCCAACCAATGCCTGGCCCAACCTGAAAACTACCCCATGGGAGAGAGCCAACCCCTGACACTGTGAAGAATACTCTGCTTTGCTTGCAGACAGAAAACTACCATAGCTGTCCTCTGAGAGGCTCCACCCAGCAGCAGATTGAAACTGATGCTGAGCCTTATAGCCAAACATTGGGTGAAGCATGGAGAGTCTTGTGGAAAAGTAGGAGGAAGGATAGAAGGACCTAGAGGTGACAGGAGCTCCACAAAAAGACCAACAGAGCCAGGGCCCAGAATTTCTTGTGAAGACTGAAACACCCAAACAAGGACCATATATGAACTGGACCTAAGCTCTCTACAGAAACATAGCCAATGGGCAGCTCTGGCTTCATGTGGGTTCCTTAATAAGGGGTGTAGGGGCTGTCACTGACATGAACTCTATTGCCTGATTTTTGATCACTTCTCTCTGGTGGGGCAGCTTTACCAGGCCACAGGGGATAACAACATACTCAGTCTTGATGTGACTTGATGAGCTTAGGTGGCTTAGCTTCCCTGTTTCTGAGGAATAGGAGAGAGGGGAAAAGAGAGGAAGGGTGAGACAAGTAGAGAGGAGGGAGGGGCTATTATAGGGATATAAAGTGAGTAAGTTAATAATTAAAAAACAATCAGTGAAGAGGCAGCCCACAGAAGAAAGTGGACTCTACACCTGATAAAGAGATGATTAATATCTATGAGTGCATGGAACTAAAAATTTAACAAACAACCTAATTAATAACTGGGCTCATAAATTAAAAGATAGTTCACAAATGATGAAATTCAGCTTTATTTTGTTTCTTCATTATTTTTTAATCACTTTCCAGCCTGCTCACAGATACCTCCTTTCTCTCCTTTCAGCCCCACCCTCACATCCCACTCCCCCTTTCTTCTTCTTCTTCTCTTGAGGGAAGGGTACCATCCTACCCTTGCACATCAAGTCGATAATAAGGGCTTACTCTCCTACTGAGGCCAGACAAGGCAGCCCAAATATGGGAAAGGGATCCAAAGGCAGGCAACAGAGTCAGAAACACCACCACCACTCCAGTTGTTTGGGGACCCACATGAAAACCAAACGGCACATGCTACACATATATAGGCTTTCTAGGTCCAGCCCATTAATGCTTTTTGGTTGGTGGTTCAGTGTGTACGTGCCCCTAGGGGCTGGGTTATTTTCCTCTATAAATCTTCTAGTGGTATCCTTGACCCCTCCTGCTCCTTCAATTCTTCCTTGCACTCAACCACAAGATTCCCAAATTCTGCCTATTGTTTTGTGTGTCTCTACATCTATTTCCATCAGCCGCTGGATGAAACCTCTCAGGATACAGTTATGCTCCTGTCTGCAAGCATATGAGAGTCTCATTAATACTGTCAGAGGTTTGTTGTAGGCAGTGATTAATATTTACTATTGATATATCTTCTGATAATGCTTGCTGTTATTCCTAAATCACTGTATTCCCAAATCACCACACAGACACTGGGATTTCTTTAGTTAACCTAGAACACAATGCTAGGCAATATTTTACTCCATCCTAAACCTCCAGGCCCTCATAGTTTCCTAACATTTAGATTTCCCACATTATACTTGCTTTTTGTGAAATATTATGTCCAGTCCATCTCCACGTAGTTCCAAGATCTGTCCTCCAACACTGTTCTCCTAGCTCTCCTCTTGCCCCTTCTCCTCCCATTCATTTCCTGCCCTCTGGCTCCTCCCTTCTTTCCTGTCCTCTGGCTCCTCCCTTGCACATCATAACACAATGCATGGAGAGTCTTGTGGAAAAGTAGGAGGAAGGATAAAAGGACCTAGAGGTGACAGGAGGACACCTGACAATGTAATATCCGGATTGAAACCAGAGAAGAGAAATCAACATTTGAAGGAGGAGAAATCAACATTTGAATGAACAAGGGTATAGTGTATACATTTCAAAAGAACATTATACCAACAGAGGTTGGTTCTCTTCTATGAGATAGGTCTCAATTTGGGTCAATCATCAGTTGACCCATCTCTGCTCCATCTTTATCTCTACACTTCTTGTCGGTAGGACAAATTTTGGGTCAGACGTTTTGTGGGTGCATTGGTGTCCCCCTAACTCCACTGGACACTCTTTCTGGCTACAGGGGGTGGCCTCTTGAGGCTACTACATGTCTCAGCTATCTTCACCACCATAGACTTAGCAGGAAAATGCCCCTTTCCCAGAGATGCCCCACTGATTGCTTTTCTCTCTCTAAGCCCTCTCCTTACCCATGCTTTCCCCACATCTGATACCCACACCCCTTTTCCAGCCCATCCTCTTTCCTACCCAGTTCCTTCCCTCAGCTTTCGCTTCATCCAAGTTTGTATCCTCTGATTGTTCCAGGCTTGAAGCTTGAGGCGAGGCCAGGAATCCTGAGGAACTCTGGATGGAGGCTGCTAATGACTTGTCCCAATCAACAGTTAATGACCACATCTAGGAAACTTGGGTGCAAGTGTTCTGGACTCTGGATCATACTGAATGTCTGGCCTGAAGGTGGCAATGTGAAGGATGTCTTTATTTTCACCACTGAAAAAGAGTCAAGGAAGAAGTCATTGCCTGGTAAGTGAGATGGACCCCTCCTTTCATAGCACCACAGCACTCAGGCCCTTGCAACAGTGGGGAAGGAATTCCTAAAAGCTCTGCTTGACGGCAGCATTTTCTTAGATGTTTTTCTGTTTGTGTGGTATGTAGGTGCATAGCCTCCATTGGTAGATTACAAAATTTTCTTTTTAAAATTTATTTAATTATTTACTTTATATCCCAATTGTAGTCCCTTCTCTCTTCTCCTCCTGGTCCCTATTTCCCTCCCTTTTCTCCACATCCCCCCTCTGATACCCCACAGAACAGGGGAGTTCCCCGCCAATCCACCCCAGCACATTCAGTCAAATAAGGACTGAGCATTTCCTCTTTCACAGTGTCCTGACAAGGCCGCCCCAACAGGGGAAGTGATTGAAAAGCAGGCAACAGAGTCCACGTCAGAGATAGCCCCTGAGTCTCTTTTTAGGGGACCAACATGAAGAGCAAACTGCCCATCAAGCACATACATGTAAGGAGTGTAGGTCTAGTCCATGCATGGTCCTTGGTTGGTGCTTCTCTCTCCTCAAGGCCCCTTGAGCCCAAGTTGGTTGGCACTGTTGGTCTTGTGGAGAAAACCTGTGTTCTATGTTTCCTTCTGTCCTTCTCCTCACACTTCCACAAAGCTCCCTGCATCCCAGCTAATGTTTGGTTGTGAGCCTCAGCTTCTATGTGGATCCTTTGCTTGGTGAAGCCTCTTAGAGGACAGCCATGCAAGGCTCCTGTCTGCAAACATAGCAGAGTGCCTTTAATAGTGTCAGGTGTTGGCTCTCTAACATGGGGTGGGTTGCAGGTTGCAGCAGGTTGGTTGGAGGGTGGCCTCTTCAGTCTCCATGACCCCTGTTACTCGGGGTCTCAGCTAGAGTCATTCCCACATCTTCCCAGAAGCTATCCTGTTGCACGTCTCCAGATTGTCTCAGAGATGCCCCTGCCCACAGTTTCCCTTCTCTCTTCTCTCTGCAAAGTTAGGTTACAATTTTTTCTCCATGTGTGCTTATCACCCTTTGTTTTTCATACAGTGCCTCTCATTTTCTTGGGACTTTGCTAACTTCTTTCATTTTATATCATGACTCAGATGCCCCTAGAAGCCTGGATTTTTTATGAGCTTAGGCACTCCTGCAAGGCAAGCATTTCTCAACCATGGCTGTCTTCAAGCTTCATGTTTCAGAGACTTCTTATGAGTAACATGAAAAATGATATAAAAAATATAAATCTTTCAGCTTTGGTATGAACCAGTAGTAGAGAACATGGCTACATGATCTTATGTTCTTGGCCATGGGTCATCTCTAAAGTACCACAGGGAAAAAAGAAAAGAAAAGCAGTAGCTTTGGTCAACTTAGTAATGGTACATGAACTATACCTATCTCTGTCTTTTTAATTTTAAGTGTAAGAAAATGGATGCAAAGTGCTTGGAATCTCAGAGGAATACTTCCTTGAGGACAGATTGTGTGCTGCATTGCTCTGGAGAGGAATTTCAACTAATGGAAAATATAGTGTTACTAATACAAAAGTCCTTGGTGTCTTCTAGAGCCCAGAGCAATATATGAGGAAGGAGTTGATTGCTGTTTGTTGGTGCTTGGGACTGAATAGCTTGGGTAGTTACATATGTGCCTGCGGTGTGCTCCATGTAGTAGGCATCACTTAAAGCAGGATGGATGGTGCTAACTGTGGACCTGAATTCTCTCATTATGGAGACAGATGATGGGTATGGATTGCCAGAGCTGGACTAACCTATTGGGACTCATATTCTCCCTCTGTGTAGAGTGTCTACTACTGAAAGGCAGAGCTGAGCTCTTTGGAGTACTGATCCCACTCTCTCCCTTCCTGGCTCTGTACTCACCTTGAAGACTGGTGTCTGGCATGGCATGAACAGATGTGGAATAGGAGAATGCAGCAACGCAGCGTGCTGTTCAGACATTGGTGGGCTGAACGTTCTTTAGCACCATCATCATCTCTGGTTGATGTCAGAGGCCTCTCTCCCAGGGTTGGATACAAAGCCATAGGCCTTCAGGCCCTGCACAAGATCTCCAGGTATCAGAGGGCCCAGGCTTTGTGGTCATGGCAATAGACCTGCTACCCTTCTAGTAGGAAGGTGCCAAACCGTATCCTTGATTTGGCACCTGTGTTAGTGTGGTCCAAAGAAATCTGGCAGACAGTGTTGGATAGATAGGGACTATGGTATTGGGATCTAAAATTATCACACTGGGCTGTTACAGTGAGGATAGTGTGGTGTCCTGGTCAGTGATAGTCACAGTGAAGTCCTGGAATGCAGCTTCCCTCCCATCTGTGCCTCCTGTGAGATCTCACTTGAGAGCATCTGGATAGGAGAGTGCAGAGATGGGCATCAGGCCTCGGTCACTCAGCACTATGCATGGCCTTGCTAGCATGTTGCTAAAGGCAGGCATTGTCCGTGAGAGGCTGGAGAAAAGTGCTGGAGACAAGTGCTGGAGACTGATGGCAGGAGCCCTGCTGAACTCCCATCTGGGGTGGAGACCCTGGAGAAGTTGCCCTCCCTTCCTGCTGAGGGTCTGGAGTTGCTAAGCACAGGCAGAGAGGGCTGCAGAGCACTTTCTGTCCCAAGGACAGGTGCAGTTTGAAAATTTTCTGTAGGATGCAAGAGGATGTTGGGAAGATCGTGAGATTGATGCTTTCTATTTTCCTGTTGGGAATAGTGCTATCTTCAGTTTGTACTGTCTTGGAGAATCTAAGGCTGATGTTCCCTCCCACATCCCAGTTGCAAGCATTCAAACTGATTATTGGTACTGAATAGGATGACGCTTTCTGTTCTCGTGGAGACTTGTGATTCCTCGTTGATCTGGTTCAACCTTTGCTACGTTCTAAGCGCCATCCTCCCTTGCCATGCTTTGTCTTGCTCTCAGAGCTCCTGCCTCATAACTGTGTCCTAGAACAGAAGTATTTAGAGGGGTGAGAGCCTCAGACAGCTTCAAAAAGCCTCCGCCTTTGCCCTGTCCTATGCAGAGCCGACTCTATGTAAAAAGACGGGGGTCTCTCTAATTAGATCAGGCTGGCCTTGAAATCACAAAGACCAGCCTGCCTCTGCCTCTAGAGTGCAGCCATGATAAAGGAGTTCAAGCATCACTAGCCTGTTCATACTCAGGGCTTTTTTCTCTTTTAAAATGGTATATAAGGGTTTTTGTATACGAATACCATATTTACCTGATTGCCACTTCCCTCTTGTTACTCTTCCTGTGCCCTTTCCATTCCTTTTACAATTCATGACCTCCTATCATTTAACTATAACTCTTATAAACATGTGTGAATACGGCTTTATAAAAGAAAAACCTGCTGATGACATTTCATGGTTCTTACATGTGTTTAGGGATGACCCTTTAGGATTTGCTAGCCAATTGGAGTGTTCCTTCCTGATAAGACTGACTCTTTTCCTGGTACTGTTAATTACCTATAACTTCTAGAGTGGAAGTCTTTTGAGGATTCCCCTACCTGTGTCAGGGTTGTACAGAGAAGAACTGACTGTGGAGTACCCAGCCTCAACTGATAATATCCAGCACAATCAGTGCATACAAGACTCAGGGAACTCTGCACAAGAGGGGCTGGATAGGTTGTAAGAACCAGGGACCAGAGTGAGAGAGTATCTTCTGTATGTGACGGGGAACCTGCACCCCAGACAAAACTCGATGGTGGGTGCCTAACCAAGGCTTGTGAAATGACATTGACTCAGTCCCTTTTATTTGAAATCTGTGGTTCTCAGAACATTCAATCTCAAAAGGCCTGTGTGTTCCTTTAGAATCATCTCTGCAGTTTTGGATTCTTTTTTTTTTTCTGTTTTCTATCCTGTTATCTTTATACTTTGTATTTTTCCTCTCCCTCTTCTAGTGGGTCTGTGTTTCATGTAGCAGACAATATTTCTTTCACTACAATAACTGTGTTCTCAGATTTGAGTCCCCTTTTGTCTCTGAGATTCTATAGATGGAGTAGTCTAAAACTTGGCAGTCATCACATTCATGATGAAGCTGTTTATAATGTGCATATGATGTATCACGTGCCAACAGAATGTATGCCATCTGCATACACTGTACATACAGAGAATAGCCTTGGGTAGGAAGGAGAGGGACATTTAGGTTGTGGCAACTCATTTGAGAAACCATTTCAGTTGATCTGAGTTGTGAGCTGTCAGTATCTGTTCATGATGGAAGGAATAGAACAAAAGTTTCCTTTGTGACTGTGTTGAAGGGCAGAGCTGAGTGCATTGAATACACCTTATAGGGGATGATGAACTCCAAGATTCTTCTCTTTGGGTTTCTCATTCAAAAGTCTTCCTTTAGGCTCTGCTGACCCAGGTTGGATTCTCATCTCTCCTTTCTGTTGTCATCCTTTCTTTGTAGACTCTGATTCTTGGACCAGCTTGACTGTGCATCTTTACACTAGTGGATGTGAACTTCCAAATGAAGTGGTCTTTATTTCATCTTGCACATGCTTGTAAAGTAGGTTCTGCCCTTAGAAGCAAGTAGAGTGGATAAAGGGGAGCCTAGCTGCACATGTTCCTTCTTTCATTCTTTTGTTGATGTCCTTCAGCCCATCCTCTGCAGCCTGTGAGTGTTTTTTTCTCCTTTTCTATAGTTTTACTGAGATAGGTTTGACTCTGTAGCTCATGTTGTTCTGGAACTCATTGTGGATTTCCCTATGGCTTCATGGACACTTTTTTATTTTCTGCCTTCTTTTTTGTAGAATCATGTTTGTGAGCCACTGAATCTGGTTGCCTTGTATCTTTGTCCCAAAATGAAGGAGTATGATGGTTACTGTAACTTCTTTCTCCTTGTAACAGCCTCTATAGAATCTGAGGATTACAGCATTCACTAACATGTTTAGGTCAGAGACCAAGCTAACTAGACAGTGAGCAGAACAGCTGGAAGAAAGGAAGAAGGAAGTTTTTAACACAGGTTGCTGTGTTAATTTTTTTTAAAAGCAATGTTATTTTGGTTTATTTGTGAAGAAAATACCAATCCTTTCTTAACCTCAATGTATCTTTGTAGATAAGAATGTATTTCATATTTTGTAGAAATATAGGGAAATCTTATGTCTTCTTCTTCTTTTGTGTTGTATCTCCCTTCTTTGTCACTCACTGCTAGTTTCATAGATTCTGGTATATGGCTTGGGGCTAGTGTGCATTTAGCTTATTGGGTTTTATGTTGTTGTCTTTGATCCTCTTGGACTTGAGTTCTGTGCAGGGTAATAAATGGGGATCTTTGGCATTCTTTTGTATTCAGACATCAGTAGCATTTGTTAAAGATGCTTTCTTTTTCTCCATTGAATGATTTTTGGCTTTTTAAAAAGTGTCTATTGGGGTGTGGGGTTACTTCTGGTACTTCAGTTCTCTTTCATGGATTGACCTGTATGTTTTTATGTCAATACTATATAGTTTTATTACTATTGCTCTGTAGTACAACTAGAAATCAGAAGCTCTACAGGGTTGTTTTAACTATTTTAGGTGTGTTTCTTCATATTAAGTTGAGAATTACTCTTTCAGTGTCTGTAATAACTGTGTTGGAATTTTGATTAGAATTCTATTGAATCCATAGACTGCTTTTGGTAAGATGGGCATTTTTATGTTAATCCTACTGAGTATGGGTGTTCTTTCCATATTCTGGTATCTTCAAATTATTTCTTTCGAGACTTGAGCTTATAATCATATAGGTTTTTCATTTGCTTGGTTAGAGTTACACCAACATATGTATTATTTGTGGCTATTGTGAAGAGGGTGTTGTTTCTCTAATTTCTTTCTCAGTCTGTTTGTCATTTGCATAAAGCAAGACAACTGATTTTTGGAGTTAATTTTTTATTCAGCCACTTTGTTGATGGTGTTTATCAGCTGTACGTGTTCTCTGTTAGAATTGTAACTGTCACTTATGTATACTATCATATCACCTGCAAAGAGTGATACTTTGTTTTGTGCTGTATCTTCCCCTTTGTCTCTCATTAGTAGGTTTATAGATTATGGTATATGACATGGGTCTAGTATGCATTTATGTACATTTCTTTTTTTATTTGCTACACAAGCATTAATATGACATGGTCTATTTGTCTTTATTACAAGTGGCACTATAGATACCTAAGCTGTCCTCCAGCCATCACATTCCGTGTGATAGGAGCTTTCAACAGGAGCTTTCACAAGGGACTGGTGCTGTAACATTGGAATGCATGTTCAGCTCAGTAGAACTGACCCTCCATGCAGATCATTTAATGTTGTGTAGTACTGGACAAATCTTTTTAGTAAGAATATCCTTTTTCACATGTCACCTGAAATGTTTCTGTCCTTCAACCCATCAGATTCCTTCATGGTCCATCACTTTTCAGATAATGTGACATGCCTTCCAAAAAATACTTCAAGGTAGGAAGGCTCATTCAGGCTCCACATTGTAGATGATTCAGAACAAAATAATTTCCTACTGTGGCACCATAGACTAAAGATGAGTAGTCAGTCACCAGGACTGTGATGGAGCAGTCTGAGATGAGAGAGAAAGACAGGGAGAGAGAGTGAGAGGCAGGCTACCCCAAAGACTGAGAGACACAGAGGAGAAGAGAGAGATGGTGAGAGCCAGAGTCAGAAAGAGAAAAAGACATATAGAGTGTGAGCTATATTGTGCTTTGTAATCTCATCATTTCTGTTTTTAAATTTTGCACATTTATTTGTTCAATTACTTTCCCTTCTATTGAAAATAGCTTCTTTTCTCATAGAATATATCCTTATTTTAGTTTTCCTTCCCTATACTGGATCTAGCTCATCCCCAACTCCCCTCCCCTCGGTATGCAATCCATTTCTATCTGTCATTAGAAAAGAACAAGCTTCCAAATAGAACCAAATAAAATAAAATGAGACGAAGCAAAACCTATCATATAAGCGAGTATATACCACATGTGTCTTTCTGTTTCTGTGTTACCTCACTCAGGATGATCTTTTCTTTCTTTTTTACAAATTTATTTTACATCCCAAGAGTGCCCCTCCCTTCTCTCCTCCCAGCTTCCCCTTCCTCCTCCACCCTACCCTTTTCCTCTCTCCCCCCCAAAGGTAAGTCCCTCTCCCCCTTATCAACCTTCCCTGACACATCAAATCACAACAGGACTGAGCTTATCTTCATTACCTGAAGCCAGGCAATGTAGCCCTGCCATGGAGAAGTTATCCAAAAGCAGGCAATAGAATCCATATTAGAAACAGCCTCCCCACCCTTCCACTTGCCAGGCAACCCATATGAAGACCAAGCAGCCCATCAGCTACATGTGTGCATGGGGCCTAGGTCCAGGTCATGCATGATAATTAGTTGATGTCTCAGTCTCTGAAAGCCTCCACAAGACTGGGTCAATTTTCTCTGTTGGTCTTCTTGTGACATTCCTGTGTTCTCCAGGTCCATCCATCTTTTCTCCAACACTTCCACAGGATACCCAGACCTCTGCTCCATGCTTGGCTGCAAGTCTCAGCATCTGTCCCAATCTGCTGCTGGGTGGAGCCTCCCAGACTGCAGTCAAGTTTGGCTCCCAGAAACAGGAAGAGACACATGGTATATACCCACTTATAAGTAGATACTAGACATATAATATAGGATAAACCTACAAAACTGTACACCTAAAGAAGCTGAGTTAGAAGGACGACCCTGGGTAAGATGATCAATCTTCACTCAGAAAGGCAACCAGGACAGACATTGGAAGAAGGAGAAAATAGGAAACAGGATGGGAGCCTACCACAGAAGGCAACTGAAAGACTTTACCCAGCAAGGGTATCAAAGTAGATGCTGAGACTCATAATCAAACTTTGGGCAGAGTGCAGAGAATCTTAGAAAAGAAGGAGGAGATAGTGAGATCTGGAGAGGACAGGAGCTCCACAAGGAGAGCAACAGAAACGAAATATCTGGGCACAGGGATCTTTTCTGAGACTGATACTCCAACCAAGGATCATGCATGGAGATAACCTAGAACCCCTGCACAGATGGTTATGTGCAAAATGCAAGTTTTTTTTTCTTTTTTAATTTTATTACTTCAGTTTATTCACTTTGTATCCCAGCTGGAGCCCCCTCCTCCGTCCCTTCTCAATCCCACCCTCTCTCCCTTTTCTTCTCCTATGTCCCTCCTCCAGTTCAATGATAGGGGAGGTCCTCCTTCCCTTCCATCTGATCCTAGTCTATCAGATCTTATCAGGACTAGCTTTATTGTCTTCCTCTGTGGACTGGTAAGGCTGCTCCCCTCCTCAGGTAGAGGTGATCAAAGAGCCAGCCCATGAGTTCATGTCAGAAACAGTCCCTGTTCTACTACTGGGGAACCCTCTTGGACACTGAGCTGCCATGGGCTACATCTGTGCAGGGGTTCTAGGTTATCTCCATGCATGGTCTTTGTTTGGAGTATCAGTCTCACAAAAGACCCTGTGCCCAGATTTTTTTTTTTTTTTGGTTCAGTATTCCAGAAGCAGAAAGACACATATGGTATATACTCACTTATAAGTAGATATTAGACAAATAATATAGAATAATCATACTAAAATCTGTACACCTAAGGAAGCTAATCAAGAAGGAGGACCCTGGGTAAGATACTCAATCTTCATTGCAAACAGGAGACATTGGAAGAGGGAGAAAACAGGCAACAGGACAGGAGCCTATCACAGAGGGCCTCTGAAAGACTCTACCCAGCAGGGTATCAAAACATTAGTTGAGACTCATGGCTAAACTTGGGGTAGAGTGCAGGGAATCTTATGAAAGAAGGGAGAGATCGAAAAACCTGGAGGTGACAGGAGCTCCACAAGGAGAGTAACAGAACCAAAAAAATCGGGCACAGGGGTATTAGTTTTTCTTTGAAAATCAGGTAGAATTCTGTGCTAAAACCATTTGGCCTAGGGCTCTTTTTGGTTGGGAGGCTTTTGATGACTACTTCTATTTCCTTAGGGGTTATAGGTTTATTTAAATTGTTAACCTGATCTTGATTTAACTTTCGTAAGTGGTATCTATCAAGAAAATCATCTATTTCAATTAGATTTTCAATTATGTGGTGAACAGGTTTTTGAAGTGTGAAGTAATGATTCTTTGGATTTCCTCGATGTCTGTTCTTATATCCCCTTTTCTCATTAATTTTATTAATTTAGATAGGTGTCTGTTCTTATATCCCTTTTTCTCATTAATTTTATTAATTTAGATACTCTTCCTGTGTCTTCTTGTTAGTTTGGCTAAGGGTTTGTATATCTCCTTTACTAAGGGTTTGTATATACTCCTTTACAAGAGCTGTCAAAAATTAACAGCTCTTTGTTTTGTTGATTCTTTGTATTGTTCTATTTGTTTATAGGATATTGATTATTTTCTGCCATCAACTCCTCTTGGGTGTGTTTGCTTCCTTTTCTCTAGAGCTTTGAGATGACCTGTTAAGTTGGTAGTATGAGCTCTCTCTACTTTCTTTATGAAGGCACTTAGCACTATGAACATTCCTCTTAACACAGCTTTCATTGTGTCCCATAAGTTGGATATGTTGTGCCTTCATTTTCATTGAATTCTAGAAAGTCATTAATTTCTTTCTTTTCTCCCTGACCCAATGGTCATTAAGTAGAGAGTTGCTCAGTGTCCATGAGATTTTAGGCCTTCTACTGTTTCTGTTGTTGATGTCTATCTTTAATTTATGGTGGTCTGACAAAATACAAGGTGTTATTTCAATTTTCTTGTATTTGTTGGGGCTTGCTTAGTGTACGAGAATGTGGTCAGGTTTGGAGAAGATTCCATGCGGTATGGAGAAGAAGGCATATTCTTTTTTGTTTGGATGGGATGTTCTGTATACATGTTATGTCCAATTGACATATAGCATCATTAGTTTCCTTATTTGTCTGTTTAGTTTCCATCTGGATGATCTGTCCATTTGTGAGAGAGGTGTGCAGTATCTTATAACATGTGGAGTTTGATGGGTGATTAAAGCTTTAGTACTATTTCTTTTACAAATGTGGTTGCCCTTGCATTTTGCATAGATGTTCAGAATTGAGATGTCATCTTGGTTGATTTTTCTTTTGATGAGTATGAAGTGCCCTTCATCATCACTTTTGATTAGTTTTGGTTGAAAGTCTATTTTATTCTACATTAGAATAGCTACTCCAGCTTGTTTCTTGTGCCCATTTGCTTGGAAAACCTTTTTCCATCCCTTTATTCTGAGGCAATGCCTGTCATCCTGATAGACGACCACCATTTGTTGAAGATACTATCTTTTTTCCATTGTATGGTTTTGGATCCTTTGTCAAAAATCAAGTGTCTGTGGGTGTGTAGGTTTATTTCTAGGTGTTCAATTGTATTCCACTGACCCACCAGTCTGTACTATGCAGTTTTTATTACTGTTCATATATATATATATATATATATATATATATATATATATATATATATATATACCTCCTGAAGATCTTTTATCATATAGGATTGTTTTAGCTATTCTGGGTCTTTTGATTTTCCATATGAATTAGAGAAATATTCTTTCAAGCTCTGTAAAGAATTGTGTTGGTATTTTGATGGGAATTGCATTGAATCTGTAGATTGCTTTTGGTAAGATGGCCATATTCACTATGTTGATCCTGCCAATCCCTGAGCATATTAGAACTTTCCATCTTCTGATATCTTCTTCAATTTCTTTCTTCAGAGACTTGAAGTTTTTTTCATACAAGTCTTTTACTTCCTTGGTTAGGATTACACTAAGATACTTTGTTTTGTGGCTATTGTGAAGGGTGTTGTTACCCTACTTTCTTTCTCAGCCCATTTGTCTATTTTAAAATTTTTTTCTTTATATATATATATATTTAACTTTTATTAATTACACTTTACTCACTTTGTATCCCCCCATAAATCCCTCCCTCCTCCCCTCCCAATCCTATCTTTCCTCCTCCTTCTTCACACCTGCCCTTCCCCAAGTCCACTGATAGGGGAGGTTCCCCTCTCCTTCCTTCTGATCTTAGTCTATCAGATCTCATCAGGAGTGGCTGCATTGTCATCCTCTGTGGCCTAGTAAGGCTGCTCCCCCCTGAGGGGGAGGTGATCAAAGAGCAGGCCAATCAGTTCATGTCAGAGGCAGTCCCTCTTCCCATTACTGTGGAAACCACATGAACACTGAACTGCCATGGGTTACATTTGCCATTTGTCTTTTGTGTACAGAAGGACTACTGATTTTTTAAAATTAATTTGTATTTGGCTACTTTGCTGAAGGTGTGTACCACCAGCTGTAGGAGTTTTCTGGTAGAATTTTTGGGGTCATTTATTTATACTGTCACATTATCTGTGAATAGTGATACTTTCATTTCTGCCTTTCCAAACCTGTATCCGCTTGATTTTTTTTTTTTTTTTTTGTTTTGGTGAGGATCTTTTTAGATTTATCATTTTCTTTGATTATACATGGTTTCTTCCATTGTATCTTCTATACCTGAAATTCCTCCCTCCATCCCTTGTATTCTGTTGTAGATGCTTATCTTTGTAGTTCCTGTTTTCTTTCCTAAAGTTGTCCCTCTCCGGGATTTCTTCACTTTGTGTTTTCTTTAATGTTTCCATTTCCATCTTCAGATCTTGAACTGTTTTGTTGATTTCCTTCACCCATTTGTTTGTATTTTCTTGCATTTCATTCAATTCCTTCAAAAGTTTGTTTGAACTTTCCTCTATTTCTTTCTGTGATTTGATCATTTCCTTTTGAAAGACCACAATCTGTTTTACTGTATCTTCCTTTATTTCTTTACAGAGTTCGTTTCCTCAATTATCATCTTTATAAGCAGAGTTTTAAGGTCATTTTTTTGAGTTTCACTTGTGTTAGAGTATCCAGTCCTTGCCTTTGGGTAACTGGGTTCTAGAGATGCCATATTGCTTTGGCTGTTGTTGATTGTGTTTTTATGCTGGTCTGTATTCAACCAGTTGTCTCTGGCATTGGCTGGTAGTTTCTGGCATCCTCTGGAGAACTGGGGGTGGTGGTTGTGCAAAAAGTCCTGAGAAAGAAGCTGAATGTACCAGCAGGAACCCTCCTCAGATTGTTAGGTATGGTATTCGACTTGGGGTGGCTCTCAGGGAATTGCCATGGCTCTCCTCAGGTGTATGATCCTGTGGACTACCTGGACTCCCTAGGGGCCCATGGGCTCTCCTCTCAGGGGAAGTCCTGGAAGCAGCTTTCCCACCACTGGCTTACTTGCTCTGTAATAAATGAGCTGCAGCTGCCCAGACACTGTGCTCAAACACTTGTGTTTTCTGGGCACAGCCATCATGAAGAAACAGCGAGCTCGGAGGTTTGGTCAGTTAGGAAACACAGTCACTGGTGTTTTGGGCCCCATAGTTTGCTCTATTGGTTGGTCACTATGCAGTCACTGCTACCCTGCTGATCAAACAGTGTGTGATCTGTGCCACCATCTTGGATCTCTCCATTTTGTTCTGTTGACAGTGTCTTTTGCTTTATAGAAGTTTTTCAGTTTCTTAAGGTCCCATTTATTAATTATCGATCTTAGAGCCTGAGCTGTTGTTTTTCTGTTCAGGAAGTTGTCTCCTATGTAATTGAGTTCAAGGCTGATCCCCATATTCTCTCTTAGTTAGAGTTAGTGTTTCTGGGTGTATGCTGAGGTCTTTGATCCACTTGGACTTGAGTTTTGTACAGGGTGATGGATATGGATCTATTTGCATCTTTCTACATGTGGACATTCAGTGAGACCAGCATTTGTTAAAGATGCTTTCTTTTTTTCCATTGTATGGGGTTGGCTTCTTTGTAAAAAATCAAGTGTCCGTAAATGAGTGGGTTTATTTCTGAGTCCTCAAGGTGATTCCATTAATCAACCTGTCTATTTTTATGCCAGTACCATGTAATTATTATTAATATTGTTTTGTAGTATAAATTGAAATCTGGGATGGTGATATATTCAGAGGTTCTTTTGTTGTAGAGGAGTGTTTTCACTATCCTGGCTTTTTAAATTTCTCTTTATGAAGTTGAGAATTGCTCTTTCAAGGTTGTAAATATTGTTTTGGAAGGTAGCTATGCTCAATCCTCACTCAGAAAGGCAAACAGGATGGACATCGGAAGAGAGGGAGAAAACAGGCAACAGGACAGGAGCCTACCACAGAAGGACTCTGAAAGACTCCAACCATCAAGGTACCAAAGCATATGCTGAGACTCATAGCCAAACTTTGGGCAAAGTGCAGAAAATCTTATAAAAGAAGGGGGAGATAGGAAGACCTGGAGGGGACAGGATTCCACAAGGAGAGCAACAGAACAACAAAAATCTGGGCACAAGGGTTTTTTTCTGAGACTGATACTCCAGCCAAGGACCCTGCTTGGAGATAACCTAGAACCCCTGCACAGATGTAGCCCATGGCAGCTCAGTGTCTAAGTGGCTTCCCTAGTAATGGGAGCAGGGACTGTCTCTGACTTGAACTCAGTGGCTGGCTCTTTGATTACCTCCCCCTGATGGGAAGCAGCCTTACCAGGCCACAGAGGAAGACAATGCATCCAGTTCTGATAAGACCTGATAGGCTAGGGTCAGAGGGGAGGGGAGGAGGACCCCCCTATCAGTAGACTTGGGGAGGGGCATGGGAGGAGATCAGGGAGGGATGGTGGGATTGGGAACAGATGAAGGAGGGGCTACAGCAGGGATACAAAGTGAATTAACTGTAATTTATAAAAATAATAATAAAAAATAAAAGTGAAAAATATTGTTTTGGAATTTTGATGGGAAATACATTGAATCTATAGATTGCTTTGGCAAGATGTCCATTTCTTCTGTGTTAATTCTAATGGTCCATGAGCATGGGAGATCTTTCCATCTTCTGATATCCTCTTCAATTTCTTTCTTTGGAGAGTTGAAGTTCTTGTCATACAGGTTGTTTACTTGCTTGGTTAGAGTTATACGAAGATATTTTGTGTTTTTTGTGGCCATTGTGATCAGTGTTGTCTTTCTAATTTCTTTCTCAGCTCTTTCGACATTTATATACAGGAGGACAACTGATTGTTTTGAAGGTGTTTATTAGCTATAGCAGTTCTTTGGTAGAAATTTTGGTGTCAGTTATGTATACTATCATCTGTGAATAGTAATACTTCAACTTTTTCCTCCCCAACTTGTACCTCCTTAATTTCTGTTGTCTTATTGCACTAGCTAGGACTTCAAGGACTATGTTGTATATATATATGGAGAGAGTGGATAGCCTTGACTTGTCCCTGATTTTATTGGCATTGCTTTAAGTTTCTCTCCATTTAATTTGATATTGGCTATTGGCTTGTTACATATTTTATTATGATCAGGTATGGGCCTTGTATCCCTGATCTCTTTAAGACTTTTATCATGAAGGGGTGTTGGATTTTGTCAAAGACTTTTTTAGCATTTGAGATGATCATATGAATTTTCTTTATTTCACTTTGTTTATATGGTTGATTACACTGATGGGTTTTGCATGTTAAAACATCCCTTCATTCCTAGGATGAATCCTCCTTGATCACAGTGGATGATATTATTTTTTTTAAATTATAGTTTATTCACTTTGTATCCCAGCTGTAGCCCTTTCTCCCATCCCCTCCCAATCTCTGCTCCCTCCCTCTTCTCCTATAGCCCTCCACCAGTCCAATGATATGGGAGGTCTTCCTCCCCTTCCATCTGACCCCAGTCTATCAGAACTCATCAGGACTGGATGCATTGTCTTCCTCTGTGGACTGGTAAGGATGCTCCCCCCTCAGGAGGAGGAGATCAATGAGCCAGCCCATGAATTCATGTTAGAGATGGTCCTTGTTCCTATTACTGGGGAACCCTCTTGGGCACTGAGCTGCCATGGTACAGGGGTTCTAGGTTATCTCCATGCATGGTCCTTGTTTGGTGTGTTTTTAGAGTCGGTTTGTGAGTATTTTGAGTTGTTTTGCATAAATGTTCATAAGGGAAATTAGTCTGAAATTCTTTCTTTGTTGAATCTTTGTGTGGTTAAGTATCAGGGTGACTATGACCTCATGGAATGAGTTTGACAGTGTTCCTTCTGTTTCTATTTTGTGGAATAATTTGAGGAGTATTGCTATTATCTCTTCCTTGAAATTCTTGCAATGTTCTGAGCTGACATTATCTTGCCCTGGGCTTTTTTGGTGGGGAGAATTTTAATGATTGCTTCTATTACCTTAAGGTTTATAGGGCTATTTATACTGCTAACCTGATCTTGATTTAACTTTGTAAATGGAATCTATCAAGAAAATCATCCATTTAATTTTGAATTTCCAGTTTTGTTGAGTATAGGCTTTTGATGTAAGACCAAAGGATTCTTTGGATTTCCTCAGTGTCTGTTATCTCCCTCCTTTCCATTTCTGGTGTTGTTAATTTTGATAATATATCTCTGGCTTTTAGTTAGTTTGACAAAGGTTTTGTCTATCTTGTTGATTAACCCCCCCCCAAGCTTTTAGTTTTGTTGATTCTTTGTATTGTTCTCGTTATTTGTAAGTTATTTATTTCAGCCCTGAATTTGATTATTTCCTGCCATCTCCTCCTCTTGAGTGTGTTTGCTTCTTTCTGTTCTAGAGCTTTCAGACGTGCTGTTAAGTTGCTAGATCTTCATAAAGATCTCTCCAGTTCTTTATGAAGGCACTTAGTGCTAAGAACTTTCTCCTCTTACCACTGCTTTCATTATGTCCCGTAAGTTTGGGGTATGTTGTGCCTTTATTTATATTGAATTCTAGAATGTCTTTAATTTCTTTTTACTTCTTCCTTGACCCAGTGTTCATTGAGTAAAGGATTTTCTGTTTTCATGAGTTTTTAGGCTTTCTGTTGTTTCTGTTGAGTTTCAGTGTTAATTCATGGTGTTCTGATAAGAAATAAACAGTTATTTAAATCTTCTTGTTTCTGTTGAGGCTTGCTTTGTGCATAAGTATATGGTCAATTTTTGTAAAGGTTCCATGTGGTGCTAAGAAGAAGGTATACTTTTGTGTCTGGGTGAAATGTTCTGTAGATATGTGTTTGGTCCATTTGATTCATAATGTTAGTTAGTTTTATTATTCCTCTGTTTAGTTTCTCTCTCATTAACCTGTCCATTGGTGATAGTGGGGTGTTGAAGTCTCCCACTATTAATATGTGGGGTTCAAAGTGTGATTTAAGCTTTAGTAATATTTCTTTCATGAATGTGGATGCTCTTTTATTTTGGGCATAGATGTTTAGAATTGAGACATCATCTTGGTAGATTTTTCCTTTGATGAGTATGAAGTGCCCTTCCCCATCTTTTTTTTTTTTTATCCATTTTGGTTGAAATTCTAATTAGATGTTAGAAGAGCTTGTTTCTTAGTTCTGTTTGCTTGGAGAACTTTTTTCCACCTTTTTACTCTGAGGTTATGTCTATCTTTGTTGCTGAGGTGTGTCTGTTGTACACAGCAGAATGATGGATCCTGTTTGTATATGTACTCTCTGAACCTGTGTCTTTTTTTGGGAAATTGAGTTCACCGATGTAGATATTAATGACCAATGACTGTTGATTCCTGTAATTTTTGAGATTGGTGGTGGTAGTGTGAGTGTGTGCCCCCCTTCTTTTGTATTTGCTTGTATGAAATTGTTTATTGCCTGTGTTTCTTGTATGTAGTTACCCTTGTTATATTGGAGTTTTCCTTCTAGTAAGCTTTGAAGGGCTGGGATAGTGGAAAGATATTGTTTAAATTTGATTTTGTCATGGAATATCTTATTTTTTCCATCTGTGGTTATTGAAAATTTTGCTGGGTATAGAAGTCTGGGCTGCCATCTTAGGTCTCTTAGGGGCTGCAAGATATCTTCCCAGGCCCTTCTGGTCTTTAAAGCATCTTATAAGAAGTGTGGTATAATTCTAAAGGGTCTGCTTTTATATGTTACATGGCCCTTATCCCTTTTGGCTTTTAATATTCTTTATTTGTTCTGTACATTTAGTGTTTTAATTACTATATGGAGAGAGCATTTTCTTTTCTGGTCTAATCTATTCGGTGTTTTGTAGCCTCCTTGTGTTGTTTATAGGAATCACTTCCTTTAGGTTAGGAAAATTTTCTTCTATGATTTTGTTGAAGATATCTTCTGGGCCTTTGAGCTGGAAATCTTCTCCTTCTATTCCTATTATTCTTAGGTTTGAGCTTTTCATGGTGTCCCAAATTTCCTGGATGTTTTGTGTTAGAAGCTTTTAAATTTAGGATATTCTTTTACTGATGTATTTATTTTTTTCTAGTTTATCTTCTACACTTGACATTCTCTCTTCCATATTTTGTATTCTATTGTTGATGCTTATACCTGTGGTTTCTGTTTTGTTCCCTAGGTTTTCCATCTTCAGGATTGCCTCAGAATTGCCTTCTTTATTGCTTCTATTTCTAGTTTCAGGTCTTGAACATCTTTATTCATTGCCTTTTCCCATTTCACTGTATTTTCCTTTATTTCTTTGGTTGATTTATTTTTCTCCTTTCAATGCCTTTATCATTTTCATAACATCAGCTTTAAGATCATATTCTTGCACTTCAGGTGTATTTGGGTATCCAGGGCTTGTTGAAGTAGGATAGCTGGGTTCTACTACATAGCCTGGTACTTTGCTGCTTGTGTTCTTACACTTGCCATTTTGTTGTCTCTGGTGTTATCAGTCCTTGTGTCTGTTGATAGTTGTCCTCTAGGATTGTATGATAGCTGGTGGTCCCAGATGGTAGCAGTCCTCTGGATTTCCTGGGTGGTATCAGGCCTCATGGGGTAAAAGGTAAACTAGTAGTCTCTAATGGCTGCTGGTCTCTGGGGTTACAGGTGGATTGGGGTACCAGGATGGGGCATGCCAGATGCTGTTGTTCTCTGATGGGTGCTGATTTCTGCTGCTCCCTGATGTTCACTGCTGCTCCCCAATGGCTGCTGTTCCCCACAGGTTGTCAGTCTCCAAGTATTCAGGTGGAGATGTGGCCCAGGAAATGGAGTGTAACATGAAGATGGAGCCTGGAGCATGCTGCTGTCCCCAGGTGGTTGCCTGCTGTTCCCAGGTGGTTGCTGCTCACTGAGGATTGGGGTGGAGTTGTGGCCCTGGAAGTGGTATACACCCTGAAGAACGACTCTGGAGCATGCTGGGGAGTGCAGGACACTGGTGGCCCACTGCAGAGCATGCCTCTGCAATCTGGACTCTAGCAGGCCATGGGCTGGGGGAAGGGTTCTCACCTGTTGTTACCAGGTGGGTGCCAGTCACCGGGGATGGGGAGGAAGTGTTACTCATACACCCTGAAGAAGGACCCTGGAGCACCCTGGTGGGGGGAGAGGGCACCAATGTTCCACGGGATAGTATGCCTCTGCAGATGGACTCTAGGAGGCCAAGAAATTATTTTCAACAAAATGTAGAAGAAAATTTCCCCAACCTAAAGAAAGAGATGCCTTTAAACATACAAGAGGCTTACAGAACACCAAATAGATCAGACTAGAAAAGAAACTGCTCCAGCAACATAATAATCAAAATACTAAATGTACAAGAGATCACAGATGTTAGGCCAGACTACAATACACAGCAAAACTTTCAATTGCCACAGATGGAGAAAACAGAATATTCTATGACAAAACCAAATTTAAACAGTATCTATGTGCAAACCCAGCCCTACAGACGAAGGAAAACACCAACCTAAGGAAGTTCACTACACCTAAGAAAACAAGAAATAAATGACTTCGCTACAGCCAAACCAAAAGAAGACATGTACACACAGTACCACCACCATAATCAAATTAAAAAAAATCATTGGTCATTAATATCTCTCAACCTCAATAGACCCAAAATTCCCCTTACACACACACACACACACACACACACACACACACACACACACACACACGCTAACAGAATGGATATATAAATAGGACACAACAGCCAACAGCCCTCTGTAGGGTTACTGAAGATCTTTTGCCAGCCTGTAGGCTGCTGTTTTGTTCTGTTTGCCTCACAGAAGCTTTTCATTCCATTTACCAGAACCTGAGCTGTTGGTTTTCTGTTCAGGAAGTTGTCTCCTGTGCCAATGAGTTAAGGCTGATCCCCCACTTTCACTTCTAATAGAGTTAGTGTTTCTGGGTTTATATTGAGATGTTTGATACACTTGAACTTGAGTTTTGTGCATGATGATAAATATGGATCTATTTGCATTTTTCTGCATGTAGAAATTCAGTTAGACCAGCACTATTTATTGAAGATGCTTTCTTTTTTTCCCGTTGTATGATTTTGGCTTCTTGGTCAAAAATCAAATGTCCATACATGTGTGGGGGTTTATTCCTGGATCTTCAGTGTGATTCCATTGATCAACCTGTTTGTTTTTGTGCCAATACCATGCAGTTTTTTTAATCATAACTTAGTATAACTTGAAATCAGGGATGGTGATAACTCCAGAAGTCCTATTATTGTTAGGATTATTTTAGCTGCTCTTTTTTTTTTATATGAAGTTTAGAATTGTTCTTTTAAGGTCTGTAAAGAATTGTGTTGGTATTTTAATGGGAATTGCATTGAATCTGTAGATTGCTGTTGGTAAGATACCAGTTTTACTGGTATCTTTTTACTATGTTAATCCTACTGATCCTTGAGCATAGGCGATCTCTATCTTCTGATATCTCCTTCAATTTCTTTCTTCAGAGACTTGAAGTTCTTGTCATATAGGTCTTTGACTTACTTGGTTAGAATTACACTAAGATACATTATATTATTTGTAGATATTCTGAATGGTGTTGTTTCCCTAATTTCTTTCTCAGCCCAATTGTTGTTTGTATAGAGGTGGGCTACTGATATTTTGCTTACTTTTTTTATCCATCCACTTTTGCTGAAGCTGTTTATCAGTTGTAAAAGTTCTCTGGGGTCACTTATTTATACTATCATATCATCTATGAATACTGATACTTAGACTTTGACTTCTTATTTTCCAATTTATATTTCCTCTATTTCCTTTAGTTGTCCTGTTGCTCTAGCTAGGACTTCAAGTACAATATTGAAGAGATATAGGGAGACAAATGGCAACCTTGTCTTGTCTCTGACTTCAGAATTGTTTTAAGTTTCTCTTCATTTAATTTGATGTTGGCTATAGGCTTGATGTATATTGCCTTTGTTGTGATTAGGTATGTGCCTTGATGTTTTTGTTATATTTATTTTTTTATTTATTTGGAGACAGGGTTTCTCTGTGCAGCCATTGCTGTCACAGTCTAGATTTTTATAGACAGCACTAACCTTGAATTCACAATGATCTGCCTGACTCTGCCTTCCTTGAGTGTTGGGATTAAAGGCATGTGCCACCATACTCAGCTCCTAGGAATGGATCATTTCAGGTTAAATTTCAAGATTTAACCTGAAGGGGTGTTGGATTTTGTCAAATGCTCTTTAGGCAATGGGATGATCATGTTTTATCTTTTTTTCTTTTAGTTTGTTTATATGGTGGATTATATTGATTTTCATATACTAAACCACCCCTGCCTGCATGGAATGAAGCCTCCTTGTTCATGGTGGATGATAATTTTGATGTTTTCTTGAATGTGCTTTCAAATTATTTTATTGAGCATTTCTGTGTCAATGTTAATAAGGGAAATTAGTCTGAAATTTTCTTTGTGATTTAGGTATCAGGGTGACTGGTCTCATTAAATGGGTTTGGCAATATTCCTTTTGTTTCTATTTTGTGGAATAGTTTGAGGTGTATTGGTATTAGCTCAAATTGAAAGTCTGGTAGAATTCTGAGCTAAAACTATCTGGCCCTGGGCTTTTCATGGTTGGGAGAATATTGATGACTGCTTCTATTTCTTAAGGGTTATAGGTCTATTTAACTTGTTTACCAGATATAATTCAGCAGTCCTTTCTCAAATCCAATGTATCTTAGTAGGTGTGCTATTTGTCTTATTTAATAATTTTGAAATCAATAAATCATTATTTAATTTATTTGGGGGAGATATATTCCTCTTCTGTTTTATGACCACCTTTTAAAAATTATTGTTAGGTCTTTTCATAATTGTTAAATTTATTTATTTTTTTATTAATTACAGTTTATTCACTTTCTATTCCAGCTATAGCCCCCTCTTTCATTCCCTCCCAATCTCCCTCATTTCCTCCTATGCCCTTCCCCAAGTCCACTGATAGTTGAGGTCCTCCTTTCCTTCCATCTGACCCTAGCCTATCAGGTCTCATCAGGACTGGTTGCATTGTCTTCCTCTGTGGCATGCTAAGGCTGATCCCCCATCAAGGGGAGGGGATCAAAGAGCCAGCCCCAGAGTTCAAGTCAGAGACAGTCCCTGTTCCCCTTACTAGGGAACCTAGTTGGAGAATGAGCTGCCATGGGCTACATCTGAGCAGGGGTTCTAGGTTATCTCCATGCATGGTCCTTGGTTGGAAAAGACCCCTGTGCTCAGATTTGTTTTTTTTTTTTTTTTTTGGTTCTGTTGCTCTCCTTGTGGAGCTCCTGTCCCCTCCAGGTTTTCTTTCTTAAGATTCCCTGCACTCTGCCCAAAGTCTGGCTATGAGTCTCAGCATCTGTTTTGATACCTTGCTGGGTAGAGTCTTTCAGAGGCCCTCTGTGGTAGGCTCCTGTCCTGTTGCCTGTTTTCTCCTTCTTCTGATGTCCATCCTGTTTGCCTTTCTGAGTTAAACCTCTTCTAAGAGTTTACTTTCTTAGATTCAGCTTCCCTTCTAGACCTTACCAGTTCAGATGCTTGAGGCTCCTTGTCTTTGGCTCCTGTTTCCAGAGAAAGGCTTTTTTTTTTTTTTCTGCCTCCCTCAAAGGATATTTTTTCTTTCTTTTTATTTTTTTATTTTTATTAATTACAGTTTATTCTCTTTGTAGCTCCCTCCCACTTTCCCTCCCAATCCTACCCTCCCTCCCTCTTTCCCACTTGTGCCCCTCCCCCAGTCCATTGATAAGGGAGGTCCTACTCCCCTTCCCTCTGGTCCTAGTCTATCAGGTCTCATCAGGATTGGCTGCATTGTCTTCTTCTGTGACCCCTACTCCACTGTGGGAACTTATTGGACCCACAAATATTTGTTCCTCTGGCTTGCAGGAGTGAGGCCAGCAAGGGACCCTTTTCAAAAGAATTTAGCTTCTTGCCTTGCCTAGGAAAGTCTGTCTTTGAGACACTTGCTTGTGTTAAAGAACATCTAAAACAAAAAGGGGGAACTGTAGAGAGCTGCGTAATGCCACGCCTTAAAGATGGAGCTGGTTTCTGCCTTCCACCTTCCCGATGGTGAGTGCTCTCTGTCACGAACAACTCCACATTTGGCTAAGGCAGAGGATCTGGCTTGCTTCCATGTATGTGGACCTATCTGCATTGCCCACGTGGCATGCTGGGGCTGGCTACCCAGAGGCTATTTAAGCTGTGGGCTGGCTTTCCCCTGGGTCAGATGATTGTTCAAGGTTCCTGAATAAACTGCATTGAAAAAAAAAAAAGATAACAGACCACAAGAAACTTAAAAAAAAAAAAAAAAAAAAAAAGAACCACTTCTTTTTTTGTAAGGGCTAAAGTTCTGAAAGGATCTGCCTCTATTTTGTCTCTCTCTGCTTTGTGTCAGTTTTTGTTTTTCTGCAATAGGCTGGAGGCCTTGCTGGTCTGCAGGGCATCTGTGTAATCAGCAAGCTCTGAGCTCCTGCCTTAGAAACTGTGGTTCTTCTCTTCTTTAACAGAACTAAGACACTGCTCTATAGTTTTATTTTCCACATAAGTTGTTGCTAGATTACTGTAAATCCTTCCCCAACTTTGTAAGCCAAATGTTTACAGTTTTTATAAAACTGTGATAATTTCTGTTTCTCTCTTAACACAGCTATCATATAAATAATTGAGACTCTTATATTTGTTTAATAATAAGTCTCATAATACAATAACTGAGCAGCTATTCCCAGTGTGCATTGCGGGGATACTTGCATTTTGTAGGTTTCCTGCTCCAGCTCCTCTCTCCTCATCTTTCCTGGACCTCTCCCAGTGGCTGAAACCCCTGTTTCCTCTGACCCCTCTTCCCCTTTCTGGCAGGAAGTCCAGCCTTATTCTCTCCCCTTCTCAGCAATTGGCTGTAAGCTGCTTTATTGATGCATCAGGAGACCATTGGGGAGCAGATAGGAGATTCTCAGAACAAGGTTTGCAATCCAATACTGGGGAATGCAGAAATCAACATTTGAATTACACAATAGCCTTACGCCTACACCTGTGTATAGTACTGACTGCCCAGCATGGAATGGGCACTTCTGTATCCATTATTAATACAATATCCTGCTCCACAGACAGTCCCATAGGCTAGTCTCAGAGGGGAAACTACTGAATTGAGGTTCCCTCATGACTCTAGTTTATGTCATGTTGGGAAAAAAATTAACTAGCACTATGCATTGGTTTTCTTTTGCAGTGGTCAGTATGTTCCCTTTGTTGTATTTCGACAGTGTTCAAAGTTATATGAATTGGCAAGCCATTTTCTAGTCTTGTTAGTTTTCCACTCTCTATGTATTTTGGTTGCTATTCATACCAGGTAGTAGAAAAAATAACAGAAGGTAGAGTTATTGAAGGAAGATTGCTTTGTAGGTGGACTGTGATGTCCAATTCCCAGAGATGGATGGGTCTTTGTTCAAGATAGTTTTAGTAAAGAAGTTAATTCAGCAGTGGTACAGGGCTTTAGTGTGCTTGTCTTGTTGGTCTCTAATGGTCATGTAAGCTCTAAAAGGTCTTGGCCATGCTGGGTGATTCAAAGCAGCATGTACACTGGGGCTGCAAAGTGGTAAAGCAATGAAGAGGAGCCCACAGAAAAGGAAAGCCAAGGAAACAGGCCCATCCCTGTGTGTTGAGTAGCAGTTTCTTGAACACTGAAGCTTTTTTTTTTTTTTAGAGGAGAATAGAGACTTAATGAGACTCAGTAGAACTCACAGGGCCATAAAAACTGAACTGTAAAGCGCCTAGTGTTCTTTCCAAGCTTATAGAAGTGCTATACCAATATTGGGAAGACACTTTTCCTCCACCCCCACCATCTTACTTCGTTTCATTCAGAGTGCTGCAGGAACCAAGATATTTCAACTTGTATACCATGCATCCACATCTAAATCATCCACCCTAGTGCATGTAAACCATTATCCATTACCTTTTAAATAACTTCAGTAGTCATTGTGGTTCACTAATCTTGACTTGGCTGGAAATATTTTTTTTTGCTTTATCATTGGTGATCTATCTCAGCTGAGAAGAGCTTTCTTTAACCCTTGGTAGGAAAAAAAACCACGTGACATGTTTATGGGCAGACACATATGTCAATGCATGTGTTGGCTACATTTTAACTGAAAGCTAAATGACATATTAGTGAGCCTTTTAAGTCTTTAAATCAAGCATTCATTAATGGAATAGATGAAAAAAATGGGCAGGTGAGAGAAAAATATGCTTATGTCATTTTGTGTTTAGTAATAACCTCAGAATAAACTGTGTAGAGTAGTTCATTTGAAAAAGAATGCTGAGGTTAGAGATTGCTCACCCACTCTGTCCTCTCTCAGTGACCAGGTATGGACAAGACAGGTGACAACCAAGAGTTATAGAGATACATGACATTTGATCTGGAGTTCAAAGACCTTAATTCTTAAGGTAGTTGTTCCTATGAATACCCCTATTTTGAATCTTGTTCTAGTGAAGAATTGGTAGTTACAAGTAATGGGATCTTTCCGTGCGCTACTAGATCTTGACAGCCTTTCCCAGAGAATCTGCTTAATGTGTCACTCTTTAGGAAACACGTTCCCTGATAGAAGGGACAGTGGCAGATCTTCCAAGACCCTGGTCATCCTATGTAGAAAATGTGTTGTTTTTCTTACTGGGTAGTATCGTTATACCTTCAGAATGCCTTATAGATTTGGGACAGCATCTCCAAGAAGAATAAAAGAATTTTCAATATGATATCCCACATAAAGAAACTCACAAAATCCATATGTCTACTAAATGCTAAGTGTCTGAGGTGGGCTTATGACTCAGAGTTGTTGGCCTGTAAGGTATTATAGACCTCTCAAATTCTAAAGGCTATGTGACCCTATTGTTAGTTATGAGCCTGAAGTAGGTGATAGGCTCACTGATTGAGTTGCAGAATATCAAGAACTTAGACTTGGCTCAAACTGAAATCTCATTTTCTGATGGCTGGCTTTCATAGACCAAGAGGTTCTTTCCACCCTGTTGTAGGAGAATGCTCACAAACTGTCCTCCTAATTTGTGGGCTACTTCTATACAATATTGAAATGTCAAACAAGATCTATACACTGACACAAAGAAGGCATGCTTCTCAGGTATATAACCAACAATTTTACAATTCAATTTGAGAAACAGAGGCACAGTATGGAATTGATGTATTGTTCTATGATCCAGGAAAAAAAATCCCTTATAACTGAGGATATCTTAGATCCCAATGGTAAGAGAGCTGCTGTGGTTTTGTGGTTTTGTTGAATGGAAGGTATTGGCATCTACATTTCCCTTCTAAATGTTTGTGTTTGTGCCCATAGATTAGTGTGGTTGTTTGTGTTACTGTAACTGCTAGAGTCTGCCTCCTTGCTAGACATCCATCATTTGGTGTTCTTTGCTGATGGAGGGAGTTATAATTGCTTAGACTGCTGAGATTCAGTGGCTGTTCTGTGGTGAGATGGTAGCCTAATACACAGAAATGGATAATGCATATATCAGTCCTTCCAAGATTCAGGGACTGGGATAAAATAGGAGTGCAAAAGAACATAAAAGCTGAAGCAAAGGAATAAGAGAGGGTAGCATGGCTCTTTCCTCAAAAAAAGGTCATCCCTCCCATTGTGATATTTTATCAGTGATTACTTTGGATGAATGGAGTCTATCAGAAGTAATAGATCAGTGCAGTGATAGCTAGGTCTTGGCAGTAGATATTAACAGTCCAGAAAGGAAGGAGCAAAGGACTCATGTTATCTTGACTTGTCACCCTACCACCTAATTCCTTTTGAGCTACAGGCCCTGGTAGCAAGTGACCTTTCTAGATGCTAGCAAATATAAGTAGAGCATTAACTGAAACTATGGTACTTCCAAAAAAGCTTCCATAATAGACTGCTCATATAATGTGATGTTGGGAATGTAAAGTATTCTGTCCTCTTTGTACATCAGTATGGAGTATCCTTAAATATCAAAACCAAGTCTAATGCAAGTCCCATGCATACCATTCCACAGGGTTGAATGTATTAATGCTTTCATGTCAGTGTAGATGGCAGCATTGTTAACAGTATCTGTGTTAGGACTGTACTTTGGTGTTAAAAAACAGAGGAATGGATAAGGAAGATGTGGTGTTTAAACAGAGTGGAACTATTTTTAGCTTAAAAAGATAATGAAGTCACATTGTTTTCAAGACAATGTATGTAGCTGGAGATACCAAATGTATCCAGGCCCAGACAAATATTCTCTTATGCTTTCTCTTATATGTGGAATGTAGATTATAAAGACATATATATTCATGAAATTGGAGGCCAAGCTGTGTAGAAGAACTTGGATGACTAAGGGTTGTGGTGAGAGTGAGGAATGTGCAGGTATTGATAACACAGTTACAATGCTCAGTATACAAAATATATTTCAATAAAAATAAAATATGTTCAGTGAATAGAACAATCAGAACTAAAATAAATTAGAATAATTTTAATATAAGTATACTATTTTAATTGCTTTAATACTAAAGAAATGTTTCCTGAGGTTTATTTTATATAGATTATTTCTACAAGGCACTTTATATGAAAACATTAAAATGGAAATAATAAAGTTAAAAATATATATCCAAATTGCTTCATATCACTTCTGTAGTGTAAAGGGATGTACAGTAATCCCATGCCAGTGTCCATTCTGGAGTTAAAGTAGTACATGGTGAGTGATATCTCCAAACACCTCAAAAATCTGTTGCTTTCCATCACTTCCTTCTACCCAAACTTGTCCTATGAGGATAAGATGCCACAGGTGGTGGCATCTTTTAATGCAAGCCTTCTCAATGTTGCTTAATGGGTGAATCTGGAGGGCAAATAGCCCTTGTCCAAATGGTCAGGATTGAGCCTTCACAGATGTTGGAGATTGTCAAAATAACACCATTAAAATCTACCCTCAGATTTGAGACAATAACCCAATAAAATCCTGATGCCATTCTTTCCAGAAGTAGAAAAACCATCTTTTAAAAAAAATTCACTTTACAACTCAATCATAGCCCACTCCCTCCTCTCCCCCTGGTGCCATCCTCCCTCTCTTTTCCCCTTCCTACTTTCCTACTGCTCACATAAGGGAACTCCCCCTCCTCTCCCAAACAATACACACCAGCACATCGAGTCGTATCAGGACTAAGCTCATTCTCTTCTCTTGTAGGCTGGAAAGGTGATAAAAAAGCAAGCAACATAGTTTATGTCAGAGATAGCCCCCATTCTTCTTACTAGGTAATCCACATGAAGACCAAGCTGCCCATCAGCTACATGGATGTAGGGGGCCTAGGTCCAATATATGTGTGGTCCTTGGTTGGTGCTTTGATCTCCACAAACATCCCTGGGACCTGGATACTTGGCTCTGTTGGTCTTCTTGCAGAGTTCTTTCCCCTCCCATTCATCCTTTCCCAGACTCTTCCATAAGACTACCTGCACTTCACCCAGTGACTCGTTTTAAGTCTCAGCATCTGTTTTGAACCAGTACTGGGAGGAGCCTCTCAGGGAACAACTATGCTATGCACCTGGAAGCATAGCAGAGTATTATTAATAGTGTCAGGGATTGGCTCTCCCCCATGGGGTGGGTCTCAGGTTGGGCCAGCATTGGTTGGACATTCCCCTAATCTCTGCTCTGTTTTTATCCCTGCACATCTTGTAGGCAGGGAATCAAAGGGATCCTTTCCAGCAAAGAAAGCAGCTACTTCAGGGAATGTCCTAGAGGATGGGAGCAAATCTTTACTATTGTGTCTGCAGACAGATTAATATTTAGATCACTTACAATCAGATAAAATATATAAATCACAGGAGACAAGGCAACTCAGTTTGTTGAGGGAAAATAAGGCAATCCTCAAAGATTTAATACAAAATGAGTGTGAAAACATGAAAATGTTTAGACTCATGAGGAGTCAGAAAAATACGCAGTGAAACTACAGGAGATGTCATCTAAGATCAGAAAAGAGATGACAAGCACTGATAAAGGCATGCCTAGGAAAAAGCACTGCTGGTGTAGATGTGAAGTATTCCAGCATGTTTGAATGTTGGTATGGAGGGTTCTCCAAAAGCCAAGACCCGGCCTCCCACTTGGTGCAAGTACACCCTTAAAAGGAATTCAACATAGAGATACTTGCTCATTAGTGTTGGCTGCAGCACTGTCTGTAGTACATTAGGGAAACAAGTTTGTTGTCCCACAGCATTGTCATAGGTGAGGAAAATGTGATATGCATAGAGAGGGAAGTATTTTCAGCCATAAAGAAAATGAAGTTATATTAACAGGAATCTGCATTGAACTCAATCCAGGTGAGATGGCTCAGCAGATAACAATTGCTGTTTTTGCAGAGTGCCCAGGCTGAGTTCCTAGCACCCTAATGTTATCCTTCTACCTTCCTTAATTCCCAAACCACAGTTCTGATGGCCTCTCTTACCCTGTGTGGGAACTGCACACGTGTTGCCAAGGAACACACACAGAGGAGACACACATAAAATAAAATATTTAATGGATGTATTCTAAAATGGATACAAGTTGATACACAAGTCTGATTAAACCCATTCAAGAAAAATAGTCATCCTGATATGTTTTTTTCCTCATATGTGGGTGGTGGGTTGTGTATACGTGAAAGAATGTATTTCATCTCATGAAATAGCAGGAAGAGTTCTGTCTCCAAAAAAATGATTAAGGGCTGGAGTGAGAGGTTCAAAATTGGAGGAACTATGGTAACAGCTCTAGCATGTCCAGTTTACAGTATAAACTTTAGAAAAGATACTATGTTCAGTGACTAGTACAATGAAAATAAAAGTCAAGGAGAATAATTTTTCATCACTACAGATTTTGAGGAATTGATTTAGTATTAAATAAACATAAGAGTTTTATATCATGCTGTATTTATGTACAAATTGTCAACCTAAATTAATAATATCAAAGTTAAAAGACCACCAAAAAAGCCTCTTTATACTGTCTTCAAATATTTACAAAAAAATGTCTGTTCATTTGTGTAGACACAAAGATCTGGATATTCATCTACGTACCTGCATATATACCTATGTCTCTACACATTCATGCAATGCTTTAAATTCTATGTGTACATCTCTAATGATGTCTATATTTATCCTTGTTTATGTTGGAAAATCATTTGTTACAAACATCTGGCCTGCTCTTACATTGCATAACCATAATATTGAGAAATTTCCATATCCCTTTCCCTCTGAAGGAAAATCTGCAGTTTCCCATTGGAGGGACACTTGGCAGCATTCTCTCGCTCTTGTTGAGCCCTTCTCTTCATGGCCTCCCTCTCTGGCCTTTGCTCTTTTGTGATGGGCTGTGAGATAACTGGCCCTAGAATGTCAACTTTCCTCCATGGAATTGGTTGGCGGCTGAAGTCCTGCAGCAGATATTGGTTTTGAGGTTTTTGAGGTGACGGCACCCTGTTCCTGGCAACAGAAACAAGCTCCCTTTGGAGTGAAGTATGAGATGATGCTCTGTAGGGTGCAGGCCTTGAGGCAGCTGACTGAGGCACAGTGCTAGACTGGATGGGGTTGGTTATGTTAGGTCGTGTGCCACTGTTGGAAATTTGCGGAGCTGGCTTGGCAGAGGCCATCAAAGGTGTGCTGGGAGGAGGTGGTTGGGATGGCCTGTGTGGAGAAGGCTGAGCCCTGTGGGAATGAGGCCATGCTGGGTAAGCTGCAGTGGGTCTGCGTGAAGCCAGTGAGAGAGGCTTTCTAGAAACAGGCTTGGCCTGAGGCTTTGGGAAAGGCAGAGGTACTAACTTGACCTTCCCGGGTGAGGGCAGCTCATGTTGGGATGAAGTTGGACACTCCTTGTGAGCACTTCTCTCTGCTCTCTGAGCCTTGCCTAGGGTTTTGTCAGGGCCCTGGCCCTCACATGGTGTATCTAGCAGTGCTGTGGTAGGTGGGCCTGGCCTGGGATCTTTGTTGCTACTGGAAAATCCCAGAGGCCGGGAGGAGCATGTGTTAGTTTTCTTCTCACTCTTTTTCCCCAGTGGGTGAAAAACCTGCACAGACTCCAGCATGTGCATGCCGAGGTGGGTTCGAGGCTTTTTAAAGCTGTTGTGGCTGAGCTCAGGTGGATTCCTCTTCCTTTTGGTCTTAGGGATGGTGGGCTGCTCTTCTGCCTTGACTCTGTTCCTTGACTGCTTGGGCCCCTCTGTTTTCTTGGAGCTGTTTTCTCTGCTCCACTTGGTCTTATCTTGCTCCAGTCCTCTAGCTCTGCTGGGCCTAGGGGCTGCTTTCTCAGCTTTGCCCTCCAAATGCTTGGCCATGTTGTCAATAGCCCTGTCACTGGCCCCAGCACTACCCACAGCACTACCCTCTCCTTCCACCAGGTCCCAGTGTTGGATTTTGGCCTGAGGAGCTCCATCAAGCAGCTCAGAGGCTTCATGGTCTTTCTTTCTCACCTGGTCAGATGGTTCACTAATAATGCTGGAGATGTCCTGGACCTGATCCCTCCAGATAACTGTGGAGACTTTGGATTCGGTGGCTGAGGGATCTGGAAATTGTTCTAGGTCTGTGAGAGAGTTGAATAGTTGTGGAAGATGAATGTCTGCCACCAGTGTATTGATGTCTGCAAAGTCGATGGTGGACATCATCAAACTTTCCAGTGTCCCTTGTTCTTCCAGACCAAGGCTGCTGCCTCCCATGCTGGTGTTGTCAGAAGCAGGCTTCTGCCTTAGGCTCCCCATATCAGTGCATTGTAGAGGCTGCTGCATGTCAGGGTGTGCTAAGGGGAGAAGTGATGTGTCTTGGTTTTCTTTTGTGTCCTCATAGGCATCCAGAGACATTGAAAGCTCAGCTTTAGTCTCATCCAAGTTTCTGTTATCTGCTTGTTCCAGGCTTGGAGCTGGAGGCAAGGCCAGGAAATCTGAAGGACTATGGATGGGGGCTGTTAAGGATCTGTCCCCATCAACAGGTGATGACCTCATTTCAGTAACCTGGTTGCAGGTGTTGCATAATTCTGTACTCTGCAGCAGAGAGAGTGTCTGGCCTGAAGGTGGCAATCCCAAGGATGTCTCCATCTCTACCACTGAAAAATAGTCAAGGAAGAAGTTAGTGCTTGGTAAGTGAGATGCCCCCTCCCCCTTTCATACCTCCATAGTGCTCAGGCCCTTGCAGCTGTGTGGAAGGCATTCCTCTGAGCTCTGCTTGAGCAGCACTGACAGCACTTCTGTCCACAGACAAGTAGTGACTGATCCATTTCTGAGGGACATGCCATGTCATGATTTCTCACATTTTTGTATTCCTTTGTGTATATTGGTGTGTGCATAGCCACTGTGAGGTGGGTAGGTTACAGAATTCCTTTGATGTGTGCTCCTCACTTGCCTTTACCTTTTTCTTTGATACAGTGACTCTCATTTTCTTGGAACTTTGCTATTAGGCAGATTGTCTGATCCATAATATTCTAGCTTACCTGACTGCCAACTTCTTTCATTTTATGTCATTACTCAGATGCCCCCAGAAGCCTGACTTTTTCTGTGGATTTTGGTGTTCAAATCCAGTTGGTCACTGCAGTGAGGCAAGCTTTTCAAAACCTGAGGCTTTCCTCCAGGCCCATGTTTTACAGAGTCCTTTTAAGTGATCTGAAAATTGATTTAAGAAATTGAAATCTTTGGGTTTGGGTGTGACACAGTATTAGAGAACGTGTCTTCATGATCTTATAATCTTGGCATGGATTACTTCCAAAGTACCACAGCAAAAGAAAAAAAAAGCAGCAGCAGCTTTGGCCAACTTAGCAATGGTACATGGGCTGCACCTAACTTGTTTCTACAACTGTAGGTATAAGAAAATGCCATTAAGTGCTTGGAAGATTCGTTTTGGTAGTGACATGTGGGAGTATGGTGTGCTCTGTGGTCATCACTTGATGCAGGATGGATGCTACATACTATGGCTCTACATTCTCTCTCATTATGGAGTCTGATGACAGGGATGGGGGGCCAGAGCTGGAATAATCTGTCAGGACTCACATTCTCTCTGTGTGTGGAGTGCCTACTACTGAAAGGTAGAGCCGAGTCTCCTTTGAGTGCTGATCCCACTCCCTCCCCTCCTGGCTCTTTACTCACCTTGGAGACTGGTGCCTGGCATCGCTTGAGAAGACGTGGAATAAGAAAAGGCAGAGGTGGAGTGTGGGGTTTGGACATTCATTGGCTGAATCTCCTTTAGCACCATCACCATCTCTGGTTGCAGAGCAGATGCCTGATTCCCAGGGTAGGACACAGAGCTGTAGGTCTGCAGGCCCTGCCCGAGTTCTCCAGGTATCAGAGGGCCCAGGCTGTTGTGGTCATAGTAATAGACCTGGCTGCCCTCCTGGTAAGAAGGTGCCAGGCTATATCCTTGATTTGTCACCTGCGGTGGTGTGGCATGGACAAAGCTGGCAGACACTGTTGGATAGAAAGGGACTATGGCATTGGGGTCTAAAATTGTATCACGCTCAGCTGCCACAGACAGTGAGGATAGTGTGGTGTCCTGGTCAATGATAGTTACAGTGAAGTCCTGGAGTGCAGCTGCCCTCCCATCTGTGCTTCCTGTGAGATCCCATGTGAAAGCACCTGGATAGGAGAGTGCTGAGGTAGAGATCTGGCCCTGGTCACTCAGCACTGTCAGCATGGTTGTGCCAGCATGTTGGTAAACATAGGCACTTCCCATGAGAGGCTGGAGAGAAGTGTTGGAGGCTGATGGCATGAGCCATGCGGAACTCCCAGCTGGAGTGGAGACCCTGGAAAAGTTGCACACCCTTCCTGTTGAGGGTGTGGAGTTGCTCATCACGGGCAGAGATGGCTGCAGAGCACTTTCAGTCCCAAAGAAAGGGGCACTTTGAAAATTTTCTGTAGGAAGCAAGAGGACAATGGGAAAATTATGAGATTGGTGCTTTCTATCTTCCTGTGGGGGGTAGTGCTGTCTCCAGTTTGTACTGGATGGGAAAGTCTAAGACTTGTGTTCCCTCAACATCCCAATTGCAAGTGTTCAGATTGGTTCTTGGTAGTGCATAGGATGACGTTCATTTGGTGGCCTGCCTGGTCTTCCTGTGTGGTCATGAAATTCCTAGTTGATTTGGTTCAACCTTTGCTCAAATATAGAGACTGTACTACTTTTCCCTGCCTTACCTTGCTCTTTTTCTTATTATTTATTTCTTTATTTATTATTCACTTTACATCCTGATCGTAGCTCCTCCCTCCTCTCTTCCCAGTTATCTCATCTCCTTTCTTCCTCTTTTCTCTTCCCCCTCGCTCCTGTTCCTCATAGGAGAGCCCTCCCCACTCCAGTTCATCAAGTCACATCAGGTATGACCATGTTCTCTTCCCTTATGGCCCACTGAGGCAGCCTCACCAAAGGGAGGTCATCAGGGTACATGTCAGAGACAGCCCCCACTCCCCTTACTAGGGAACACATTTGAAGTATGAGCTGCCCATCTGCTATATCTGTGTAGAGGGCCTAAGTTCTGTCTATGCATGGTTCTTGGTTAGTGCTTCAGTCTCCATAAGCCCCCTCTGGGCCCCAGTTAATTGCCTCTGTTGTTGTTGTGAAACTATCATCTCCAGGTCCTTCTATCCTTCCTCCAACTCTCCCACAGAACTTCCTATGCTCTGCTTGATGTTTGACTGTGAGTCTCTGTATCTGTTTCAATATGCTGCTGGATGGAGCCTCTCAGAGGACAGCTATGCTAGGCTCCTGTTGTAAGCATAGCAAAATATTGTTAATAGTGTCAGGGGTTGGCTCTCTCCCATGGGATGGGTCTCAGGTTGGGCCAGGCATTGGTTGGACATTCCCTCAATCACTGTTCCATGTTGATCCCTGCATAACTTTTGCCTTTCTCTTAAACCTTGAGAGTAAACTGTGTAAAGTCACCTTCTTATTATGAACCAAAGTGAAATGTGACACTGAACTCTATAGTATCCTTAGTATTCTAAGGATTTAAATGTATATTAGATATAAGGAAAGACAGAATGAAAACAAACACTTTAAAGTTTTTTTCCTTACCTGACATTTTCGGGGTGGGGATATGTGGGAAATACAGTAATCCAATTACAATTGAGCAGGATAAATGGTATTCCTTGACTGATCTACTGACGAAATTAGCTCTTGTGTCCAGTATCAGACAGAGCCCACTGTTCACTCGTCAGAGGTTACCTGTGAACCAATTTGTTTACAGGCAACTCCATGGAAACCCCAAGATTCTACCAGATGCTGATAGGGTGAGAGGGAGAATGATGTCACAAAACAGGCAGTAACCAATGAGAAGGTCACATTCTGAGCTAAAAGACAGGATTGGGTGGAGAAGATGCCAGAAGACTAACAGCAGCCATGAAGGCCAAGTTGTGAGCTGGTGAAAGATGATAATCTCAGCATGGCAGTCCCTCTTCCTATGACTTTTAGCCTAGGAGATCATGTCAGTACTTCTTATAAGGCTCATTGATGAAGCTTCTTTTTCATGCACATGATGTGTCACATTACAACAAAAATATATCCCATAAGCACACACTGTACATATAGACTGTTACCTTTGGACAGGAAGAAGAGGGACATCCAAGTTGAGTCAACTCAGCTGAGAAACCATTTCAGTTGATCTGAGTTGTGAGCTGTGAGCAACTGTCCATGATCAAAGGAAGAGATCAGTTGGCTCATTTGTTACTGTTTTGAAGGGTAGGGTTGTGAGTGCATTGAATGGATCTTGTAAGAGATGATGAACTCTAAGACTTTTTTCTTTGGGTTTCTTGTTCAGGATTCCTTTCTTCAGCTGTGCTACTTACATTGGACTCACATTTGTCTTTTCTGCTTTTCAACCCTCCTTTGTAAGCTTTGATACTTGGACCAGTTTGATCCTGCATCCTTACCCTCATGGGTGATATCACTGTGAACTTCTAGAAGTGGCCTTCTGTTCATCATGAAACTGCTTGTAAAAGTGGATTCTTTATTTAGAAACAACTGAAGAGCTGAAGTTGAGGCTGCAAACATTCTTCCTTTCACTCATTTGTTTTGTTGTCCTGCCCATACTCTGTGAATTCTGTATGATTTCTCTCCTCTTCTTTTGTGTTCCTGAGATAGGGTTGTCTCTGTAGTACAAGTTGTTCAGGAACTCACTGTGGATTTCCCTCTGGATTGAGACACATGGACTTTCTTTTTGACTCTGCCTCCCATGATGCCTCCATCATGGTTATGAGACACTGAGTCTGGCTACCTCCTCTCTTTGTCCATAAATGAATGAAGTGTGGCAGTTACTGTAGCTTCTTCTTGCAACAGCCTTTGTAGAATATGGGGCTTCTAGCATTCTCTGCCATGCTTGGGTCTAGGCTAAGTAGAAAGTAGAACACGTGGAGAAAGAAGGCATTTGTAGGTACAGGTGCTGGGTTACATAAAAAAAAAAAGCTGTGGGTATTTTGGTGTATATGTGAAAAAGAGATCAACCCATTCCTCATCTAAGTTTGTCTTCGCAGACAGGAATCAGTTTGGGATTTTATAGAAATATAGGAAAATCTTGTGTCTTTTGTCATTTTGATTTGTGTTGTATCTCTTTCTGTCACTCACTGGTAGTTTCAGACTATGGATTATGGCATGGGTCTAGTATGCATTAATATATATTTCTTATTCTGTCTACACAAAAAGCACTAAGATGAAATGTGTAGTAGGCCTTATTACAAATGACACTAGAGCCACTTATGCTGTCCTCCAACAGTCACATGTTGTATTAGAACTTCCACTCAGGAACTTTCACACTGAGCTAGTGCTGTAGCATGCAGCTTCATGTCTACCTCAGTAGAATTGCTCCTCCATGAAGATCATTTAATGTTGTGTAGTCCTGGACAAAATTCTGCAATAAGAATGTCCTTTATCACGACACACAAGGAGCCCTGGTTAGAGACAGGAGAAGAAGACATGGTTAGAGACAGACATACATGTTCTGGTTACTGTTAAAGAAATTGACTGACAGCCACCACCTGCTATACTAGTGAGCTCTGGAAGTATTCAAATCAAGTATTCATGGATGGCATAGATGAAACAAACAGACAAGTGAGAGATAAATAAGCCTATGCCATGTTGTGTTCAGTAATACCCTCTTAAAATAAGTTGTGCAAGCTGATTCATTTGAAAAAAATATACTGGGATTGGAGATTGCTTATTCATCCTGTGCTCTCCCAGTGGTCATGTATGGACAAGAAAGGAAAGAGAGGCAGCTTCATCTACAATGCTGTCCTGAAGCTTGTCAGAGGCAGATTGAAGAGGGCATCTACACACTGGCTGTGTTCTTGTCTTTGGGTCACTGTGAAGATGTTGGGTTGAGTTTACTGGACCCATTAAGGGGTTCTAAGACACACACAGGACCCATGAGAGTCTGACAACTAGGAGTTAAAGAGACATGACATTTGATCTGGAGTACAGAGACGTTAATTTTTTCTATGTATACCTCCATTCGGAATTATGCTTTTGTGAGGAATCATTAGCTAGAAGTGAAGGGAACTTTTCATGTCATTCTATTTCTTGTCAGCATTTTCTGGGAAAATCTGCTTAGTGTGTGACTCTACAGGAAACATGCCTCCCTGATTGAAGGGACAGTGATAGGCATTCACAGACCCTTTTCTTTTTTCTTTTTTTTTCCAATTGTTTTTCTTTATTTTTTTAAAGAATATTTTTTTAAACTGTTAGTTGCGGTTTGTTAACTTTGTATCCCTGCTGTAGCCCGCTTCTTCTTTCCCTCCCAATCTCACCCTCCCTCCCTCATCTCCTCCCTGCCCCTTTCCAAGTCCACTGATAGGGGAGGACCTCCTCCCCTTTCATCTATTACTGGTTTATCAGGTATTTTCAGGACTGGCTGTAAAGTCATCCTATGTGGCCTAGCAGGGCTGCTCCTCCCTCGGGAGCAGGGAGGGGAGAGGTCAAAGAGCCTGCTATTGAGTTCATGTCAGAAACAGTCCCTGTTCCCCTTATTAGGGTACCTACTTGGATACTGAGCTACCAAGGGCTACATCTGAGCAGAGGTTCTAGGTTACATCCATACATGGTCCTTGTTTGGAGAAACAGTCTCATAAAAGACCCCTGTGCTCAGCTAGGTCTCTGTGGAGCTACTGTCCTCTCCATGTCGTATTAACTCCCCCTCCCTTTTTTTAAAAAATAATTTTCTGCATTCTTCCGAAGGTTTGGTTATGAGTCTTTTTTTAATCTTTATTATTATTATTATTAATTACACTTTATTCATTTTATATACCCCCATAAGCCCCTCCCTCCTCTCCTCCTGATCTCACCCTTCCTCTCGACCCTTTTCAACCTATGTAGAAAATGTTTTGTTTCCTGGATGGTATTGTACCGACCAAGTGCCTTATAGATTTGGGACAGCATCTCCATGAAGAGTTAAAGTAGAAGAATTTGAACAATGTTCTTCCACGTGGGTGGGAAAAGGCAGTGCCAGAATCCATATGTCAGTTGAATTCGCTGTTCTAGAGCTGGGCTCTTAGGCGTTGTCTTTAAGATCTCCCAAAATCAGGATAGTCCTCCTGATTGAATTGCAGGATATCAAGATATCAGAGTTGGGTTGAGCTGGAATCTTTCTATCTACTAGTTGGCTTTCATACACCAAGAAGTTGCTTTCAATCCCATTGTGGGAAAATGCTCACAAATTATCCTAGGTTTTGGGCTCTTTCTCTCACACTATTAAAATTTGAAGCAAGATCTATACACTGATACAATGAAGATACAGCTGTTAGGTACAAAAAACTTTACTGTTTCATTTGAGGAATAGATGCACAGGAGAGAATTCATATCTCATACTGTGACCCAGAACAAATTCCCCTGACTGTGGAGGTCATAGATCCCACTGGGAAGACAACTGCAGTTGTTTTGTGGAATGAAAGGAATAGGTCTGTATATTTTTTCTTCTAAACATTTGTGTTTGTGACCATAGATTAGCGCAGTTGTGAATGTTACTGTAACTGATAGAGTCTGCCTCCTTGCTGGACATCTCCTTTCACTTGGTGTTCTTTGCTGATGGAGAGAGTTGTAATTGCTTAGGCTGCTTGAGACTCAGTGGCTGGTGTGGTGAGACAGCAGTCTAATACTCAGAAATGATCATGCACAAATCTGCCCTTCCAAGGCTCAGGGATTATCCTGCAAGTTGGAGTGCAAGAGAATATGAGGGCTGGAGCAAAGGAGTAGAATAGTATAGTATGGTGTTTTACTCCATAACAAAACCACCATCCCATTGTGATATTTGAACAGTGGTTACCTTGGATGGCTGGAGAATGTAAGAAGTAATTGAACAAATCTGTATGCTGACAGCTATGTCTGTGGCAGTGGAGCTTAACTATCCTCAGTAGAAGGACTCAGGGATAGTTTTGATACCACTACTTCTTTTTGCAGACCCTGGTGGTACATGATCTTACTTTATATCGTATATTCTAGAGAATATAAGAAGTTGAACATTCCACCATACTGCAAGGACACTTGCTCTACTATGTTCATAGCAGCTTATAACAGTCAGAAACTGGAAACAACCCAGCTATCCCTCAACCAAAGAATGAATAAAGAAACTGTGGTATAGAAACACAATGAACACTACTCAGTTATTAAAAACAAAGACATCATGAAATTTGCAGGCTAATGGATGAAACTAGAAAACATCCTGTGTGAGGTAACCCCAACTCAGGAAGACAAGCATGGTATGTACTCACTTGTAAGTGGATATTAGCCAATAAGTACATTGTAGGATAGCCATTCTACAATTCACAGATCCAAAGAAGCTAAGCAACAAGGAAGATTCAAGGGAGGTTGCTTGAACTCATGTGGAAATAAAATAGACATCTGAGGTGCATAGAGGGAGTGAACTGGGTGGAAGAGGGGATGGGGATCGGTCGGGAGTGGGGATCAGGTATAGGAAAAGGGGGGCTGGAAGATAGAATGGAAATCATTGGAGAGTGTATCTCTGGATCAGAGGAGGCCCTTTGGGGGTCTATGGTGGTGACCCTAGACTCTAGTTGAGACTCCTAGCCACAGGATATGGATATGGAGCCTGAAGTGGCCACCACCTGTAGCCAGACAGGACTTCCAGTGGAGGAAGGAGCAAACCAACCCACACACAAAACCTTTGACCCAGCCAACCAATGACTGGCTCAACTTAAGTCGCATGCCAAGAGAGAGAGAGAGGGAGAGAGAGAGAGAGAGAGAGAGAATGCCCACTCCTGACACTATTGATAATATTGTTATACTTGCAGACTGGAGGTTGGCATAACAGTCATCACCCAGCAGCTGATGAAAACAGATGCAGAGACCCACAGCCAAACATTAGGCAGAGGTTGGAGAAGTATGGAAGAGGGAAAGGAAGGACTGAAAGAGACAGAGAGGTCAAAGATACCACAAGAAAACCTAAAAAAAATGAACTAATGGCTCATAAGGGCTCAAAGAGACTGAGCAACAAGCCATGGGATGGATCTACACACACACACACACACACACACACACACACACACACACACACACACACACAAATGCATGCACACACACATGTAACAGATATACAGCTTAGTCCTCATGGGGAGTCTCTAATAGCAGGATCAGGGGCTGTCTCTAACTCTGTTGCTGCCATTGGATGCTTTTCCTCTAACTTGACTGCCTTGTCTAGTCTCAATAGTAGAAGTCCTACTTGATATGCCAAGGAGGGTTGATACCCCTGGGAGGTCTCCCCTTTTCTGAGAAGAAAGAGATAGGAAGAGGGGAGAGAAGGGAACAGGGAGGGACTGAGAGGACAGGACAAAGGGAAAGTTCTGATTAAGACATAACCTTAATTGACTGATTGATTAATTAATCAATTAAACATGAAAGGAAAAAGAAATAGAGCATTGCCTGAAAGGGTACTTCCAAGTGTAGCTTCAGTAAGGGACCACTTATAAGGCAGTGGTAGGAATATGAAGTATTCTACCCTCTCTATTTCAGTACGGAGTGGCCTTAAATAACAAAACCAAGTCTACTGCATGTTGCACTCATACTGTTTCAAGGGATCAAATGTGTTAGTGATTTTCACATCACTGTAGATTGCTGTAGTGTCAGCAATATCTGAGTTAAGGCTACCTTGGTGTCCAACAACAGAGGAATGGATAAAGAAAATATGATGTCTACTCAGAGTGAAATTATTTTCTGCTGAATAAGAACAGAAAACTAGAATATTTAATTCTACATATCAGCATACTTTCTCTGACTGCAATTTTTTTTTTTTTGCTGAAATACAGGGACATCTTGGGGCCTTCTTCATTTTGTTTTGTATTATGTCTCACCTTTCTTCACTCATTAGCAGGTTCATAGACTATGGATCATAGCCTGGTTTCTCTATACATTTATATATGTTTCTTATTCTATGTGCCTCAGAAAGCACTATCTCTGACGGTAATGCCCATTTCTTCCTTTAAAATGAAAATTGAGCAAGTGATCTTGTTCTCTGTTACTTAAGATGCTACAGTTTTACAGTTTTACAGTGTACCTTTGTGTACACTACACAATTGTTCAAACATGCAGTTTGGATGTCAACCTGAGCAGAAATGCCTTCCCATGAAAATAGTTCAATGTTGGGTAGTGATGGGCAAACCAATATCAGTACTCACAGGACACCTGAAAAGAACACATCTTTGTTCTTCAGGTCACCAAATTCTTTCAGGGATGAACATTCATCTGTTTTTGGTGTCTGCAGTATTGTTCACTCTTCAATGCTGTGACGCATTTCCTGAGACCCTGAAGGAGAAAGTGTTTTGGGGAAGACCTTGTCTCCTGCAGTATAGATGCAAGAGGAATAGAACTTCATCAGGATTATGTGAGGAGGAGGCTGAGCAAACACACACACACACACACACACACACACACACACACAGTGGGGGGTACATCCTGTTTTTTAATCTCATCATTATTTCTATAGTTTTTCATAGATAGTTGAGGCCATTATCATTTAGTGTTCAAATTGATGGGTGAGTGTTAATTCTTGCCATTCTTGTAGTAATTGTCAATCCCCAGTCATTTGATTCTTTCCTCTTTAGTTTATATCTTTCTGTGGCCTCATAGGGGTGTTCACCTCTTTCCTCAGTGTGTAGATCATTTTCAGGGTCATCTTGTCAAGTCCTGCCTCAGTAGGTATTGATGTCTGCAGTTTGTGTCATTAAGAAGAGTTCTTCTTCCTTCCAATATGGAGGGTGGATTTGTGCTGGATATACAAACCTAGACTACTTGTAGATGTCTTTTATGTGATTAAATAGATTATTCTATGTCTCTCCTGTGTTTACAGCTTCAGTTAAGGATTCCACTTTCACTGTGATGCATTTGCTTACATGTGTGTTCTAATTTACTTCTCCATGGCTGGGATAAAGACTGATCAAAAGTAAGCTGGAGTAGAAAATGGTGTCTTTCATCTTACACTTTATAGCCATTGTCTCAGGAAGCCAAGGCAGGTGATAAAGACAGGACTCTTGAGTCAGGAACTGAAGCAGAGACCATAGTGGAATGTTACGTACTAGCATGCTTCCCCTGCCTTGCTCAGCTACCTTTCTTAGGTCAGCCAGGCTTACAAAGTACTATACTTTCAAAGTATAGCACTCCCTATAGAGGGCAGGGCTATTCAGTGGCAATTACTAATAATTATAATATGCCACAGAAATTCTTATAGGTTAATATTATGGGAGCAATTTCTGTGTTAACATTCCCTTTTACCAGGTGTCTCTAGGTTGTATTGACTGTTTGCAGTGCTCTTCTCTTGCTGTAGTCAGTATGGTTTCTTTGTTCTGTCTCTGTAATGTTTAGGGTAACCTCACTTGGGAGGTCCCTCTTCCAGATTAGGAGTTTGACAGTCTTCATTTTCTGTGATTCTAATTAATATCAGGGACTGGAAATTGGCAGAGGATAGAGAGAAGTTACTGATTTCAGAGTGCTTTTTGGGTGATGCATGATATCCACTTCCCAGATGTGGATGGGCCTGTGTTCATAATAGTGTTGGTAAACAAGTTCAGTCAACAGGAACCAGGGTACCGACACAAGTTTAGTGGCTGTGCTAATCTTTGGGGTGGCATGGTTTTTGTAAGCTATGAACTGTCTTGTTAGTTCTGAGTGACCCAAATCAGCATGCACATTGGTGTTTAACATGGTAGAGCAACCAAAGAAACTAAGAATTGAAAGCCAAGAAAACAGGCCTGTTCTGGTGTGTGGAGTAATATTTTCTTCCATGCTGTAACACTGTTTTCTTGAGGATAAGGGAGACTCATGAGACTCAAAAACAAACACAGCTCAGAGGTCCAGAGAAGCTAGCTACAAGATGTAGAGGGATCCTCCATTGGCTTATAGACGTGCTAAATTATCGCTGGGGAGACACTTTCCACACCAGTCCAACTGCCTTCGTGTAATTATGGTAGCACAAGGACCTAGATTTCTTGAGTTATCAGTCATGATGATGATCACTGTGTGGTTATCCATCTGCCTCTAAATCATTCATTCTAATGCTGTTAACCTGTTACCTATACTCCTTTAATAAATGCCATTCTCATTTCCAGTTTCATAAGCTGGAGTTGTGTGAAATCATTTCTGAAGTCCAGCATTGGCATCCTATTTATGATGAGAAGGACTTTGTTTATCCCTCTCTAGGAAAAGACACCAAACAGAGTCATTGAAAGACACATATGGTAACTTTTGCTGGGTTGCAGTATTAGGAAAGAAATTGACAGAAAATCAAGTGATGAGCTGGTATGTTGCTCTGGCACTAAATCCTTAAGAGTCATGGAAGACATCGATGATAACAACAGGATAAGTGAGAAAAGAGTAATTGTTCAGTAATACCCTTAGGGTAGGCTGGGTACTCTTATCTTTGTCACAGGTATGCTATGAGTGCTGATTGCTTGCTCATCCTGTGTGCACTGTACACCCAAGTATGTGCAAGAGAAAAACAAAAAACCTTTGCTATCTGCAGCTACAGTGCCGTACTGCATCAGAGCTGCAGAGATAATCCAAGCAGGGAGCAGGTGCTGAGCCTTATTCTTCCTCACCTTGGATCAGGTTAAACAGCTGCTCTTCCTAAATTCCTCATGAGTGCGGAGATTCACAGTGGTCCCATGACAGTACCCATCTCTAGAGTTAAAGCAGCACACAGTGAATCATATGACCAGAGACCTCCCTAAGCTATTGTTTTCATCATTTCCTTATACAAAAACTTGTCCTTATGAAGACCATTTGATACAGGTGGTGGGATCTTTTCATGCTAGCCTTGTTAATTTTTACTAGATGAGTAACTCTGGACAGCAAATAATCCTTTAGACCAAACAATATTGGCTCTACACAGACGCTGATCTTTCTGTGTCAAAAGGTTTTATTTTGTGGTCATATAATTGTGCCTTTAATGCCTTATACATTTGGAACAGCATGTAAAAGAACAGTAAAAATAGTTAAATAATTTGAAAGACAGTGCCCTGATGGTTGAAGAAAAGGTACCCTCCCCACCCCAAAGCTCTCTGGTTGTTAAATAAAATCCCTGTGCTAGAGGCATGATATCTCCCTATGTGTTGCTGGCCATTAAGAACACAGAGGCCTCACAAATCTTAAAGATTATTTCCAGTACTGTTGGCTACATGCTAGAACTAGATGACAAGACAATATAGCTGAGACTACATATTCTATTTGCAGAACTTTGAGAAATCACCTTAGCATGAGGGTGGAACTTCTTTTGTTGTCTGGGTTTCACAGACCCAAAATGTTCTTTTCAGGCTGTTGGGGAGAAACTGAAGCCTAATGTCCTAGTTCATTGTTGACTTTCTGTCCTATATTATGAAAATATCAAGCAAGAGCTATATGCTGATAAAATGAATGCACAGTTGTTAGGTGTATAACAGAAGGGAATTCATATTGTGTACTGTGATCTAGAAAATTCCCTTTGACTGAGGAGGTCAGCAATCTTAGTGGGAAGATAACTAGTATTGTTTTGTTGAATGGAAAGAATGGGCTTCTCCATTTCCCTTCTAGAAATTTGTACTTTTCCCCATAAATTAGTGCAGTTGTGATTGCTGCTGTAACTGCTCCAGTTATCTCCTTGCTAGGTATCCTCTTTTGTTTGGTGTTGTTTGCAGATGGAAAGAGTAACTGGTCAAGGCTCAGGAAAAAAAATGAGTTAGCAATAGAGGAAATAATTGATAGAAAATTATGCTATGATTTTATTTTCACAAGGTAAAACATGATAATTTAACTATGATTTTTTTTGTAGTGATTAGCTGATTGAACACTGTGAAAAGTAACTCAGAAGAACAGTGTAGTTACAGGCACAGTAGTGACAATATTTATGGAGCAGTCAATACCCTTTAATAAAAGAAGCAAGAGAGGAGTGTTATCAGACCCTGATGTGAGATCCAGCTATTATTTTTTCTTGGCTCCAAGCCCCTAATAGCAAGTAACCTTTCCATATGTTATAGGAATTGAAGAGTTAACTCAAAGTTATGGACTGGATGGTATTGCTTCCACAAGGTCCCTTTCATGTAATAGGCTGTTGCACAAAAGAACAGTTTGGTGGTCTCTCATGCTCCTATAAGTAATCCCTCAACCTTCCTTTGCTAAGTTGCTTAACGAACTATTGGTGTAGTGCTTTATTGAGTGGTGCTCTGCATTGGCTGAAAAGATATTTTTCCATGTCTTCCATACAACCAGTACTTCTCCTTCTCTCTTCTTTTACTTCTCCTTCTCCCCACCTCCCTATTTTCTTTTTCTTTTTTCTTTTTTTTTTTTTTTTGCTTTTTCTCTATCCTTTTCCACATTTAACTACTATTGAATGTGTTCAAGATGTGTGTACTCTTTGATAGTGCTTGCTTTGGGAGGCTGTATTCTTTTTTCAGGGGCTACTAGGGTCTGATACTGGAATACTAAGTACCAGTCTACACTGGAAACAGCACCTCAAGCCTAGTACACCATATTCTTTCTTCAACATAGTAAAAATGTCTTCTAAAAGAATAATGTTTGTTCAGAAATTTTCTATCAGTGACCTCTCCTCAGATAAACATGCCTTAAAGGGAGAAAAAAAAAAAAAGAAAAAAAAACCCACATGAAGTCATGCTAACATTGACTCCTTCAAATATATAATCCCACAATAATGTCTTCTAATGACAGTGATTTAGATGAAATTCCAGACAAATAACTCAGAAGAGTGCTTGTAAACATGTGCAAAGAAACCAAGAAGGATACAAACTTCTAGGTGGATTCTAAGAGACACAGACAGTTGGATGTCATGTGGAAATCAGCAGCGGATGTGAAAACTCAGCTAACTAGAATTAGAAATACTGGGGGAGGGGGGGAGGGAACAATCCTAAAGTACATGAGGGGAAAGATTCATTTGATAAAAGTAAAAGCTGTGAGGAAAGGTAAAGCAATAGAATGGATCTAGGGAGAACACTAGTATCAGAGCTTGAAGTCAAAAGGGATAATTGAGTTGGAAATTAGTAAGACAGGAAGACAAAACATTCCAGAGGTATGCCAGTATGACAAGACAAATCTATGAATCATGTTCCGAGGAAAAGCAGAATAAATTTATGTCTAAGTGACAGAACATATTTTCCATGAAATAATAACAGAAATTTCCCCAAATTTGAAGAATGAAATGCCTGATCCTGTAGAGGTAGCATTTAGAATACTAAGTGAGACCATAGTAGAACCTAGGGCATCATATTACTGAATGAAAAAGGGGGAGAGTCCCCTAGTCCAACAGACCACACCAGCACCCAGAACCCCAGGAAAGCCCCATTTCCAGGGACTACCAACATTTCCACAGCACCCACCCAGCCTACATCCAACTGCATCTCCTGTCATCACTATATCCCAGCACATACCTCCATCGGAAGCCCCTTGCTCCACCAAAGGGCACTATGGTACCTAGAACCCCAGGTAGGCTGCTTGCTGGTGTACCACTGCCAATTTCTCAAAGCATGACTAGCCCAGTACCAACCATCCCTCCCTTCCCTGTCATTATACCCCAGTCCCCAAAACCTACAGAGGACCCCCAGTTAGACCAGAGACCACACCAGCTTCCAGTACTCCAGCTCCAATTTGGGCAGAAAAACCCTAGCTCAACCAGAGGCCATTTGGCCATTAAAAGTCCTGCCACCAACTTGACCTGAGACCCTCTCCTCAACCACAGGCTACTCCAGTCAGAAGACCAGAGAGGAAAGAGAAACCATAGAACAAAACGCCTGTCTAAAAAAAGACAAACTTAGATATTAGACATTCAGATTATAATAGCCCCAAACCCAGATGCCCAAATGCCAGTGTAAGAACACAACCAACAACAGCCAGGGCATTTTGTCACTATTAGAGTCTAGCTATCCTACTACAGCAAGCCCTGAATATTCCAACATAAACGAAGCATAAGAAAATGACCTTGAAAGCAACTTTATGAAGATAATAGAGATCCTTAAAGAGGAATTGAACAAATTACTTAAAGAATACAGGAAAACACAAGCAATAGGAAGAAATGAACAAAATTCTCAAAGAAAGCAAGGAAAAACAAACTGTTGAAGGATATGAATAAAACAGTTCAAAACCTGAAAATGGAACTAGAAGGAATAAAGAAAGCACAGACAATTCTAGAGATAGAAAACCTAGGTAAATGAACAGGAACTACAGACAAATGCATCATGAACATAATACAAGAGATAGAAATGAGACTCTCGGGCTTTGAAGATACAATAAATATATACATTGGTCAAAGAAAATGTAAAATCTAAAATGTTCCTGACATAAAACATCCAGGAAACTCGAGATACTATGAAAAGACCACACTTAAGAATAATAGGAATAGAATAAGGAGAAAAATATCAGACCAAAGGCCCAAAAATATTTTAAATAAAATAATTGAAAAAAGTTTCCTAACCTAAAGAAGAACATGTCTATAAAGGTACAAGAAGAATACAGAACACAAAATAGATTGGACCAGAAGAGAAAGTCCCAGTACCACATAATAATCAAAACAATAAACACAGAGAAGAAAGAATACTAAAGGCGGCAAAGGAAAAAGGCATGTAAAGGCAGACATATTGGAATTACAACTGACTTCTCAAGGGAGACTCTAAAAGCCAGAGGACCTGGACAGATGATATTCAGACTCTGAGAGACCACGTACAGAAACCAACCCAGATTACTATTTACCCAGCAAAATTTTCAATCATGATGAAAATAGGTGTTGAAATTAAATTTAAATAATATCCATATACAAATCAGAAGGTATTAGAAAAAAACTCCAACCCAAGGAGAATAACTACACCCACAAAACCATAGACAATAAATAATATCATTCCTGGGGGCTGGAGAGATCACTCAGAGGTTAGAGCACTGGCTATTCTTCCAAAGGTCTTGAGTTCAATTCCCAGCAACCACATGGTGGCTCATAACCATCTATAGTAAGATCGGGTGTGCAGGCAGGATGTTGTATAAATAATAAATTAATCTTTAAAAAATTAAAAAATATTATTCCTGTAATACCAAAAGAAGTGAAACACACACACACACACACACACACACACACACACACACACACCACATGCACCACACGCACACCTACCACCACCAAAACAGGAATTAACAATCACTGGACATTGATTGCTCTCATTATTAGTGAACTCAATTGTCTAGTAAAAAGACACAGACTAATAGAATGGATTCAAAAATAGGATCCATCCTTCTACTACATATAAGCAACACACTTGGCATCAAAGATAAGTCATTCCCCAGAGCAAACCGCAAGAAAAATATTTCCAAGCAAATGGGCTTAAGAAACAAGCTGGTGTATACAAAATAATGATGATGATGATGATGATGATGATGATGATAATTCAAACCAATGTTAACAAAAGAGAGGAGCACAACTTCATACTCAACAAAGGAAAGTGCACCAAAATGCATTTATTTATTCATTCATTTATGTTTTTTAAAACTCCTTTAATTAATTTATTCATTTTACATCCCAATCATAACTTCCTCTCTTCTTCTGTCCCACCCTCACCCCCTGTTCCCTATCACCCCTCTCCTATTCCTCAGATAAGGGTAGCGCCGCCGCCCCCCCCCTCGCCCAGTTCATTAAGTCACATCTGACCTGGGAGCTTCCTCTTCACTTATGGCCAGGTTAGGCAGCCCTGCCAAGGGAGAGTTGGTCAGAAAGCAGGCAAGAGAGTCCATGTCAGAGACATCCCCCACTCTTCTTACTAGGGAACTCACGTGAAGCCTGAACTGCCCATTGGCTATATCGGTGTAGGGGAGCCTAGGTCCAGTCAATGCCTGGTCCTTGTTTGGTGCTTCAGTCTCTGCAAGCCCTGTTTAGTTGGTTCTGTTGGGCTTTTTCTATACAGGGGTGGGAGGTATTGATTTTTTTTTTTTAGTTAATTTTGTATGCAGCCACTTTGTTGAAGGTGTTTATCAGCTATAGGAGTTCCCTGGTAGAATTTTTGGGGTCTTTAAGTGTACTGTCATATCATCTGCAAATAGTGATACTTTGATTTCTTCCTTTTGGATTTGTATCCCCTTGATGTAGTTTAGTTGTCTTATTGCCCTAGCTAGGATTTCAAGTACTATGTTGAAGACATACAGACAGAGTGGGCAGCCTTGCCTTGTCCCTGATTTCAGAGGTTGTTTAGTTTGATGTTGGCTATAGGCTTGCTGTATATGTTTAGGTATGTGTCTTGTATCCCTTATCTCTCCAAGACTTTAAATATGAAAATGTATTGGATTTTGTCAAATGCCTTTTCAGCATCTAAGGAGATGATCATGTCTTTTTTTTTCTTTCATTTTGTTTATATGGTGAATTACATTGATAGATTTCCCAATATTGAGCCACCCCTACATGCCTGGGATGAAGCCTACTTGGTCATGATGGATGTTAGCTTTGATGTGTTCTTGGATTTGGTTTTCAAGTATTTTAGTGAGTATTTTTGTTTCAATGTTCATAAGGGAAATTGGTCTGAAATTTTCTTTCTTTGTTGGGTCTTTGTGCAGTTTAGGTATCAAGGTGATTGTTGAACTTTTTGTGGAACTCCTGGTACCTCCAGGTCCTTTTATTCTTCCTCTCACTTTTCTGCAAGACTTCCTATGCTTTGCCCAATGATTGGGGAAGGGGATCTCAGCATCTGAGTGCATGCCTCTCAGAGGACAACTGTGCTAGGCTTCTGACTCATTTCCTCTTTTCAGCTACTTCTGCTGTCTGTTCTACTTTCTGAGTGAGATTTAAGCATCCAACTTTGGGTCTTCCTTGTTACTTATCTTCTTTGGGTCTGTGAATTGTACTGTGTCTATCCTCTACTATATGGCTAAAATCCACTTATAAGTGAGTACATACCATATGTGTCTTTCTGAGTCTTGGTTACCTCACTCATGATGATCTTTTCTAGGTCTATCAGTTTGTCTGCAGATTTCATGGTTTTCTTGTTTTTAATAGCTAAGTAGCACACCATTGTGTAAATGTACCAGGGTTTGTTTATTCATTCTTCTGGTGAGAGGCATTTAGGTTGTTTCCAGATTCTGGCTACTAGTAATACAGCTGCTATGAGCAAATGTCTTTCTGGTATGGTAGAGCATCTTTTGAACATATGCCCAGGAGTGATATAGCTGGGTCTTGAGATAAAGCTATTCCCAATTTTCTGAGAAAGTGGCACATTAATTTCCAATGTGGTTGTACAAGATTGCACTAACCACCAACAATGGTGAGTATTCACCTTTCTCCACGTTCTTGCCAGCATTTTAGTTTTTGATGTTAGCCATTCTAACAGGTTATAAGATAGAATCTCAGAGTCATTTTGATTTTCATTTCCCTGATGACTAAGAATGTTGAGTATTGATTCATGGCTGCAGCAATCCATGATGATAATCCTGTGGCTAGTCCTGCGTCCACTCTGGTAGAAATTACTGTGACAATGGCCACTGTCAGCTGCTCCATCGTAGTATCGAATTCTCCAGTCCAATTACCTAAAATATAGCTTGACAATTGTTTAGACAGATTTGCAGCACAGGAAAAATTCTCATGTTATATGCTAGTGACTCAAAGTCCAGCATATTTTCATTGACAGCCAAGTTGAGCGATTCGCCATAGGGTATCAATTTGCTCCTGCACGAGGTCAATCCTCTGATTGAACACCATCTCTGGTATTGGTCTCCTTGGTTTGCCTGTGGTATATATGCAAGATTAGAGTCTCACAACAGCGTAATGCAGCCATGATCATTCAGGCCCTTACAGCCATTGAAGCAGGACAGTCTCCCCAAGCATGGTTGGCTACCATAAAAAGCTAAAATGTTACGCTCAGGATGCGAGGCTAAGCACTGCACTCAGGGTCAGCAGCTTTGGACCTAGAGAAGAGCATGTCTGATTGCATGCAGGTTGATGCCCCAGGTACCGCCTCTGAGAAAAAGGTATCAGACGGGTCTGATGCTCTTTGGGTGGATGACACCTAAATGAACATCAGTACAAAGTCCCAATTTATTTCTAATATCAGAGATCAGACCTCTACTCTTGCCTGATGCGTCTAAAACAAAAAGGGGGTACTGTAGAGAGCTGCGGAATGCTATGCCTTAAAGATGGAGCTGTTTTTTTCTGCCTTCCACCTTCCCGATGGTGAGTGCTCTCTGTCAGGAACAACTCCACATTTGGCTAAGGCTGAGGATCTGGCTTGCTTCCATGTATGTGGACCTATCTGCATTGCCCACGTGGCACGCTGGGGTTGGCTACCCAGAGGCTATTTAAGCTGTGGGCTGGCTTTCCCCAGGGTCAGATGATTGTTCAAGGTTCCTGAATAAACTGCATTGAAAAAAAAAAAAAGAATGTTGAGTATTTTTTTAGGTGTTTATCTGCCATTTGTGATTCCTCTGTTAAGAATTCTGTTTAGCTCTGTACTCCATTTTTTAACTGAATTCTTTGGTTTGTTGGTGTTTACTTTCTTGAGTTCTTTATATATTTTGAATATTAGCCCTTTGCTGCATATAGGATTGGTGAGTATCTTTTCCCAAATTGTAGACTGCTATTTCCTTCTATTGACAGAGTCCTTTGCCTTACAGAAGGTTTTTCAGTTTCATGAGTTCCTGTTTATTTATTGTATCTCTCAGAGCTTGAGGTGTTGGTGTTCTGTTTAGGAAGTTGTCCTCTGTGTTAATGAGCTCAAGCCTACCCCCCACTTTCTTTTCTAGTAGATTTAGTGCATCTGGTTATATGTTGAAGTCTTTGATCCATTTGGATTTGAGTTTTGTGCAGGGTGATAAATACAGAACTATTTCCATTTTTCTACAGTTATTCATCCATTTAGACCAGCACCATTTATTGAAGATGCTTTCTTTTTTCCATTGTATAGTTTTGGCTCCTTTGTCAAAAGCCAAGTGTCCATAGGAGTATTAGTTTCTTTCTGCATCTTTGATTTGATTCCATTGATCACACATTCTGTTTCTAGCCAATACAATGCAGTTTTTTAAATTACTATTGTTTTGTAGTATAGTTTGAAGTCTGGGAAGGTGATACCTCCAGAAGTTATTTTATTGTATAATATTTTATTTATTTATTTATTTGCTATTCTGGATTTTTTGTTTTTTCATATAAAGTTTAGAATTTTTTTTCAAGGTATGTAAAGAATTGTGTTGGAATTTTAATGGTGACTGCATTGAATCTGTAGATTGTTTTTGGTAATATGGCCATTTTTACTATGTCAGTCCTACAGATCTATGAGCATGGGACTTCTTTCCATGTTCTGCTTTCTTCAGTTTATTCTTTCAGGGACTTGAAGTTCTTGTCATATAGGTATTTGACTTTCTTGAGTTACCCCAAGATACTTTATATTATGTGTGGCTATTGTGAAGAGTGTAGTTTCCCTAATTTCTTTCTCAGTTCATTTGCCATTTATATACAGGAGGACTACTGTTTTCTTTTTGATTGTTTTTTATTTAATCTGGTATCCAGTCACATTACTGAAGGTGTTTATCAGCTATATGAGTTTTCTGGTGGAATTTTTGGGATTCCTTATGTATTCTATCATATCATCTGCAAACAAGGATACTTTGACTTCTTCCTTTCCAATTTGTATCCCCTTGATCTCCTTTAGTTGTCTTATTGCTCTAGCTAGGACTTCATGTACGATATTGAAGCGATATGGTGAGAATGGGAAGCCTTATCTTGTTCCTGATTTCAGTGGGATCACTTTAAGATTCTCTCCATTTAATTTTATGTTGGCTATAGGCTTGCTGTTTGTTGCCTTTATTGTGCTTAGGTTTGTGCCTTGTATCCCTGATCTTTCGAAGACTTTTAAAATGAAGGTGTGTTGGATTCTGTCAAATGCTTTTTGGCATGTAATGAGATGATCATATGTTTTTGTTTTCTTTCAGTTTGTTTATATGGTGGATTAAATTGATGGATTTTCATATATTGAACCTGTCTGCTTGGAATGAATTCATGTTTATCATGGTGGATGATACTTTTGATGTGTTCTTGGATTCAGTTTGCGAATATTTTGTTGAGTGTTTTTACATCAATGTTCATAATGTAAAGTGGCCTGAAATTCCCTTTCTTTATTGGGTCTTTGTTTGATTTAGGTACCATTCAGGATGGTGGTAGCCTCACAGCATGAGTTTGGCGATGTTCCCTCTGATTCTACTCTATGGAATAGTTTGAGGAGTATTGGCATTAGTTCTCTTTGAAAGTTTCGTAGAGTGCTCACTTCGGCAGCACATATACTAAAATTGGAACGATACAGAGAAGATTAGCATGGCCCCTGCGCAAGGATGATACGCAAATTCGTGAAGCGTTCCATATTTTTGCATTTGACAAAGTCCAACACCCATTCATGTTTAAAGTCTTGGAGAGATCAGGGATACAAGGCACATACCTAAACATAGTAAAGGCAATATATAGCAAGCCTATAGCTAACATCAAACTCAATGGAGAGAAACTTAAATCAATCCCACTGAAATCAGGGACAAGACAAGGCTGTCCATTGTCCCCATATCTCTTCAACATAGTACTTGAAGTCCTAGCCAGAGCAATAAGACAACTAAAGGAGATCAAGGGGATACAAATCGGAAAGGAAGAGGTCAAAGTGTCACTATTTGCAGATGATATGATAGTATACATGAGCGACCCCAAAAATTCAACCAGAGAACTCCTTCAGCTGATAAACACCTTCAGCAAAGTGGCAGGATACAAAATCAACTCAAAAAAAATCAGAAGCCCTCCTATATACCAAAGACAAAAAGGCTGAGAAAGAAATTAGGGAAACAACACTCTTCACAATAGCCACTAATAACATAAAGTACCTTGGTGTGACTCTAACCAAGCAAGTGAAAGACCTGTTTGAGAAAAACTTCAAGTCTCTGAAGAAAGAAATCGAAGAAGAAATCAGAAGATGGAAAGATCTCCCGTGCTCATGGATTGGTAGGATTAACATTGTGAAAATGGCCATACTGCCAAAAGCAATCTACAGATTCAATGCAATTCCCATAAAAATACCAACTCAATTCTTTACAGACCTTGAAAAAAAGATTCTCAGCTTCATATGGAGACACAAAAAACCCAGAATCTCCAAAACAATCCTGTACAACAACAGATCATCTGGAGGTATCTCCATTCCTGATCTCAAGCTGTACTACAGGGCAACAGTAATAAAAACTGCATGGTATTGGCATAGAAACAGAAAGGAGGATCAATGGAACCGCATAGAAGACCCAGAAATAAACCCACACACCTATGAATACTCGATATTTGACAAAGAAGCCAAATCCATTCAATGGAAAAAAGACAGCATCTTCAACAAATGGTGCTGGACCAACTGGATGTCTACATGCAGAAAAATGAAAATAGATCCATATTTATCACCCTGCACAAAACTAAAGTCAAAGTGGATCAAGGACCTCAACATAAAACCAGATACCCTAAATCAATTGGAAAAAAAAGTGGGGAACAGCCTAGAACTCATTGGCACAGGAGACAGCTTCCTGAACAGAACACCAACAGCACAGGCTCTAAGAGCAACAATCAATAAATGGGACCTCATGAAACTGAAAAGTTTCTGTAAAGCAAAGGATACCGTCATCAAAACAAAACGACTGCCTACAGATTGGGAAAGAATCTTCACTAACCCTTTATCTGACAGAGGACTAATATCCAGTATATACAAAGAACTAAAGAAGCTGAAAAGCAGCAATCCAAGTAATCCAATTAAAAAATGGGGAACAGAGCTAAACAGAGAATTCTCGATAGAGGAATATCGAATGGCAGAAAAACACTTAAAGAAATGCTCATCCTCATTAGCCATCAGGGAAATGCAAATCAAAACGACCCTGAGATATCACCTTACACCCTTCAGAATGGCCAAGATGAAAAACTCAAGCGATAACACATGCTGGAGAGGTTGTGGAGAAAGGGGAACCCTCCTCCACTGCTGGTGGGAATGTAAACTGGTACAACCACTCTGGAAAGCTATCTGGCGCTTTCTAAGACAAATAGGAATAGTGCTTCCTCCAGACCCAGCTATACCACTGCTAGGTATATACCCAAAGTTTGTTCAAGTACACAAAAAGGACACTTGCTCAACCATGTTTATAGCAGCTCTATTTGTAATAGCCAGAACCTGGAAACAACCCAGAGGTCCATCAACGGTGGAATGGGTACAGAAATTGTGGTATTTTTATACAATGGAATACTACTCAGCAATCAAAAAGGAGGAAATCATGAAATTTGCAGGCAAATGGTGGGATCTAGAAAAGATCATTCTGAGTGAAATATCCCAGAAGGAGAAAGACAAACATGGGATATACTCACTTATATAGACTTATAAGATATGATAAACATAATGAAATCTATACATCTCAAAAAGATAATCAATTGAGCGGACATGGGGTAAGATGATCAATCCTCGTTTAGAAAGACAGATGGGATGTGCATTGAACGTATGACAGGAGTCTACTGAGCGCATCTGAAAGACTCTAACTAGCAGTGTTTTCAAAGCAAAGACTCATGACCAAACCTTTGGCAGAGTACAGGGAATCATAAGAAAGAAGGGGAGTTAGTCTGATGAGGAAAGGATAGGAGCTCCACAAGGACCAAATATATCTGGGCACAGGGTCTTTTCTGAGACTGACATTCAACCAAGGACCATGTATGGATATAACCTAGAACCTCCACTCAGATGTAGCCTGTGGTAGCTCAGTAACCAATTGGTTTCCCAAAGTGAGGGGAACAAGGACTATTTCTAATAGGAACTCAATGACTGGCTCTTTGGTCTCCCCACCCCCGAAGGGAGGAGCAGTCCTGTTAGGCCACAGAGGAGGGCTTTGCAGCCAGTCCTGAAGATACCTGATAAAACAGGATCAGATGAATGGGGAGGAGGTTCCCCCTATCAGTGGACTTGGAAAGGGGCACGGTGGAGATGAGGGAGGGAGGGAGGGACTGGGAGGGAATGAGGGATCGGGACATGGCTGGGATACAGAGTTAATAAAATGTAACTGATTAAAAAAAAAGTTTCCTTTTACAACAGAAAAAAAAAAAGAAAGTTTCGTAGAATTCTGCTCTGAAACCATCTGGTCCTTTTTTTTTTTTTTTTTTTAATAGGAGACTTTTAATGGCTGCTTTAATTCCCTTAGGGGTTATAGGATTATTTACCTTGTTTACCTGGTATGATTTAACTTTAGTAAGTAGAATCTAACAAGAAAATTGTACATTTCATTTAGATTTTTCAACTCTGTGGAGTCCAGGTTTTTTAATTTTTTATTTATTATTTTTATTATTAGTTACATTTTGTTAACTCTGTATCCCAGCTGTATCCCACTCTCTCATTCCCTCCCAATCCCTCCCTCCCTCCCTCATCTCCTCCCTGCCCCTTTCCAAGTCCACTGATTGGGGAGGACCACCTCCCCTTTCATCTGACCCTGTTTTATCAGGTATCTTCAGGACTGGCTGCAAAGTCCTCCTCTGTAGCCTCGCAGGACTGCTCCTCCCTTGGAGGGTAGGGAGGTCAAAGAGCCAGCCATTGATTTACTGTCAGAAATAGTCCCTGTTCCCCTTACTATGGGAAACCAGTTGGTTACTGAGCTACCACCGGCTTCATCTGAGCAGAGGTTCTAGGTTATATCCATACATGGTCCTTGGTGGAGTGTCAGTCTCAGAAAAGACCCCTCTGCCCAGATATATTTGGTCCTTGTGGAGCTCCTATCCTTTCCACATTATACAAACTCCCCCTTCTTTCCTATGGTTCCCTGTACTCTGCCGAAGGTTTGGTTATGAGTCTTAGTATCTGCTTTGATACACTGCTAGGTAGTCTTTCAGAGGCCCTCTGTGGTAGGTTCCTGTCCTGTTACTTGTTTTCTCCTACATCCAATGCACCTCCCATTTGTCTTTCTAAGTGAGGATTGATCATCTTACCCCAGGTCCTCTTTCTTGTTTATCTTCTTTAGGTGTGTAGATTTCATTATGTTTATCATATCTTATAGGACTATATGAGTGAGTATATACCATGTGTGTCTTCTTTTAATTGGATTACTTGATTTATTGCTTTTTAACTTCTTTAGTTCTTTATATATTCTGGATATCAGCCCTCTGTCAGATATAGGGTTGGTGAAGATCCTTTCCCAGTCTGTAGGCTGTCATTTTGTTCTGACAAGAGTGTCCTTTGCTTTACAGAAGCTTTTCAGTTTCATGAGGTCCCATTTATTGATTGTTGCTCTTAGAGCCTGTGCTGTTGGTGTTCTGTTCAGGAAGCTGTCTCCTGTGCCAATGAGTTCTAGGCTCTTCCCCACTTTTTCTTCTAACTGATTTAGAGTGTCTTGTTTTATGTTGAGGTCTTTGATCCACTTCGACTTTAGTTTTGTGCAGGGTGATAAATATGGATCTATTTTCATTTTTCTGCATGTAGACATTCAGTTGGACCAGCATCGTTTGTTGAAGATGCTGTCTTTTTTCCATTGAATGGTTTTGGCTTCTGTGTCAAAAATCAAGTATTCATAGGTGTGTGGGTTTATTTCTGGGTCTTCTATGCGGTTCCATTGATCCTCCTTTCTGTTTCTATGCCAATACCATGCAGTTTTTATTACTGTTGCCCTGTAGTACAGCTTGAGATCAGGAATGGAGATACCTCCAGATGATCTCTTGTTGTATAGGATCGTTTTGGAGATTCTGGGTTTTTTGTTTCTCCATATGAAGCTGAGAATCTTTCTTTCATGGTCTGTAAAGAATTGAGTTGGTATTTTGATGGGAATTGCATTGAATTTGTAGATTGCTTTTGGCAGTATGGCCATTTTCACAATGTTAATCCTACCAACCCATGAGCAGGGGAGATCTTTCCATCTTCTGATTTCTTCTTCAATTTCTTTCTTCAGAGACTTAAAGTTTTTTTCAAATAGGTCTTTCACTTGCTTGGTTAGAGTCACCCCAAGGTGCTTTATGTTATTAGTGGCTATTGTGAAGGGTGTTGTTTCCTGATTTCTTTCTCAATCCTTTTATCTTTGGTATACAGGAGGGCTTCTGATTTTTTTGAGTTGATTTTGTATCCTGCCACTTTGCTGAAGGTGTTTATCAGCTGAAGGAGTTCTCTGGTTGAATTTTTGGGGTTGCTCATGTATACTATCATATCATCTGCGAATAGTGACACTTTGACCTCTTCCTTTCCAAATTTGTATCCCCTTGATCTCCTTCAATTGCCTTATTGCTTTAGCTAGGACTTCACGTACTATGTTGAAGAGATATGGGGACAATGGACAGCCTTGTCTTGTCCCTGATTTCAGTGGGATTGTTTTAAGTTTCTCTTTATTGAGTTTGATGTTGGCTGTAGGCTTGCTGTATATTGTCTTTACTATGTTTAGGTATGTGCCTTGCATCTTTGAGCTCTCCATGACTTTAACATTAATGGGTGTTGGACTTTGTCAAATGCTTTTTTGGCATCTAAGGAGATGATCATGTGGTTTTTCTCCTTCAGTTTGCTTATATGGTGGATTACATTGATGGGTTTCTGTATGTTGAACCACCCTTGCATGCCTGGGAAGAAGCCTACTTAGTCATGGTGGATGAAATCTTTCATGTTTTTCTTGGATTCAGTTTGCAAGTATTTTATTGAGTATTTTTCATCGATGTTCATAAGAGAGATAGGTCTGAAGTTCTCTTTTTTTGTTGGGTCTTTGTGTGGTTTAGGTATCAAGGTGACTGGCTTCATAGAATGAGATTGGTAATGTTCCTTCTGTTTCTATTTTGTGGAATAGTTTGGAGAGAATTGGAGTTAGCACTTATTTGAAGGTCTGGTAGAATTCTGCACTGAATCCATCTGGCCCAGGGCTTTTTATGGAAGGAAGACTGTTGATGACTGCTTCTATTTCCTTGGGTAATATAGGACTATTCAATCTTTCTACCTGATCTCGACTTAATTTTGGTAGATGGAATCTATCAAGAAAATTGTCCATTTCTTTTAGATTTTCGAATTTTATGGCATATAGGCTTTTGTGGTATGATCTAATGATTGTTTGGATTTCCTCAGTGTCTGTATTTATGCCCTCCTTTTCCTTTCTGATTTTGCTGATTTGGATAGTTTCTCTCTGCCTTTTAGTTAGTTTGGCTAAAGGTTTGTCTATCTTCTTGATTTTCTCAAAGAACCAGCTCTTGGTTTCATTGATTCTTTGAATAGTTTTATTTGTTTCTAATTGATTGATTTCTGCCCCGAGTTTGAGTATTTCCAGCCATCTGCTCCTCTTGGGTGTATTTGCTTCTTTTTCTTTTTCCTAGGGCTTTCTGTTGGGCCATTAAGTTGCTTGTATGAAATGTCATAAATTTCTTCTTGAAGGTACCTAGTGCTATGAATTTTCCTCTGAGCACTGCTTTCATTGTGTCCCATAAATCAGGGTATGTTGTACCTTCATTTTCATTGAATTCTAGGAAGTCTTTAATTTATTTCTTTATTTCTTCCTTAACCCAGCTGTCATTGAGCAGCAAGTTGTTCAGTTTCCATGTGTTTGTAGGCTTTCTTCTAATTCTATTGTTGTTGAGGTACAGCTTTAGCCCATGATGGTCAGGTAGAATACAGGGGATTATTTCAATCTTCTTGTATCTGTTGAGGCTTGCTTTGTGACCAACTATGTGGTCTGTTTTGGAGAAGGTTCCATGAGGTGCTGAAAAGAAGGTATACTCTTGAGTTTGGGTGGAAAGTTCTGCAGACATCTATTGGGTCCATTTGATTTAGGACCTCGGTAAGTGCCTTTATTTCCCTATTTGGCTTCTGTCTAGATGATCTATCCCTTGGTGAAATTGGGGTGTTAAAGTCTCCCACTATCAAGGTGTTGGGAGCGATGTGTGATTTAAGTTTTAGTAATGTTTCATTTATGAATGTAGGTGCTCTTGTATTTGGGGCATAGATGTTCAGAATTGTGATGCCTTCTTGGTGGATTTTTCCTTTCATGAGAATGTAATGTCCCTCCTTATCTTTTTTATTAATTTTTTTGAAAGTCTATTTTATTAGATATTAGGATAACTTCCCAGATTTTTTCTGGGTCCATTTGCTTGAAAGACATTTTTCCAGCCCTTTACTCTGAGGTAATGTTTATCTTTGTTGTAGAGGTGAGTTTCTTGGGTACAGCAGAATGTTGGATCCTGTTTCCGCACCCATTCTGTTAGTCTGTGTCTTTTTATTGGAGAGTTGAGTCCATTGATGTTGATAGATAATAGTGACCAATGAACGTTAGTTCCTTTTATATTGGAGTTGGTGGTCTTACTGTGTTTCATTGCTTGTTCTCTTTTAATTTTTGTTGGGATATTATCTGTGTGCTATGTTTTCTTGGGTGCAGTTGTTTTCATTGGATTGGAATTTTCCTTCTAGTATCTTCTGTAGGGCTGGTTTGCTGTAGACATTGCATAAATTCAGTTTTGTCATGGAATGTTTTGTTTTCTCCATCTATGTTGATTGAAAGCCTTGCAGGGTATAGTAGTCTGGGTTGGCATCTGTGGTCTCTTAGAGTCTACATGATACCTGCCCAGGCCCTTCTGGCTTTCATAGTTTCTGATGAGAAGTCCGGTGTGATTCTGATAGGTCTATCTTTATATGTTGCTTGACCTTTTTCCCTTGCTGCTTTTAATATCTTTTCTTTATTCTGTAGATTTAGTGTTTTGACATGATGTGAGTGACATGATGTGTCTCTTTTCTGGTCTAGTCTATTGGGTGTTCTGTAGGCCTCTTGTATATTTATGGACATCTCTTTCTTTAAGTTGGGAAATTTTTCTTCTATGATTTTCTTGAAAATATTTTCTGGACCTTGGAGCCTTTCATCGATTCCTATTATTTCATCTTTTCATGGCGTTCTTGATTTCTCGGATATTTTGTGTTTGGAACTTTTCTGATTTTACTTTTTCTTTGAGAGAAATATCAATTTCTGCGAGTGTATCTTCAGAACCAGAGATTCTCTCTTCCATCTCTTATATTCTTTTAGTGATGCTTACCTTTGTGGTTCCTGATCTTTTCTCTAAGTTTTCCAGCTCCAGGGTTTTCTCTGTGTTTTCTCTATTGATTTTAATTCTGTTTTCATGCCTTGCACTATTTCCTTCATCTGTCTGAATGTGGGTTCCTATCTCTCTACGATGTTCTCTATTTTTTTTTTTTCATTTCCTCTCTATATGCCACTAATTATATCTCTCCTTGGGCCTCTATTTGATTTGCTATATTTGTCTGTGTTTCTTTGAGAATTTTGTTCATTTCCTTTTTCTTTGCCTCCAGTTGACTGGCCAAATATTTGATGGATTTGTTCATTTCCTCTTTAACTGTCTGAATTTGCATGGCTATTACTCTGAGAGAATTGTTTCCTCTTTATGAGCATAGCTTTAAAGTCATTTTCCTGAGCTTCTGGTGAATGGAGTATCCATCAATTTTGTGGGTTGCTGGTGAAGCCATGATGTTCTGATTTATGTTGGATGTGTTCTTTTATCTACCCCTGGCCATTGGCTTACCTGAAACCTTCCCTGTTTGTTTTTGGATTCTGCAGTTCAGACTGGTATTGTCTCTCTCTGGCATCTGGAGAGTTCCTCAGGAAGCTGAGAGAGGTCCTGTTGCCTCAAAGTGTGCATTGGTGCACTGGCTATACCTGTGGGAAGAAAGTGCTCAGGCGCAAAAGGGCAAATGCAGGCTGCACACGTGTGTGTGTGTGTGTGTGTGTGTGTGTGTTTGTGTGTGTGTGTGTGTGTAAGTATGTGTGGAAGTGTGCCTCAAGGGACAGAGCGATAAAGAATGTTGAACCCTTGAATGTGTGGGAGGGGCTCTGCCTTGCAGGCTTCTAGGGGGTTATTTGTGCATGCACTGTATATGTAGCAGGCACTGGTGATGGTTGCGGTGCAATTCCGGTGTTACTGGCCTTAACTCCTCAGTTGGACCTGCAGAGCAGGGGTTTCAATGTCCCAAGTGACCCTCTGTTTATGTGGGTGGGAGGGGTCCAATGCCTAGCTTCTATTTTAGAAGGACTCTGGATCTGGGGCTCTGCAGACACTCCAGGGCGCACTCACTCTCAAGCAGGTCACATCAGCAAGGATTGGGTTATCCAGGCTCTCTGCTCTCTGGTTTGGCACTGCTTGGTCTTATGCAGGAGGACTGATGTGCTCTGCCAGCTCAGTGCTGCTTCAGCTGCCAGGTTGGGAAGTCAACTTTAGCTGGAGACTGGAATGCTGGTCCAGATGCCTTCTGGGAAGTCCTGGGGGCCCTCCACTGTGCTCTCCCAGTCCTGGGAGGCCCCAGGGCCTGGTATGCCTAGCTTTTATGGCAGGTCTGCTGGGCTTTGGTGGGTATATAGTGTATTATCTGTCACTGAGGGTTTGGGCAGGCCATACAGTCAGTGGCTGAGAGACCCTGCAGAGTCAGTATGGCTGCTAGCAGACCTGGGACCCTGGAAGGATGGTGCTGCATATCTGTGACTCCAAGACTGGTACAGCTGGCAGTTGCTGCTAAGGGGCTAGAGCCCTGCCTCAGCCGCTAAAGACCCCAGGCAGTGAGCTCTGAGCTGAGAATCTCGGTGATCCTTCTGTGCTGAGGGGGAGGGTTGTCTGAGAAAGGGGAGTGCTGGGAGATCAAAGGATCGTTTCTCTCCTTCCCCAAGCAAGTCCATGGGTGACACGAGACCAAAGTTCTCACCTCTGTGATGTCCCTGGTCATTTAGAAAGCCTCACTGTCGTTTTCCTGGTTTCAGAAGTCTTTCCACTCACCAACTCAGGTGTTCAGATCTTCTGCAGCTCAGAAACTGTGCGTGCTAGTCGCCATCTTGGCTCCGCCCCTCGGAGTCCAGTTTTTAAAGTAAGAACTAACGATTCTTTGAATTTCTTCAGTGTCTGTTGCTATGTCTCCTTTTTCCTTTCTGATTCTGTTGATTACTGTCTTTCTGCCTTTCAGTTAGTTTGGCTAAGAGTTTGTCTATCTTGTTGATTTTCTTCAAGAACCAGCTCTTGGTTTCATTGATTCTTTGTATTGTTCTCTTTGTTTCTAATTTATTGATTCCAGCCCTGAGTTTGATTATTTCCTACCATCCACTCCTCCTGAGTGTATTTGCCTTTTTTTCCCCTGAAGTTTTCAGGTGAGCTGTTAAGTCGCTAGTATAGGATCTCTCCAGTTTCTTTAGAAATGCACTTAATGCTATGAACTTTCCTATTAGTACTGCTTTCATTGTGTGTGGAAAGTTTGGGTATGTTGTGCTTTCATTTTCATTTATGGTTTTGGAAGTCTTTACTTTCTTTCTTATTTTTTTACTGACTCAGTGATTACTGAGTAGGGAGTTGTTCAGTTTCCAAGAGTATGTAGGCTTTTTGTTATTTCTCTTGTTCAAGACCAGCTTTAACCCATGGTGATCTGATAAAGTACAAAATTTTTTTTTTTAATCTATGAGGCTTACTTTGTCACTTACTATATGGTCAGTTTTGGAGAAGGTTCTGTGAGGTACTGAGAAGAACAAAGTCCATTTCTTTGTTTCTGAGGTGTGTTTCTTGTATGCAGCAGAATGTTGGGTACTGTTTACATAACCATTCTGTTAGCCTATGTCTTTTTATTATAGAGTTGAGTCATTTGGTGTTAAGAAATGTTAATGGCCAATGATTGTTAATCCCCTTTGTTATGATGTTGGTGGTAGTAGTGTGTTTGTGTGTTTGTATTCTTTTGGTTTTGCTGTTGGGAAGATTTTATATCCTGTTTTTCTGGGTGCAGTTGACCTTGTTGGGTTGGAGTCTTCTTTATAGTAACTTTTGTAGGTCTGGATTTGTACATAGATATTGTTAAAATTTTTTTTTCATTGAATACCTTGTTTTCTCCATCTATGGTGATTGCTGGGTATGGTAATCTGGGCTGACATCTGTGGTCACTTAAGGTCTGCATTACATCTGGCTAGGCCTCTCTGATTTTCATAGTCTGTTGAGAGGTCAGGTGTGATTCTGATAAGTCTAACTTTATATGTTACTTGGCCTTTTCCTCCTTTAAGCTTTTAATATTTTTCTTTGTTCTGTACATTTAGTGTTTTGATTATTACCTGGCGGGAGGAATTTATTTTCTGGTGTAATCTATTTGGTGTTCTGTAAGCCTCTTGTGTGTTTAAAGGCAACTCTTTCTTTAGGTTGGAGAGATTTTCTTCTATGGTTTTCTTGAAAATATTTTCTGGGAGGAGGCCTGCTGGGAGCCTGAGCAGCATTTGGCTTGGTACACTCTCTGCTGATTCCCTATCTGCCTGGACTGTCTGGGACTCAGGCAGTGGACCCAGCAGAGGTGAGCTGTTCCTGAGCTCTTAGCCACATCATACAATATCCTGAACAGGCCAGTGGGTAGCTCGAGCAGAGTTCATCTTGGAGCCCTCACTTCCTACTCTCAAACTGCCTGACAATCAGGTACTACCAGGTACCTGAGACAACCTGATAGCTAGTGGCCAGCATAAGAACTCAAGCAACTAAGCCCAGGGCCATATGACACCACCAAAACCCAACTATTCTACTAGAGAAACTATCACACTTAAAGCTCAAGAAAATGATCTTAAATCTGAGGTTATGAAAATGATATAGGCCTTTAAAGAGGAAAATAAAGCTCTTAAAGAAACACAGGAAAACATAATCAAAGAGGTGAAGGAATGAATAAATCCCTTAAAGAAATACAAGAATATACAATGAAATGGGAGAAGTAAATGAATAAAACCGTTCAAGACCTAGAAATGGAAAGAGAAGCAATCAAGAAAACACAATTTGAAGTAATCCTGGAGATGGAAAACCTAGGGAAGAGAACAGGAACCACAGACACAAGTATCACCAACAGAATACAGGAGATGGATGAGAGAATCTCAGGTCTAGAAGATATGATTGAAAGTACCTATACATCAGTCAAAGAAAATGTTAAATCTCAAAAGTTCCTGACACAAAACATCCAAGAAATCTGGGCTACTATGAAAAGACCTATCAACAATAGAAATAGAAGAAGAAGACTCCCAATTCCAAAGCCCAGAAAATGTGTTCAACAAAATCATAGGAGAAAACTTTCCCAACCTAAAGAAAGAGATACCTATAAACATACAGGAAGCTTAGAAAACACAAAATAGCTTGGACCAGAAACCAAAATTTTCCTGCCATATAAAAATCAAAACACTAAATGTACAGAACAAAGAAAGAACATTGAAAGCTGCAAGGAAAAAAGGACAAGTCACATATAAAGGCAGACCTATCAGAATTACACTTGATTTCTTACCAGAAACTCTAAAAGCCAAAAGTGCCTAGGAAGATCCCTTACAGACATCAAGAGACCACAGATGTCGTCCCTGACTATTATACTTAGCAAAACTTTTAATCGCCATAGAAGGAGAAAACAAGATATTCCACTGTAAAAACAAATTTAAACAGTACCTAACTACAAATCCAGCCCTACAGAAGATACTAAAAAGGAAACTCCAACCCAAGGAGGTTAACTACACCCAAGAAGACACATGAAATAATCAAGCAAGTCAAAGACCTGGTATGACAAGAATTTCAAGTCACTGAAGAAAGAAAATGAAGAAGATATCAGAAGATAGACTATCCTCTCATGCTCATGGATCAGTAGTGAAAATGGCCATCCTGCCAAATGCAATCTACAGATTCAGTGCAATTCCCATCAAAATACCAACACAATTCTTTACAGAACTTGAAAGAAAAAGTCTCAATTTCATACGGAAAAACAAAAAACCCAAAATTGCTGAAACTATCCTGTACAACAACAGATCATCTAGAGTTATCTCCATCCCTGATTTCAAGCTGTACTATAGAGCAACAGTAATAAAAACTGAATGGTACTGGCATAGAAACAGAATGGTGGATCAATGGAATCGAAGACCCAGAAATAAACCCACACAACTATGGATACATGATTTTTGGCAAAGAAAACAAAACCATACAGTGGAAAAAACCAGCATTTTCAACAAATGGTGCTGATCTAACTGGATGTCTACATGTAGAAAAATGCAAATAGATCCATATTTATCACCCTGAACTAACCTAAAATCCAAGTGGATCAAAGGCCTCAAACATAAAACCAGACACACTAAACCTATTAGAAGAAAAAGTGGGGATTCCTTGAACTCATTGTCACAGGAGACAACTTCCTGAACAGAACACCTACATCCCAGGCTCTAATATCAACAAATTAATAGATGGTACCTCATGAAGCTGAAAAATTTCTGTAAAGCAAAAAACTCTGTCAATAGAACAACAGCAAAAAAGCAGCCTACAGATGGAAAAAGATCTTCTTCACCAACCATACATTCAACAGAGAGCTGGTATACAAAATATATAAAGACCTCAAGAAATTAAACACAACCCCCCCAAATAATCCAATTTTAAAATGGGGTACAGAGCTAAACAGAGAATTCTCAATAGAGGAATATCGAATGGCAGAGAAACACTTAAAGAAATGCTCAATATCCTTAGTCATCAGGGAAATGCAAATCAAAATGACTCTGAGATTCCATCTTATACATATCAGAATGGCTAAGATCAAATTCTCAAGTGACAGCACATACTGGTAAGGTTGTGGAGAAAGGAGAACGCTCCTCCATTACTGGTGGGTGTGCAAAAACTTGTACACCCACTTTGGATATCAATCTGGTGCTTGCTCAGAAAATTGGGAACAGCTCTATCTCAATTTTCAGCCATATCATTCCTGGGCATATATACAAAGATTCTCCACCTTACAACAAAGACATTTGCTCAACTATGTTTATAGTGACTTTATTTGTAATTTCCAGACACTGGAAACAATCCAGATGACCCTCAGCCAAGGAATGGATAAAGGAACTGTGATACATCTACACAATGGAATGTTATTCAGCTCTTAAAAATGAGGACATCATGAAATTTGCAGGCAAATGGATTGATGTAGAAGATCCTAAGTGAGGTAACCCAGACCCAGAATGATAAGCATAGTATATACTCACCCATAAGTGGATATTAGCTATATAAAACAGGCTAACCGTATTACAATCCACAGACTTAAAGAAGCTAAGTAACAAGGAGTCCCCTTTGGAGGATGCTTAATTCTCATTCAGAAGGGCAAATAGAATACAAGTGGTTGAAGAGAAGGAACAGGATGGGTGCCTACCATAGCTGTCCTCTGAAAGACTACACCCACCAGGGGATTGAAGCAGATGCTGAGAATAAAAAACAAACTTTGGGTAATGTGCAGTGAGTCTTGTGGAATTGTCGGAGGGGTATAGAAGGGTCCAGAGGGGACAGGATCTCCTCAAGAAGACCAAAAGAGCCACCAAATCTGGACCAGGGGGTGGGGAGGGAGAGGTTATGGAGGCTGAAAAACCAATCAAGGACCATGCATGGAGAGGATATAGCCCCCCTGCTCAGATGTAGCCAGTAGGCAGCTCGATCTCCATGTGGGTTCCCTGTAAGGGGAACAAAAGCTGTCTTTGACATGGACTCTGTTGCCTGCTCCTTGCTCACTTCCCCATGGCGGGGTGGTCTTGCCAGGCCACAGAAGAAGAGGATACAGGCAGTCCTGATGAGACTTGATAGGCTGAAGTTAGTTGATAGGGGAGGAGGGCTTCCCCTTTTTGAGAATTAGGAGAGGGTAATGGAGAGGAAGAGGGAGGATGGGTGGGACCTGGATGAGATGAGGGAGGGGGCTATGATTGGGATGCAGAGTGAAAAAAATTTAACAATAAATTTAAATAAAAAAATAAATAAAATACTATTTAGCTTGGCAGCCTTAAATATTGTTAAAACTCGGAAATAGTTCAGTTCTGTTTCTGGCTAACATCTGACTGACTACAGAGGGAATGTCAAAGAATTTTGAAAAGGGAGTGGCATGTTCATACAAAAGGCAGAGAATGGGATATTGTAGGTGGGTAGACCAAATAGTGCTAACTTTAGGGAAGCTCTGTGTTGTTCTAGGGTATAATAGAAGAGCCCATGCTGAAGAATAGAAAATACTCTATCAAGGAAGGGCTTGTGTACCATTCTAGAGAACTGGGAACTTGAACCTACAGACTATGAGAAGGCATGTATAGAGACAATAGCGTGGCAAGGCATTTTGTGGCAGAATTGTAGAAAATAACTTAAGAGATGAAATCAGAAAGCTCTGTTTGTAGGGATTTGTGTCTCTGAATATTGTTTTGAGGAACCTCTGATGACTCCCATAATGGCTGTACCAGTTTCATTCTCTCTAGCAGTGTACAAAAGTTCCCCTTCCCTACACCCTTGTCAGATTTTGTTGTGGTTTATTTTATTTCTTAAATTTTTTTTATGTGTCTGAGTATTTTGCTGTTCGTGTTTCTGTTCAACATGTGTGGCAAGGATAGAAGAAAGATTTGTATCTCCTGGAAATTGATTTACAGATGGTTGTGAGCTGCCATGCACCTGTTGGAAATTGAAGATGGGTCCTTTGGAAAGAGTAAGCCAGTGCTCTTAACCACTAAGCTATCTCTCCAACCCCAGTTGATGATAGCTGTTCTAACTATAGAATCTCTAAGCAGTTTTAACTTAAATTTCCCTGATGGCTGAGGATGTTGAACAGCTTTTTAAAAAATTATTTGAAAACTTTACATTCTTTTGAGAATAGTCTATTCAGCTCACTAGCATGATTTTTGTTTGGTAATCGTTCTTGGTGGTTGCTTTGTAGTTCTCTCTTTTTTAAATTTTTTTATTTAACTTTTATTAATTACACTTTATTCACTTTGTATCCCCCCATAAGCCCCTCCCTCCTCCCCTCCCAATCCCATCCCCCTCCCCCTTCTTCACGCATGCCCCTCCTCAAGTCCACTGATAGGGGAGGTCCTCCTCTCAGTCTTTCTGATCTTAGTCTATCAGTTCTCATCAGAAGTGGCTGCATTGTCCTCTACTATGGCCTGGTAAGGCTACTCCCCACTCAGGGGGAGTTGTCAAAGAGCAGGCCAATCAGATTATGTCAGAGGCAGTCCCTCTTCCCATTGCTATGTAACCCACTTGGACATTGAACTGCCATGGGCTACATCTGTGCAGGGGTTCTAAGTTATCTCCATGAATAGTCCTTGGTTGGAGTATGAGTCTCTGGGAAGTTCCCTGTGTTCAAATTTTCTTGTTCTGTTGCTCTCCTTATGGAGTTCCTGTCCTCTTTATGGTCTAGATATTAGCCTCCTGTTTGGAAGTATAGAGTGTTTTATGAAAAGAGTCCCTACAAGTCTGAAGGACATCCATCTATTCTAGTTATTGATTGTTTTTCAGTGCAGAAATTTTCTAATTTCATATAATCGCATATTTTAGTTATTGGAAACTGGAAAATCATGTCCTGCGTTCCTAGATTCTTTTTTCATAGAGTCATTGTCTAACCTTTTAATTGAAATATTTTACCTGCATTTTCCTTAGTGTTTCAAAAACTCTGATCTTATATTAAGACCTCTGACACATTTGAGTAAATATGTTTTCGTATAGGATGAAAGATATGGATTTAGTTTTATTCCTCTACATGTGAGAATCTACCTTTTCCAATACCATTGGGCAGTCATCTTCCAATGACTGTTTTGACCTTTGTGGAAAATTAAGTAGTTGCAGTTATGTGAGATTATTTTTGGGTCATGCATTTGATTACATTGGTCTACATGTCTGGCTTCTATACCAGAACTATAGACTCTTTTTACTGAGAACTAGGAGAGGGTAATGTAGTATAATTTGAGATCCAGTATTATGTTTCCTGTAGCATTGTTCTTCTTTGTAAAGCACTTTGTGATCTTTTGTGCTTTCACATAAATTTTATAATCGTTTTAGTTTTGTGAAAATTCTGTTTGAATTTTAATGGAGATTTCATTGAGTCTATGGATTGCTTTTGGTGATGCAGCCATTTTTATAGTATTAATTCTACTTGTCCATGAGCATAGGGAGTCTTTCCATCTTGTAATATTTCCTTTGGTGTTTTAAAGGTTTTTTTTTTAATTTTAATTTTTGGTGTTTTAAAGTTTAATTATAGTGTTTTATTTCCCAGGTTTTCGAGAATATTCTGAATGGGATTATTGTTTCCTAGTTTATTTCTAAGCAAAATGCTTACTGGAATATTAAGAGACTATTAATCTTTGTGTTCTTATTTTGTACCCAGATAATTGGTTGAAAGCAGTGTTAGGTTTTAGCATTTTTGGTGGGGTTTTCTGAAGTTCTTTATTCAGGTTTATACTGTGGACAAATAAAGACACTTTAGTTCTATGATTCAGCTATAAAACTCCTAGGTGTGTATCTGAATGACTCTACATCTTCCCACTGAAGAACTGTGTACGTGTCCATGTTTATTGCTGTACACCTACAACAGGTACGAACTGGAGCTACCCTATGTATCAGTCCTAGATAATATCCCAATTTCCAGGGACTGCAGAGTCTTGTTCTTTCGCTGATTTCAAAGTATAAGATCACTCTTCAAGTCCTTTATTATTTTTTATTTTTTAGAAATATATTTTTATTTTTAATTAAAAAGAAACAAAGAAAAAGAAAATCTTTTCTGGTCCTTGGAGCCAGGAAACTTCTCTTTCTTCTATTCCTCTTATTTTTAGGGTTCTTCTTTTCATGGTGTCTTTGATTTCTTGGGTATTTTGTCAGGAATTTTTTCAATTTAATATTTTCTTTGTTAGATGTGATTTCTAATTGTTTCTTCTACACCTGGATTCTCTCCTCCATCTCTTGTATTCTGCTGCTGATACTCTGTGGTTCCTGTTCTCCTCTCTTAAGTTTTCCACTTCCAGGATTTCCTCTATTGGTCCATTTTCAGGTTTTGAACTATGTGATTAATTACTTTCACCTATTTGGTTGTGTTTTCTTGTATTGTTTAAGTGCTTTATTTATTTCCTTCTTAAAGGCCTCTATTTCTTTCACTGCATTTTCCTGAAATTTTTTAAAGTGTTTTATTCGTTTCTTCCTTAAAAGTCTCTATTTGTTTAATTGTATTTTTCTGTATTTCTTTGAGGGATTATTTGTTTTATCTTCAAAGTCCTCTAGCAGCTTCATAAGATGGATTTAAGGCCATTTACCTGTGTTTCAGCTGTGTTAGGATATGCAGAAGTTGTTGCCATATTTCCTTGGTTTTGTTAATTGTATTCTTATGCTGGCCCTTATCCATCTGGTTGTCCCTGCAACCTGTTCAGCTTCTCTGACTTGTGAGAGGAGCTTAAGGTCCTGGGCAAGGGGCGCTGAATCTCCTCACATAGCTTATATCTCTACTCTGCTGGTCCCAGTTGGACCTTTCAGTAAGGAATTAATCTTTGAGTTTATAACCTATGTAATCCTATGAGATCCTAATGATCTCCTCAAGACAGCTATTAGAGCCAGGAATTTAGGCTGTATCTACATGTTTTTAGAATCCAGAATCATCTTCAGGATGGCCAGATGGGAGGTCTGAAGGTGGTACTGTGCATGTCTGGCCACAGAGGTTCTCTCCTCTCTCCAGAGAAACACCAATGGATGCTGGCATTTTAGAGTCAGCAGCAAGGCACTTTAGTTGCCCTGTGGACACTGTACTCCTGGTACTCAGACTCCACTGGACAATGCCATCTTGGATCAGGGACCCTGTATGCTCCTATTGTCTAGCCAGTCACGGCAGGAGGCCAGTAGAACCATGGACTTGAGGCTGGGACCCCGTCCCTCATATCCAGGTGTCCTTGGGTAGGTGGGAGGACTCTGGTGTCCAGATATTGGAGCTGTGGAGTCGTGTTCGAGTAGGCAGAGGGCACCAGATGAGGTACTGGGTGCTGGGAGCCCAGGATCGTGTGTGACACTTGGACCCAGGAGTCATCCACAGGGAGCCTGGAACTGTGAGTCCCTGGCTCCTGGGATTTCTCTTCTTATCCGGGAAACACAGATGTTGGCAACCAGGTCACTCACTTGGTTCACGGCCTCTGATCTTCTGCTTCCCAGATAAGGTGTGCACTGGGAACTACCATCTTGGAAAGTACCAAGATAAATTTTCAATTCTTAACATTTATGATCCAAACACAAAAACAACCACATTTCTAAAGGAAACACTACTGAAGCTTAAATCACATATAGACTCTCACACATTAATAGTGGAAGACCTCAGTAGCTCATTCTCACCAATGGATATGTCATCCAGACAAACACTAAACAGAGAAATACTGAGCTAACACACATTATGATCCAAATGGACCTCACAGATACAAAACATTTCACCTTAAAATAAAAGGATACACCACCTTCTTAGCACCTTAGAAAACATTCTCCAAAAATGACTGCATAGTAGGTAACAAAGCAAGTCTCAACAGGTAGAAGAAAATTGAAATTATACCCCACAGCCTCTCAGACCAGCACAAATTAAAGTTGGACTGCAACAACAACAAAAACAGCAGAAAGTGTAGAAACTCATAGAAACTGAACAAATCCCTACTGAATAATAACTCGGTCAAGGCAGAAATAAAGAAATTAAAGACTTCCTAGAATTCAGTGAAAATTATTGCACAACATATCAAAATTATAGGATACACTGCTAAGAGGAAAATGTATATCACGAAGCGCCTACGTGAAGAAATTGTAGAGATTTCATACTAGCGACTTAACAGCACACCTGAAATCTCTAGAACACAAGGAAGCAAGCTCACCCAAGAGGAGTAGAGGGCTGGAAATAATCAAACTGAGGGCTTGAAATCAATAAAATAGAAACAATCAGAAAAATGCAAATAATAAATGAAACAAAGAGATGATTTTTTGAGAAGATCAACAAGGTAGAAAAGCCCTTATTCAACTAACTAAAAGACAGAGAGAGACTATCCAAATTTAGAAAGTCAGAAATGAAAAGGGAAACTAAAGAAATCCAAAGTATCATTAGGTTGTACTTCAAAAATTGTACTTCACAAAACTGGAAAAATCTAAAAGAAATAGATAATAAAAAAGTTGTCTCAATAGATAATAATTGCTAAAGTTAAATCCAGATCAGATAACAATTTGAATAGATATATAATTCCTAAGGAAACAGAAGCAGTCATTAAAAGTCAAAACAATAACAATAAAACAAAACTAACTAACCAACCAACCAACCAACAACAACAAAAAGCCCAAAGCCAGACAGAGCTCTGTAGTGCAGAATTCTACCAGACTTTCAAAATAGGGCTAATGCTAATACTCCTCAAATTATTCCACAAAACAGAAATAGAGAGACTATTACCAAATTCATTTTATGAAGCCACCGTCACCCTGATACCCAAACCACACAATGATTCAACAAAGAAAGGGAATTATGGAATTTTTTTTTTCTGTAATTGATGTAAAAAAAATACTTGCAACAAAATTCACTTGTAAAGTGAACCCAATCTGCAGACCCTGAGACCAGCACAGATCAGGGACTAGCAGTTCCCTGGACTGTACCATTTTCCCAGTTTGCGGCCTCCTGAGACAAGCATGAATTAGGAAGCAGCAGAGGCACTGGAGACCAGCAGGGATAAGGGAGCAGCAGGAAAACCAGACTGAGGATATCTGGGACCACAAGTTCTACCTCCAACCCCAGAGACTTACTACCATCAGACACCACCAGGCCTGATAACAACAGAGTCAACCAAATGGCTAGAGGTCAGTGCAAAAACACCAGCAAAAACCAAAGCCATATGACACCACCAAAACCAAACCATCCTGCCACAGCAAGTTTTGGGGATCCTATCACATCTGAAGCACAAGAAAATGATCTTAAATCTAAGGTTATGAAAATGATAAAGGCTTAAAGGAAGAAAAGAAATATCTTAAAGGACTGCAAGAAAATAAAACAACAAAGGTGAAGGGATTGTATAAATCCCTTAAAGAAAAACAGGAAAGTACAATCAAACAGGTGAAGGAACTGAGTAAATCTCTTAAGGAAATATGGAAAAATACAATCAAACGAGAGAAGGAAATGAACAAAAATGGCCCAGGATCTAAAAATAGAAATAGAAGCAATAAAGAAAACACATCTGAGGCAATCCTGGAGATGGAAAACCTAGGGAAGAGAATAGAAACTACAGACAAAAGCATCGATAACAGAATGCAAGATATAGAAGAGAGAATCTCAGATATAAAAGGTACAATAGAAGAAGTTAATATATAAGTCACAGAAAATGTTAAATCTAAAAATTTCCTGACACAAAACATCCAAGAAATTTGGGACAATATGAAAAGACCTAACCTAAGAATAATAGGAATAGAAAGACTTCAAACTCCAAGTCCCAGAAATATTTTCAATAAAATCATAGAGGGAAAACTTACCCAATCTCAAGAAAGAAATGCCTATAAACATACAAGAAGACTGCAGAATACCAAATAGATTGGACAAGAAAAGAAAATCCTTCTGTCATATGATAATCAAAACATTAAATGTACAAAACAAAGAAAGAATATTGAAAGCTGGAAAGGAAAAAGGCCAAATCACATATAAAGGTAAGCCTACCAGATTATGCCTGGCTTCTCAACAGGGACCATGAGGCCACAGTCACCCTGATACCTAAACCACACAAAGACCCAACAAAGAAAATTTCAGACCAATCTCCCTTACGAACATTGATGCAAAAATACTCAATAAAATGCTTGCAAACCAAATCCAGAAACATATTAAAAATATTATCCACCACGGTCAAGTAGGCTTCATCTCAGGAATGCAAGGATTGTTAAACATATAAAAATCCATCAACATAATCTACCATATAAACAAACTGAAAGAAAAAACCACATGATTATCACATTAGATGCTGAAAAGGCCTTTAACAAAATCCAACACCCCTTCATGTTTAAAGTCTTGGAGAGATCAGGGATTCAAGGCACATACTTAAACATAATAAAGGCAAATAATACAGGAAGCCAATAGGCAACATCAAGTTAAAGAAACTTAAAGCATTCTTGGTAAAATCATGGAAAAGACAAGGCTGTACACTCTCATCATATCTCTTCAATATAGGACTTGAAGTTCTAGGAAGAGCAATAAGACATGTAAAGGAGATCAAGGGGATAGAAATTGGAAGAGAAGAAGTAAAAGTATCACTATTTGCAGATAATACAATAGTATACATGAGTGACCCCCAACATTTTACCAACGAACTCCTAAGGTTGATAAACACCTTCAGCAAAGTGTCTGGATACAAAATTAACTCAAAAAAGTCAGTAGCCCCTTTTTATACAAGCAACAAAGGGCAGAGAAAGTAATCAGGGGAAAAAAACACCCTTCACAATAGCCACAAATAATATAAAATATTTTGGTTTTAATCTAACAAAGCAAGTGAAAGACCTGTATGAAAAGAACTCAAGTTTTTCAAGAAAGAATTGAAGAAGATTTCAAAAGATGGAAAGATCTTTCATGCTCATGGATCAGTAGGCTTATCATAATAAAAATGGCCATCATGCCAAAAGCCATCTACAGATGCAATGCAATTCCCATTAAAATTCTAACACAATACTTTACAGACCTAAAAAGAGCAACCATTAACTTCATATGGAAAAATAAAAGACCCAGGATAGCCAAAACAATTCTTTTTTATTTTAATTTTTATTAATTACAATTTATTCACATTGTATCTCCCTGTAGTTCCCTCCCTCTTCCCTTCCCAAATCTCACCTTCCCTCTCCCTTCTCCACCCATGCCCCTTCCCTAGTCTACTGATAGGGGAAGTCTTCATCCCCTTCCTTCTGATCCTAGTCTATCAAGTCTCATCAGGAGTGGCTGCATTATCTTCCTCTGTGTTCTGGTAAGGCTGCTCCCCCACTCGGGGAGGTGATCAAAGATCAGGCCAATCTCTTTACAATAAAAGAACTTCTGCTTGTGTCAACATTCTTGATCTCAAGTTATACCACATAGCAATAGTAATAAAGACTACATGGTATTGGCATAGAAAACAGACAAGTTGATCAATGAAACCAAACTGAAGACTCGTAAATATAGCTACACTCCTATGGGCACATGATTTTGGATAAAGAAACCAAAACCATACAATGGAAAAAAGAAACCATCTTCAACAAATGGTGCTGGTCTAGCTGGATGTCTGCATGTTGAAAAATGAAAGTAGAACCATATATATCACCCAGCACAAAACTCAAGTCCTAGTGGATTAAAGACCTTGACATAAAACCCGAGACTGTAAACCTATTAGAAGAAAATGTGGGGAAAATCTGGTACTCATTGTCATAGAAGACAACTTAATGAACAGAACATCAACATTACAGGCTCAGAGATAAACAATAAATGGGATCTCATAAAACTGAGAAGCTTCTATAAGTCAAAGAACACTGTCAATAGAACAAAACAGCAGCCTACAGATTTAGAAAATATCTTTACCAACCATACATCAGACCAAAGACTAATATCTAAAATATACGAAGAACTTAAGAAGTTAAACATCAACAAATCAAATAATCCAATTAAAAATGAGGTACAGAGCTAAACCGATAATTCACAGCAGAGGAATCTCTCATGGCTGAGAAGCACTTAAAGAAACCCACAGTGCCTTTAGCCATCAGAGAAATATAAATCAAAACAACTCTAAGGTTCCATCTTATACCAGTCAGAATGGCTAAGATCAAAAACTCAAGTGACAATACATACTGGCAAGGATGTGGAGAAAGAGGAACACTTAGCCAACTGCCAGTAGGAATGCAACCTTGTATAATCTCCCCGGAAATCCATCTGGCACTTTCTCAGGAAACTGGGAATATTTCTTTTTTTTTTTTTCTTTTTCTTTTTTTTTTTCAATGCAGTTTATTCAGGAACCTTGAACAATCATCTGACCCTGGGGAAAGCCAGCCCACAGCTTAAATAGCCTCTGGGTAGCCAACCCAGGCGTGCCACGTGGGCAATGCAGATAAGTCCACATACATGGAAGCAAGCCAGATCCTCAGCCTTAGCCAAATGTGGAATTGTTCATGACAGAGAGCACTCACCATCGGGAAGGTGGAAGGCGGAAACCAGCTCCATCTTTAAGGCATAGCATTCCGCAGCTCTCTACAGTTCCCCCTTTTTGTTTTAGACGCATCAGGCAAGAGTAGAGGTCTGATCTCTGATATTAGAAATAAATTGGGACTTTGTACTGATGTTCATTTAGGTGTCATCCACCCAAAGAGCATCAGACCCGTCTGATACCTTTTTCTCAGAGGTGGGACCTGGGGCATCAACCTGCATGCAATCAGACATGCTCTTCTCTGGGTCGAAAGCGGCTGACCCTGAGTGCAGTGCTTAGCCTCGCATCCTGAGCGTATCATTTTAGCTTTTTATGGTATCCAACCATGCTTGGGGAGAATGTCCTGCTTCAATGGCTGTAAAGGCCTGAATGATCATGGCTGCATCACACTGTTGTGAGACTCTAATCTTGCATATATACCACAGGCAAACCAAGGAGACCAACACCAGAAGGCCTGCTAATGCTCCCATGCCCGCCCATTCCTTCAGATGATTCATGGCTGCAGCAATCCATGTTGATAATCCTGTGGCTCGTCCTGCATCCACTCTGGTAGAATTTACTGTGACAATGGCCACTCTCAGCTGCTCCATCGTAGTATCGAATTCTAAACTGGGAATATTTCTACCTCAAGACCCAGCTATACCACTTCTGGGCATACAGCCAAAAGATGCTCCTCCATACAACCAGGAAATTTGTCCAACAATGTTCGTAAGAGCTTTATTCATAATGGCCAGAAACCGGAAACAACCTCGATGTCGTTCAACCAAAAATGTATACAGAAATTGTGGTATATTTGCACAATGTAATACTACTCAGCTATTAAAAACAAAGAAATCATGAAATTTGCAGGTAAGTGGATGGAACTAGATTATTCTGAGTGAGGTAACCCAGACCCAGAAAGATGCACATGGTTTGTACTCACTTATAAGTGGACATTAGAGCAAAGGTACAGGATAACCATACTACAATTCACCCAAAGAAGCTAAGTGACAAGAAGTGCCCAAGGGAGGGTGCTGGAATGTTATTCAGAAGGGGACATAGAATAGATAGCAGAAGTGGATGAAGAGAAGGAACTGGGAAGGATATGGAATGGGGAGGGAAACAAGAATGGGGATCAGATGTGGGGAGAATGGGCTTAGGAGGTGAGAAGGCTGGGAACAAGAAGGGAAACTGAGGGGGGCCATCTCTTTGTCAAGCTGGAGGCCTGCAATGTGGTAGGCTCCTGGGAGGACATGGGTGTGAGTCTAACTGAGACTCCTAATGGGGGGGCAACATGAAGACTGAAATGACCACCTCTTTGACAGGTAGGACTAGTGGAAGAAGGGGAAAACAACCCACTGACAAAGCCAAAAATTAACCTGCCTATTAGAAGTGCAGGGATAGTAAGGGAACAAAGATGGAGAGAAAGTCCAACCAATAATTGACCCAACCTGAGACCCACCCCACAGTAGAAAGCCAGTCCCTGACACTAATAATGATACTGTGCTATGGTTTCAGACAAGAGCCTAACTTTACTGTTGTCTGGGAGGCTCCAGCCAGCAGTGGATCAGGACAGATGCTGGTACTTGCAGCCAAGCATGGGGCGGAGCTCCAGGGATCCTGTGGAAGTGTTGGGGAAAGATGGATGGACCTGGAGGGAATAGGAACCTCAGAAAGACCAACAGAGACAACTAACCCAGTTCCATGGATGTTTTCAGAGACAGACACCAGCCAAGGATCATACATGATCTGGACCTAAGGCCCCTGCACACATTTAGCTGATAGCTGGCTTGGTCTTCATGTGGGGTGCCTGGAGAGTGGAGGGGGGGGCCTGTTTCTAACATGGACTCTATTGCTCGCTTTTGGATAACCTCCCCCTGGTAGGGCTTACTTGCTTGGCCTAAGGGTATGAGGATATGCTCAATCCTGATGTGACTTGATGTGCTAGAGAAGGTTGATTCTGGGGGAGGGGACTCCCCTTTTCTTGGGGGGGAAGGGGAAGAGAAAAAAGGGAAGGACTGGAAGGAGAGGAAGGAAAGGGCATCCTCGGGATGTAAAGTAAATAATAATAATAATAATAGTAATAATAATAATAAACAATGACATCATAAAATTTCAGCCAAATGGGTAGAACTAGGAAAAAATAATCCTGAGTGAAATAAACCAAACCCAGAAAGACAATCATGGTATTTATTCACTTTTAAGTGGATATTAGCTGTTAAGTAAAGAAAAATCATGTTACAATTCACAGACCCAGAGAGGCTGTATATCCCCAGAGCTCAGCAGGGGATACAGAGATCTCCCTGGGAAGGGGAAATATAATAGATTTTGTGGGTGGACTAGGGGCACATGGGGTGGGAGCATTAGAGTTCAAGCAGGGAGATGGAGGAAGAGTCCTGGGAAGGGAACCGGAATTGGGAGGCATTTGTGGGTGAGGTAGAAAGCTAGTGGATTGGAAACTCTCTGGAATCTATGAGAGTGACTCTAGTGAAGTCTCTCTAGTAGTGGGAAACATGGAACAGAAATCAGGCAAGGCAATGGGACTGGGACATCAACTCAGCCACAAAATCTTCAACCTACAATTTGTCCTGTCTGTATTGGGTAATGGAGGCACAGAACTTTTGGGAATGGCTAACCAATGACTGGTTCAACTTGTAGCCCAAGCCAAGAAAGGGAGCCCACACCTGACACTGTGTGGATAGCCAGTAATCAGAGGCTGGCCAGCCCAGAGACCCAGGATAGAACCAAATATGACTGGAAAAACTTCAGTGAAATGATTGCTAATGATACTTTTCTGCCTAGCCCACTTGTAATCAGAGAGACATAGTTCAGCAACTTGGATAAATAGATGCAGAGACCCACAGCCAGACACTAAACAAAGCCAGGGGAACCCTGAAGAAGAGGCCAGAGGGGTCAATGATACCATGAAAACACAACCCACAGAATCACCTAACCAGGAATCATGGGCTCACAGAGACTGAAGCCACAATCACAGACCATGTATAGGTCTGACCTCTGCATGTATGTTATGGTTCCATCGCCATCTATGCTGCATGGATGGCCAGAAAACAGAGGCTGGCTAGCCCAGAGACCTGCAGTAGATGCAAATATGACTGGAATTCTTCTGTGTTCTTGTGGGAGCCCCTAATAGCAGGAGTCTGGGATATTTCTGACTCTCTTGCCTATGCCTGGGACCCTTTTCCACCTACTGGGTCAGCCTTGATAGGAGGGTTTGTGCCTAGTCTTATTGTAGTTTCTCATGGCATTGTTTGACTATCAGATATCATCCCTGGAAGGCCTGCTCTTTTTTGTTGAAGGGAAATGAAGGAGGAGTATATCCAAGGGAGAAAGGAAGAGAGAGGGGGCAGCATGTTTTATTTAATTAAAAAATTATATCAATAGCCTGAAAGAGGCTGAGGCAGATGGATCTGAGTTCAGGTTAGCCTAGTTTACTTATTGAGTTGCAGGACAGTCAGGACTACATAGTAAGACCCTGTCTTTGAAACAAAAATTTAACAACCTTTAATTTATCAGTATGTGTACGTGATACACCCTGTGTGGAGTTCAGAGGACAACCTTCAGGAGTGGGTTCTTTTCTTCCACTTTGTGGGTCCCCATGGTCACATCTAGCTCACCAGGCTTGACAGGAAGTGTTTTTATCTGCTGAGCCATCTCTACAGCCCTTATTGCTGTTTTTTTGTTTGTTTTTTGAAGCAATCTTACTCTGTAGCCGTCTTGCCCTGGAAGTGAGATCCTCCTGACTCTGCTGGGAAAGCAGACATGCAGCCCATTGCCCTGTCAGATATAGAAAATTTGTCATTTCCCCAGCATCCTAACCCTCAGTATTCAGACCTAGGCTCTGGCTCTTGGTTCACCTAAGGCATGTGGGTCTCTTATATACCAGCCCTTGGTGCCCTCTCTCAGTCTTCCTTTGTACCGCTGCAGACCCTCCTACCCATGTGCAATTCTCCCTCCAGAACTCTGCCCTACCTCTCCCTGTCACCTCACTCTGGCCTGGATGGACACAGTTCCCATAGCAGCCAGTAGAAAGTAAAGGCATTTTAATTTCCCTTTAATTAATCAATTACTTATATATTTTGAGATAGGGTTTATTGTACCCTCAGCTAGGTCTCCAACAGCCTGTATAGCTGGGGATGATCTCGGCCTTCTATCTTCCACCTTCCACCGCATCAGTGCTGGGATGACAGATGCATCGCTGTGCCTGGCTGAGCACTCCTTTCTTGGCTGGACAACACTTCCCACCTGGGCTGGTTCTCAGCTTTTTCCTTACCGCAAAAGGTTGTCCCCTCCCACCCACATTCCAATCACCCTGACATCTGGAAAAGAGGCTCTGGGGTCCTGTGCCTTTGCATGGAAGTTTGAATGGATGTGCAAACTGGTCTTCCAAGCCCTGGTGGCTACCTTAGCACTCCTTCTTGATCCTTCACACCTTGGCCACAAAGGTCTACAGAATGAGTAGAGATTTGTATTCTCTCCTGTATTTCTGGGAAGTGTGTCCCTGGGAAAGTCTAAGAGGAAATGTACAGGGAAGCTGGGGTAGGGGTGGGGCCTCAGCCTTTCCTTTAAAAAATTTTTTTTTTCAACATTTCTTTTTGTCAACATGGGATGACAAAAAAACTTCCTCAATCACATTATCACTTTACAAACTTTAACAAAACAAAACAAAGCAAAAACATGGTCTCACTCTGTAACCCTGACCAGTCTGAGACAGTGATGTACCTCCGTTTGCCTCCTAAGCGTTCTTCACCTGAGAAATCTTTTTAGACTCCTAATTTAACTTTTTTATGTGTGCGAGTGAATTGGGGGGTTTGTTTGGTGGAGACAGGGTGTCACTATGTAGACTAGGCTGGTCTTGAACTCACAGGGCTGGGAAAAAGGTGTCACCACTGCACCCAGCCTGCGTGTGAGTGCTTTTGGCTTCATCTGTGTATTTGCCTGCTTGCCTGGTACTCTCAGGAGTCAGAGTCCCTTGAACTGAGGCTTTAGATGGTTGTGAGATTCCAAGTGGGTCCTGGGAACCAATTCTAGAACCTCCAAAAGAGCAGCAAGGGCTCTTATTTGCTGTGCTCTCTTTCCAGCCCATATGTGTACATATAAATTTATTTTATGGGGAGATGCAATGTCATGGCACATGTGTGAAGTCAGAGACACACTGCAGGAATTAGTTCTCTTTATATCATTTGGGTCCCAAAGATTGAATTCAGATCATCGGGATGATGACAAGCATCTTTACCCACTGAATTATCTCACCAACCCCAACATTAATTGATTAATTAATCCATTTAGTTTAGGAACAATAGTGAGAGGGAGGACTGAAGGGTGATTTAGGATCCATTTAGGATCTCACTATGTAGCCCTTGCTGGCTTACAGGATAGTAGACCAGGATAGTCTCCAACTAAATGAGATCAGCCTGCTTCTGCCTCCCAGTGCTAGGACTAAGAGCACAACCATCACACTTGGCTATTAAGTTTTTGAGACAGGGTCTAATATAATCCAGTCTGGCTTGAAGTTCTGATCCTCCTGGCTCAGGCTTCAGAGGACTTGGGTTCAATTCCCAGTACCTGCATGGCAGCACACAACTGTCTGGACTCCTTAGGCACCAAAAAGGCAGGCACATGGCGCACAGACATACATGCAGACAATGTGCATACACATAAACCAATAAATTAGTTGCAAATGTTTTATCACAGACAAAACGAGTAAGTAAATCCAGCCAGGCATAGTTGGGTTAGGGCTTGTGGCTCTTTTGGTAGAGCACTTGTCTGCCACGTTTGAAAGATCTGGGTTCTATCCTCAGCATCATACAAAACACTCAAAGTGGAGGCAGGAAGATCAGTTCAAGGTCATCATCAGCTCTGTAAGCATGGGAGACTAGCCTGGACACTGTCTCAAACCAAATATTAAATGAATAGCTTTTTAAAAAGCCTGTCTAGCTGGGGTATGGCAGTGTACTCCTTTAATCTCAGCACGCAGGAGGCAGAAGCAGAGGCATCTCCCTGAGTTCAAGGCCATCCTGTCTTCATAGTGAGTTCCAGCTCAGCCTGGGCTATGAGAGACCCTGTCTCAAATAAGAATAAAAAGCCTATCTTTCCACAACTGTTTCTCTGTCCTCAATGACAGATCAAAGTCACCTGGTCTGCTTGAAGCAGAGGCCCCTCCCCAACACTGCTGTCACACTCCCTCCCATCTCAGGACCCTTACTCCTATTGCTTTTTCTGCTTGGAACTTACTTCCTCTCTGCCTTCAAGAAGTCTCTGTTCAGACAGGAACCCCACATCCCTTCTCTCTTCACCCTTCAGTCCTCCCTCTCACTATTGTTCCTGTCTCACATCTTAAGGGTAGAGGGAGGCTGCCCTTGGGTCTTCTAGGACCCAGTGACGCAGGTCCGAGCCTGGCCTCTATCTTATGGGACCCAGGTGTAAGGGTCAATGCTGGAGTCATCTTGGCTTGGGTAACCTCTGGTTAGTTGCCCCTCTTCACCCTCCAGGGCTGCCTGGTTTTTGATAAGATATCCCAGCCCTGGGAAAGACCCCATTCCAGCTAAGGGTTAAAATTAGCTAGGAGGTTAAATTTAGTAAGAGAAGCTAGAGCTGGTGCCCTCCTGGTGTCCCTGGATCTGGTACTTGGACTTGACTTGGGGACCCAGCTCAGAGAAGGTGGAAGCTGGTCTGTGTGTGGTTCCCTTTCTTCTGGGAAGTTTGAGATCTCCACCTGAAAGTCTGAGTGACATTGGTCTCCAGACGGAAAAGGATGAAGCACTGAGTCCCTAGTGAGCATGAAACAAAGTCCATGTCACAAGATCTCCAGTCTATCTGGGGATTCAGGAAAAGGAGACTTCACCATAAGTGCTACTGCTCTTTTAGCTGGGATGCTGGCACCAAGCCAGATGGCAGCAAACGCTCAGGGCTCTTAAGAGTCAGGTGGCAAAGAGGGCCAGGCCTGACTCGGGTGGCTGCTTTGGGAGCTCACTCCTGCAGCTCTGCACTGCAGAGGAGAAGCAGCAGAAGCTTGCTGTGGCCTGGTGATCTCTAGCAGTGACCACAGCAGTTCTGCGGTGACTGCCTGGCCAGCAGTAGAGTCCAGGGTTCCAGAGATGAATTCTTCAGGGAGAAGGGAGGCCTTTCTTTCCCCAGTGCTACAGCTCAGAATAAACAGGCAGTCTTGGCTGTCCTTTGATGAAGTAGATGGTACTCTCCATTTTATTTCATGTGAAACAGGGACCTATAAGCCTTGGGCAACAGGGAGGGACTTTGGGGATGAATGCATCTGATTGGCTGGAACTTAGGAGTCTGACAATGCTTTATTTGCATGGAAAAAGATAACAGGTGGCAAGCTCCTGTGACCACCTGTAGTCAGCTGGGGGTTGTGTCATGTGCTCCTGAGGCAGGCACTGAAGCAAGGAGAGAGCTTTATCCCACACCTCCCATTCTCAAGATGAGATTTTAAACCACAAATTTGAAATTTCCAGGGTTTGAACATGCCCCATCTTGCTAGTCCCATGTCAATTCCCCTGGAGGCACAATCCATAAACCCCACACTGGCCCACAGCATCTCACCTATGCCAGCTAAAATATCCCACACCACTGGATATGCAAGATTCCTAGGACAAGGGGAGCCACAGCAAGGCTACTTGGGGTTGGGGACTAGGAAACAGCCATGGTCAGCTCAGTGGCTCTCATCTTCTTTTTCTTTTTATGTGGAGAGACACAGGGTCTCATGTAGCCCAAACTAGCCTCAGATGAACTATTTAGCTGAGGCAGGCCTTGAACTCCAAATCCTCTGCCTCTACCTCCTCAGTGCTGTGATGACAGGTCTGTGCCACCATATCTGACTTTTTTTTTGCTCAAGGAACCCTCTGTATCAGCCTCTGAAATGCTAGGTTCACAGGTGTACTCTACTCCACATCCAGCTCCAAAACACAACGTTGTTGTTATTGTTGTTGTTGAGGCAGCAACTCACTCTGTACCCCAGGCTGTGTGAACCACCATTTGAGGCTTCCAGCTCTCACATTCTTGGGAACTCATTACCAGTGGAGGGTGGCACTGGGCATGCTATGTCTACCAAGGCACCTATTACCCACCTGCCTCTCAAGGCAGCAGGAGGAGGCTGAGGGAGAAGCATCATCCACTGGGAGATGGGTTCAGGTAGCCTGTGTGACCCTGAGGTGACCGATGACTGGAAATCTCAAATACTTGTGAGATGAGAGAGTCTGTATAGCTCCATTGTGTATAGAGGGGACTATCCCCAGGGGAATAAGGGCTTGAGTGCCTGCCTCTTCTTCCCTGTAGGCAACGGACACCTTTGTATTATGACAGGGCATTGAGGGAGTACCCTGCTCTATCACTCTCCACCTCAGTCCTTTCTCTCACTAACCCTATATCTATGTTAATGGCCACCAAACACTAGCACTGCTCTTTTTTTTTTTACACTTTATTCACTTTGTATCCCCCCATAAGCCCCTCCCTCCTCCCCTCCCGATCTCACCCTCCCTCCCCCTTCTTCATGCATGCCCCTCCCCAAGTCCACTGATAGGGGAGGTCCTCCTCTCCTTCCATCTGATCTTAGTCTATCAGATCACATCCAGAGTGGCTGCACTGTCATCTTCTGTGGCCTGGTAAGACTGCTCTCCCCTCAGGGGGAGGTGATCAAAGAGCAGGCCTATCAGATTGTGTCGGAGGCAGTCCCTCTTCCCATTACTATGTAATCCACTTAGACACTAAACTGCCATGGATTACATCTGCGCAGGGGTTCTAGGTTATCCCCATGCCTGGTACTTGGTTGGAGTATGGGTCTCTGGGAAGATCCCTGTGTTCAAATCTTCTAGTTCTGTTGCTCTCCTTGTGGGATTCCTGTCCTCTCCATAACCTACTATTTCCCACTTCTTACATAAGATTCCATGCACTCTGCCCAACAGTTGGCCATAAAGTCTCAGCATCTGCTTTGATAGTCTGCAGGGCAGAGCCTTTCAGAGGCCCTCTGTGGCAGGTTCCTAGGTTGTTTCCCCTAGCACTCCTCTTATGTCCCCCATTCTCAGCACTGTGGGTAGATGTGAGTACCCAGATTTTTACATGGGTCCTGGGGTTGAAACTCAGGCCCTCATTCTTGCGAATTCAGTATTCTTAGCCCTGATGCCATCTCCTACTTTATGGTTCTGAGATGTTGTCTTTCACTAATCCCAGAGCTTGCTCATTTGGCCAGAATGGCAGCCCAGAGCCTAGGGATTTGCCCAACCTCTGCCTGCTAGTGCAGAGATTGCAGTCCTGTGCTCTTTCTGTGGCTTTTTCATGGATGCTGGGGATTGAAGCTCAGGTCTTCACAATCACTCAGCAAGCACTTTACCAACTGAGCTATCTCCCTAGCCTACCCATGAATCCCACACCAAAGCCCAGGCTAGTCTAGAGCTTCTAAACCCCAGCAGTCTTCCTGCCTTGGTCCCCAAGTGCTGGCGTCATATGAATACCACCCATGCCCAGAAACATTGTCTTGTTTTTGGTTGTATTTGTTTCTCACAATAGCCCAGATTAGCCTAGAACTCTCGGAAGTCACACCCCAGAGACCCAAGATCTCCACCTGGAAGGCCAGGTCTGCCAGCCTGAATCAAGCAGGGGTGAGTTTTCTGTGATCCCACACCAGGCCCATGGCAGCAAAAATCACAGCAGAACATTTTCCCTGAGGGTGGTCTAGTATAACACCTGTTCTGTTGGCACCCTGGAGTCTGACACAGGAATTTTGAGCTCTGGACCGGCCTGGACTATTTAGCAAAACTCTGTCTCACAATGTCTTCCCCACCAGGTCCCATAACAAAAATGTGTGGTGCCCTCAGGCCCACTCATTGTGTGACTCTATGTGTGGAAGTGTCCAGAACAGGGAACTCTACAGAGTCAGGAAACAGAGCTGGAAAGGGGAGCAGAAGCAACTGCTGCCTTGATGGCCATGGAATATTCTGGAATTGGGCCACAATAATGATTATGTAGTATAATGAAAACATGCTAAATGTCATTTAATCATGCACCTTAATATAGCGAATTTTATGCAAATTTTACTAAAGAAAGATAAGAGCTAGGTGTGGTGGTGCACACTTTTAGGCCCAGTAATATGGAGGCAGAGGGTCACATTGCTGAGTTTAGGGGCAGCCTCATCCACATAGCAAGTTCCAGGACAGTGATACAGAGAGAGATAATGTCTCAACAAAAACATTTTAAAAGCAGGTGAGTAAGCTGTCTCACCTGGCAAAGACAACTGCTGCCAAGCTCGAGGGCCTTGGTTCTGTGTGCAGGACCCCTGTAGTAGAAGGAGGGAACATGAAGGTTGTCCCTGCTCCACTCATGCTCACGGCTGGGTCCCCACACATACAAACACAATAAGTAGCAGTAGAACAGGCTCCATATCCCTGTCCACTGCCAAGAGCTCATCCTAATGGTCCTTTCCATTTGAGCATGTGTCTGGTGTACTTTGGGCTATCCTCTTAGCTCCCCTGTGGAGTCGAGGCTGGCCTGGGACTCCAGCTTCCTCCTGCCTCAGCCTACTGGATGCAGGATTGTGGAGGTGCATGGACCTCCACATTGCATGGCATTTATTGAGCATGTTATATACCTGGTTGGTGCCCAGCAGGGGGACTTTCTGGGTGAAGAGACCTTCCTTCCTTCTCCTTGTCATCTTGCCCTTTGTCATGCAGGAACTTGAAGTGGGCAGGACAGAGGCTGGGTAATGTTGGCCTTATTCCTTTTACTCACTGGCTCTTCACAGTCAGGCACAATGGGGAGGGAAAAAAAATCTAGGTCTCTTGCATTCTAGACCAAAGTTGTGGAACCCTGCTTTTAAGGTTGAAGTCTGATATTTCTGGATAGCCAGCTGAGCTCCATCTGTTACAAAGGACTCCCTTTCTCAGCAGGGTTCTCTCTTCACCTGATCTGGTAATCCCAGATTTTGTAAGGAGTGTCACATCACTCTCAGGGAAGGTTACAGGCCTGACCCTTTTCTGATAAGAAAAGCTGCTCATCAAGCATCCAGAAATTCCTGGAAATATCCCACCCTATGTTAGGGAGACCTTAGTTTTCAGCAACGACCTTTAATTGTACTTGAAGATCCCCCCCCCCATAGGATAATTAAGTACTATGTGCTCCTTCTTGTGATAGGACCATGCTACTGCTTGTAAATGAGGTACTGTACCACTTCATGTAAATCAACTATCTCTGGCACATTCAGTGAATCAAACACATTCACTCTCAAAAGCCCTCCCATTGCCCAAGGTTTATAAATCCCTGACTTCACATAAAATAAACGTGTGCTGCATGATGCCATCAGCTTTCCACCATGGCTGCCTGAGATTAGTCATTTGTTCTGGGTGAAGAAAGGCTTTCCTCCTCCCTGGAGAATTGCCACCGAAGGTTCTAGCTTCACTGCCCATCAGGCAGCCACCCACCTAGGCCTCCTTGAGCTCCTGGACCCCAGGGCTTGACTGCACGTGTACTGCGCTGCTGCATGCTGCTGGCCTCCACCCTCCTGTTCACCAGGCCTGTCAGCATCAGGCAGCTGCTGAAGCATGCCTGATCCCTGCTAGATTAGTGTTGACCTCCAGCAAAGCACCCACCAGGCCCAGCTTAGGCCCACTGGGCCTGCACCTCCCCAGACCTGCCTTCCAGTCTGCCCAGCCCTCTGCCATGCTTAACACAGCAGCTTAACCAAGGAGCTGTAACGTTTTGGTATCATCACAGGCTTCTGAACTCCCAAATTTCCACTGCCTCTGATGCCAGCAATCTCATTTAGAAGAGCTAAATTGCAACACTAAGTGGAAAATTCTTTCCACACCCCCGGTCTAGTACACAGGCTAAAGTGCTCTGGCCATTCCTGAGAGAAACAACTCTGATTCCAGGTTTGCTCAGTTCTTTGTCCAGAAGCCAACAGCTGTGTTCCAGACTTCCTGGGAGGAGAATGACAAAAGTAATGAGAAGGCTGAGTTCCCAGGTGGCATCGTCATTGGGGAAAGTGGCATTCCAGGCAGAGACACAGCCAGGCCAAAGACTTCTACAGCGAAGTCTTGAGTCTTGAGGCCACCCTGAGGAATCTGAGACAGAAAGCATGGGTTCTGCTTCTGGGTCCCAATCTTTTCAGAAGGGAAATGGACACTTGGTTGGAGCTGCAAATGCGTAGAGGGGCTTCCCAGGTTGAGGTGGAAACAAAAGCAGAAAAGCCAGAGCGAAGCTCACTTCAATAACTCCTTAGGAACACCTTCCTTTAGTACTCCTTCCCTGGTGTCCCCTCCTCCATCCCTGCTGCTGTGGCACAGGAGACATTCACTAAGCACAAAAACTCGGGCTGGTGAAGAAAGCTTATGAACTGAGCATGCTGTGTGATTGTGACAGCATGCTGATTATCAATAGTGCGCAGCTGTTTCAGAACGCAAGCTATGTGAATCCAGAGCTGTTCAAACATATGAAGGACAGCAAGGCTCACGAGAGCTACAGCAACACAGATATCCTACAGGTTCCCAAAACCACCTGCAGGCCCCAGGATCACGCCAGCCTCTCTGTGTGACTAGGTAGGCTCCTTTCATCTAACAAGGTAGGAACTCACACCTGGAGGAATTCCCTGTGGCTTTAGTGCCTGGGGTCCAGCAGGAGCAGGCCACATTCTTCTCGAGTCCTGCTCTGCAGACTGGCTGGGACCTTCTCTTTCAGGTACCCTAGAACCATGTTTCAGGATTGGGGTAAGTTTGGAGGGCACACCCTGTCATCTGGTGTTCCTTTGGACACTGAAGAGGAGGGCCATAGGCACAGATGGGCCCGGGCTGAAGATGGAGGAGGGGTCAGAGGGTCTTGAAGAAAAGCTGTAGAGGCGAGGCACTGGGAGGTGACACAGGCCTGGCTCACCCCAGCCTTGCATCAGCAACAGAAGACTTACCTGTTTCTTCTTTGAATCCCTCCATCCCCAAACACACTTCCAATATAGAGTTTGAGACTGGACCTTCAAGAAGCTGGTCTCATCGTGAGTGGGTGAGGAATTGGTCCCAGAGGAATGGGTATCATGAGCCAGGGTTTGACGGGCATAATGTTGTAAGAGTTCAACAAACCAGTCTTCCTGCCACAATTTCTCGGGTGATTAGACAACCCGCGGTCAGCAGAGAGGGGCCCTGAACCAGGCTATGGAGCAAAGATGGAGCCAACCGACACCCCCAGTCTTGGGTCTAGGTCTGAGTGGAGAGGGACCGTCAAAGACTTCCAGGACTTGAGGCCCTCTGTCTCATTTTCCTGCCTCTCTGACCTGCCAGTGGCCCCTCCAATGTGGGTCTCAGAGCTGTTGTACAGCTCCGACGCCACCCCAGCCTGGCTGCACCCCTGGGGGATAAGGTAGCCGGGCTGAGCACAGGGCACAGTCAAGGTGGGGGACAGGCAGTGGGGTGAGAGGATCCTGGAGCTCTGGCCTCGCTAGGTGACCCAGCCACCTGTCTCCCTGTGTCTTCTCCCACCGTGCTTAGGACACTTCACCTTCTCCCCGAGCTGGCAAGATGCGCCCATCCCTGTCTGATGGGCAGAGGTTCAGTCTGCCTGGGGGAGTGGGCACGTCGATGAGTGAGAGGGGAGGAAGGGGGCAGAGGAGAAGGAAGGAAAAGGGAGACAGCAAGCGAGGAAGGAAGAGAAGAGGAAGGGAGGAGGCGGGTGGTCACACCTTGGCTTCGCTTTCCCTCCTCGCTGTCTGCAGAGGAGCCTGTACCAAGGCCTGCAGAGCCCTGGTGTTGCCCCCAGCACCGTTCTGGATAACTTTGCTTTTCTGCCAACAGGCTCCACAGGTGCTCCCGACCTGTCTGACTTGCCTGCATCTCGGAGTTCCTTGCCCCAAACCAGAGTCCAGGCGTAGTGCAGGTCAGGGTTCTGACAAAACACCCGCTTAGCCAGCCTCTGCTCCCAGATTGCATGCTGCCACTCCGCCTTCCCTGCAGCCTTCGCTCAAGTCCTAGTCTGGTCTGTGTGGATCGGGTGCCCCCTGGTGTCCGTGAGTGAGACTTGCCTGGACCGGCCTATAGACAACATCAACTTAAATGGAGAAAAACTCAGAGCAATTTCACTAAAATCAGGAACAAGACAAGGGTCTTCATTCTCTCTATACCTATTCAATATAGCCCTTGAAGTCTTACCTAGAGCAGTAAGACAACTGATGAAAATTAAAGGTTATGCAAACAGGAAAGGAAGAAAAGGTATCTATGCAGATGGTATTATCGTATACAAAAAGACATGGAAATATCTACAAGAAACTTACAGTTGATAAACACTTTCAGCATAGCAGCAGTACACAAAGTTAACTCACAGAAATCAGTGGCCTTACTGTATACAAATGTCAAAACTGAGAAAGAAACCAGGGAAACACCTCTCACAATAGCCTCAAAAGCTATATCTCTAAGCTAATGAAAGACTCTTTGTCCACACCGAAAAACACTTTGTTGCAAAGCCCTGGCCAGCTCTTCCTTTGCATAGTGACAGTATTGAGAAACTTCCATATCCTCCTCCCTCTGAAGGAGAAGCTGCAGTTCACCAGCAGCAGTGTACTTGGCATCAGTTTCACACTCCTGTTGACCCTCTTCTTCATGGCCTCCCTCTCTGAGCTACGCTCTTTTGTGGTGAGCTGTGAGATAACTGTCCCTGTAATGTCAAATTCCTCCATGGAATTGGTTGGCCGCTGAAGTCCTGCAGCAGATACTGGGTTTGAGGTTTTTGAGGTGACGGCACCCTGTTCCTGGCAGCAGAAACAAGCTCCCTCTGGAGTGAAGTATGAGATGATGCTCTGTAGGGTGCAGGCCTTGAGGCAGCTGACTGAGGCACAGTGCTAGACTGGATGGGGTTGGTTACATTAGGTCGTGTGCCACTGGTGGAACTTGGCAGAGCTGCCTTGAAAGAGGGCATCAAAGACGTGGGTGGGGATAGTCTGAGTGGGATAGGCTGAGCTAAGTGGGAATGAAGCCATGAAGGGTAAGTGGCAGAGGGCCTGTGTGAAGCCAGGAGGAAAGGCTTTCTAGACACAGGTCTGAGCTGTTGTCCAGGGTTGGGAAAGGCAGAAGTACTAACTTGACCTTTTCAGGTGAGGGCAGCTCATGTTGGGATGAAGCTGGACACTCCTTGTGAGCACTTCTCTCTGCTCTCTGAGCCTTGCCTAGAGTTTTATGAGGGAGATGGCCCTCATGTGGCATATCCAGCAGTGCTGTGGTGGCTGGGTCTGGCCCAGGAACTTTGTGGCTGCTGGAATTTTGCAGAGCCCAGAAGTAGCATTTTCCAGTTTTATTCACACTTCCCAGTGTGTGAAAGACTTGCATGAACTCCAGCATGTGCATGCCAAGATGGATTTATGGCTTTTTAAAGCTGTTTTATCTGAGCTCTGGTAGAATCTCTTCCTCTTGGTTGTGAGGATATTGGACTTCTCTTCTGCGTTGACTCTGTTCCTTGACTGCTTAGGCTCTTCTGTTTTCTTGGAGTTGTTTTCTCTGGATCACTTGTCTGGCCTGTGTCCTTTAGCTCTGCTGTGCCTTTTGTGTGGCATTTAGGGAGCTTTGCCCTCTAACTGCTTGGCCATATTGTCAATAGCCCTGTCACTGTCCCCAGTACCACCCACAGCACTAGATTTTGGCCTGAGGAACCCTATCAAGCAGCTAAAGACTTTATGAAAAAGGAAAGCTAAAGGCTTTTATTTCTTAACCAGTCGGATGGTCCGCTAATATCTCTGGAGTGTTCCTGATCCCTCTGAATGAATGTGGGCCCTTTGGATTTGGTTGCTGTGGGATCTTAGAATTGGTCTTTGTGAGGGAGTTGAAGAGTTGGAGAAAGTGAATATATGTTTCCAGTATAGTGATGTCTTTAAAGCTAGATCCCATCTCATTCTCTAGCACCCCTATCTCTTCTAGACCCAGGCTGCTGCCTCCAAAGCTGACATTGTTAGAAGCAGACTTCTGCCTTAGGCTCTCCACATCAGTGCAGTACAGAAGTTGCAGCATGTCAGGGTGTGCTAAAGGGAGGAGTGAGGTGTCTTGGATTTTTTTTTTTTTTTGTGCCTCCATAGGCATCCAGAGGTGTTGTAAGCTAAACTTTCACCTCATCCAAGTTTTTATTCTCTGCTCCAGGTTTGGAGCTGGAAGCAAGGCCAGCAATTCTGAAGGACTGTGGGTAGGGGCTGTCCCCATAGACAGGCAGTGTCCTTCTCTGGGAAACCTGGGCACAGGTGTTTCAATGTTCTGAACTCTGCAGCAGACAGTGTCTAGCCTGATGGTGGCAATCTCGGGGATGTCTCTAAATCCACCACTGAAAAAGAGTCGAGGAAGAAGTCGGTGCCTGGTAAGTGAGACGCTTCCCTCCCTTCCCAGCACCACAGCACTCAGGCCCTTGAAGCAGTGGGGAAGGAAGTCCTCAGAGCTCTGCTTGACAGCAGCTCTGTTCGCAGACAGCGGGTGACTGCTCTGTTTTTGCTGACCATGCTAGGTCACATTTTCTCCGATGTTTTTGTAGTTCTCTGTGTTTGTGTGGTACATGGGTGCATAGATATAGCCTCCAGGGTTAGGTTAAAAAATTATCTTGATGCTCTTTGGGTGGATGACACCTAAATGAACATCGGTACAAAGTCCCAATTTATTTCTAATATCAGAGATCAGACCTCTACTCTTGCCTGATGCGTCTAAAACAAAAAGGGGGAACTGTAGAGAGCTGCGGAATGCTATGCCTTAAAGATGGAGTTGGTTTCCGCCTTCCACCTTCCCGATGGTGAGTGCTCTCTGTCATGAACAATTCCACATTTGGCTAAGGCTGAGGATCTGGCTTGCTTCCATGTATGTGGACCTATCTGCATTGCCCACGTGGCACGCCTGGGTTGGCTACCCAGAGGCTATTTAAGCTGTGGGCTGGCTTTCCCCAGGGTCCGAGGATTGTTCAAGGTTCCTGAATAAACTGCATTGAAAAAAAAATTATCTTGATGTGTGCTCCTTACTTGTCTGTCCCTTTGTCTTTCATACAGTCCCTCTCCTTTCCTTGGAACTTTGCTATTTGGCAGGTTGTCTGGTCCATAATTTCCTAGAACTTATCTGGCTCTGCCAACTTCTCTCAGATGCCTCCAGAGCCTGGCCTTTTATGTGGGTTTAGGTATTTAATCCCAGTTGGGCACTCCCATGAGGCGAGTATTTAAACACACACACACACACATACACACACACACACACACACACACACACACACACCTTTCTCCCATCCCACATTTCACAGAACTCTAAGTGACATGAAAGAATGATACAAGAAATTAAATCTTTGGGCATGGGTGTAACTCAGTAAAGACCATGTCTACAAAAAAAAAAAAAAAAAAAAAAAAAAAAACATGTCTACATGGTCACATGGTCTTATATTCTTGACCATGAGTCACCTCTGAAGTACCACAACAAAAGAAAAAAAAAAAAGGAGAAAAACAGCTTCAGCCAACTTAACAATGATACACGGGCTACACCTAACTCTTTCTATAACTTGAAGTGTAAGGGACGCCAGAACAGGTGCTTGGAACCTGGAAGGAATACTTCCTCCAGGACAGATGCTGAACTTCACTGCTCTGGAGAAGGATTTCAACTCAGTGGTGCAAGACACAGGCAGTTCCTTCCGTTCATTGCCCAGACAGGTTATTTAAAGTGGCAGGCTTCCAGTTCATCAAGACGCCTTACCTCAAATAATTAAAGCAGAAAGTGAGGAAAGACAATAACATGTCCATTAGACCTTTAAATAGGCAGGCATGGGAGTACACGCCTACAATGATGCACATACCCTCCCCCCAACATACACATCAAATAAAATGTTCAAGGTCAAAACTGCCCAGCATCATCTGTGTTCATAGACTCAACAGAGAAAAATATGGACCACCAAATATGGTTTTGTCGGAGAAAGCTTCTTGTCTGAGAAGCTGTAATTCCAGTTTCATTCCCTAGTGGCTTCATGTGAGCATTTCACAAACCCAGTTAGTTTCTCTGCGAGCCCTTAGTGTGATCATTTAAAAATCATGCCACCGTCCAACATTTCGTCCAAAACTACATGATTATTTCCATCAGAACATCTCTGAATTCTCACTCTCCTTTATTTTTATATTTCCCCCTCAGTTTTAAAACCCCCATCCATTTCCTGTTGGCCTGTAAACAGTCTCAAATGTTCTTTACCTGAAATAACTACCTTTTTAAAGTCCTGCCCCTCTCTCCCTCCCTTTTTCTCTTTTCATCTATGTTAGACACAATATTACAGAACGTAGACACAGTACATTTTTATAATATATATTTGTACATACACAAATATATGGAGAGATTTTAAAAAGGCGGGGTTCTCAGGCTGTAGCTCACCTGATCTGTCTCTGCCTCCAAACTGCTGAGATTACAAATATGAACCACCCCTCCTGAATACTCCTTTTAGAATAGCACTGAATTTGAAACACTAATATGTGAAATATTAATGGAGGAAGCCTATCTGAGATGTGACATCATGGTATCCAGTGATAGCTTTCTGTACACCAAGATATTTATTCTGTTTCTGTTGAAATCAACACCCTGAAGAAGTGGCTGATTTTATTATCTGCTCACAAGCTCCTTAAGATTTAGCCATCCAGAGCCCAGAGCATAGTAAGACCGTTATTCCCCTGGGGCAGATAAAGAAGGGACCTGTGAATATCCTGTGAAGGAGTAAATAATCTATCCAGAGTCTCAAAGTAAGAACCTATGCCACATGTGACATTCAACACCAGATTCTAGTAAGATTGCCTTCATTGTTCCAAATGTTTAGTACATTCTACCAGGTGCTGGTAGCAAGAGAGGGAGAATGATATCATGAATCAGGCAGTAGTAGCCCACGAGAAGGTCAGATTCTGCGCTAAAAGACCGGATTGGTTGGAGAAATTGCCATAAGACCAGTGGCACCCAGGAAGGCCGAGGTGTGAGCTGGCGAAAAGTGGTAATCTTGGCATAACAGACCCTCTCCCCCCTGACTTTTATCCTGGGAGATGGTGGCAGTGCCTCTTATAAGATTCCTTGATGAGGCTGTTTATAATGTACATATGACGTGTCAACTTCTGACAGAATGTATACCATCAGCACACACTGTACATACAAAGAATAGCCTTGGCCAGGAAGGAAAGGGACATCTAGGTTGAGACTACTCAATTGAGAAACCATTCCAGTTGTGAGCTGTCAGCATCTGTCCATGACGGAAAGAAGAGATCAAAAGATTCTTTTGTGACTGTATTGAAGGGCGGGGCTGAGTGCATTCAACATTCCTTGTAGGGGATGATGAACCCAGACATTCTTCTCTTTGGGTTGCTCATTCAGGGGATTTTGTTTAAGCTGTGCTGACCCAGTTCAGGCTCACATCTCTCTTCTGCTTTCATCCCTTCTCTGTAGGCTTTGATTCTTGTACCAACTTCACTCTGCATCTTTACACTGGTGGTGATATCACTGAACTTCCAGGAGAAGTGGTCCTCCTTTGAACTTGCACATGCTTGTAAAGTAGGGTCTGCCCTTAGAAACAAACAGCAGAGCAAATGAGGGGGACGCTGGCTGTACGCATCCCCTCTTTCACCTTTGCTGTCCCCTGCCCTCTCTTCTGTCGTTTTCCAGAGGTGGGTTCGTTTGTGTAGCTCATGTTGTTCTGGAAGTGCTCATCTCACAGGGCCCAGGGTGTCAGCAACCAGTTCTTGGTCCGAGTTTCCTTGATCCATCAAGCTTGTGGAGCATGGTTCTGTGGCTCTCTGGGTCTCATTTCAGCATGTCGAGAAGTTACTTGGAAGTTTGGAGATGTTGTCACAAAGACTTTTCCACTCTTCCTGACAGAGTGGTTTTGTGAAGATTCTCTCTGAACTGTTTGTTCCTTATCCCAGCACAAACAGTAAGGTAGATCCACCGTACTGGCTGCTTTCCTAGCATCTGTTTCACACAATTTGAGGGGCTGCCATTTAAAGCTAGGTTTTGCTATTTTTGCTTCTGGGGGTTTCCATTTTTTTTTTTTTTTTTTTTTTTTTTTTGGTTTACAGACCTAGAGCAGGGAGAGAAGAATTTTCCCTCTCCATCATCACTTCTGTTGTGTACATAGAGCATGGGTGGCTTTATGAGTGTCAAGTTAATTTTTCTGATACTTTCTCTTGTGTCCCACAGGCTGCCATGCACTGCCATTCTCCTTGTCTTTCCAGGCTTCTTATTTGTGAAAACATGGGTCCCATGTATTCTCTAGAGTGGCAGGGGTACTGGTACTAGCTATTTGTCCTGATTTTGTGTCTCCTGATCTCTATCTCAGTTTTGCCATTTTATAACAGGAAGCTGAGCAACAACTAAGCTGTCATACCTTCTGCACCACTGTGAAGCTGGGGTGTCCCCACCTTATTTGCCCAGACGTTCTGTTCTGTCTGTCCAGCGTGGCTCACAGACTCCGGTTCAGCACATCTATTGTTCTGGTAGCTTTTCTCTGCTCATGTTTGGTAGAGCTTTCTGGGTTTTTAGACACTTTGCTGGGGAGGTCCCTTGGCAGCTAATCACTTCACTACATTTGCCTGTTGCTGAACTGCAAAGGGAGGATATCTTATGGCCCCTTGATATGGGGCAGCCTAGCATCTCAATTTTCCAGTTGCCCATTTGGCTCTGAAACAACTTTGGAAAGTTTTCAGCAAAGGTTATTCTACAGTGTCAGGCTTTATCTTTATTTTTAAAAAAATGAGTTCAGATGAAATCTCAAGGTGTGATGATTGATTTGGTCAGTTTGGCTTCTGGGTACATTGGGTGGTAGAGGAAAGGAGTGCATAGCATTTTTGCATCTCTGGGACTTTCGATAGAAAGAGAGAAAACAGTCACTGACTCTGATAATGCTGTCATGGCATGAGGCTGCAATAACTGGTATTCAAGCTTCTCTTCACCTGAGGATTTAGGGGTCCGGATACTTAGGTACTATAAGGTTATATTACCATGCAAATGTCTCGGGAACACTTAGGAGCTACACCATCATCTATCCGATATTGTGTATCCCTCGTTCATATGTGAACACCCTTATTGACAATGTGATGGCATTTGGAAGTGGGTTATTTTGGAGAAAGTTAGGCTTAGAAAAGCTCATGAGGGTAGGGCACTCATTACGGAATTAGTGCTCTTCTGGAGACATCATAGTGTTTGCCTCACTCTCAGTAGAGGAGAGTGAGAAGGCAATTACTGGTGAACCAGGAAAAAAAAAAGTACTATTCTGGCTTCCTGACTTTGAACTTATAGCCTCCAGAAATGCAAGAGAATATGTGTCTGTTATTTAGGGCTGCCAGTCCATAGTATTTTGATATGGTAGCCTAAGCCAACTAATAAATTTTAATGGAGATTTAGCTTGGTTATCTTTAGAAGAATGTTATAGACTGTGGCAGGTGGCTCCTAGTTCTAGGTGGAAGGCAGGGCATAATGGGTTCTTTCCCCTTCTTTCTTCCACCAGTGATGTCTGCTTTAACATTGACATTTGACATTGCTCTGTTACCTAAAAATGTGTTGGGTTGCATTCACAGCTGTCTTGGGGTGTATGAAGCCTTTAATCTACAGGTTGGACATGCTGTTGTAGACACTCACTTAATTCCTGCTAGAAAAGAGCGGAAGACTTTAACTATTTTCATAGAGCTGTTTCTGTGTGTATTGAAGAAAGTACTCAAAACAGCCTAACAACTATTTATCACAACAGCCTTCTATGTGCCCCGTGGTTTTTATCTGTGGCTAGTGACATGTGCCATTTTCCTGTTCAATAGCTGGTCGGGTAGAAACTGGAATTCACCTAAGTGGGATGTGAAGTGTTTACAGGATAACCTTATAGTTTTATGGATTCTGACAGAAAACACAGACTACTTGGTCAGAGGTAAAAGGCATATTCTCACAGCAATACCAGTAGCCAAGCATGCTAGTGTTTTCTTGTACTTTTTCCTGATTTAACATTTAATTGTGATAATCAGCTTCACCTAAAAGAGTGAAGCCTAAAAGCAGTAAAACAGTCCTGTAGATGGGCTTGTGATGGCATTTTCAGAGGCAGTTAACTGAGGGAGATTATATATCTGCCCTAAATTTGGGAGTGCTGTCTGTCGACTGGGCTGGCAACCCAGATGGAACAAAGGGGAAGAAAGAAAGGGCTGTGCAGCACAGACATGTGGCCCTCTGCTTCCTGGCTGCAGTGAGGTGAGCAGCTCTGCACCTTGTCCCCCCACTAGCTGCATGATGCACCACCTCCATGAGTCTATAAACAACAAAGCCAGGTGATCACAGATGCAAACCTTAATACCTATGCCAGATGAACAACTCTCTATAAGCTGTTTTCTAAGGTCAGAGTGATGAAAGCTTATTACTTCAAATCGCTGACCAGAAGCTTTTTTTCTGTTTATAGTGGGCAGACAGCACACTGTCCCTTTTCTGCAGAGGGAGGACATCTTCCTATCTCTTTTCCAAGACTGTTTAATATATATATATATATATATATATATATATATGTATATGTATCCTTGAAAAGTTCATCCATAACAGAGGCCATCAGTGCATCTCTTCCAAGGGAAGCAGAAATGTAAAAGACCAATGCATCATTTTCCAAGTCTTCATGACCTCTGACCTCCACCCTTGTCAGCTCTCCCTCTCTTCAAGCTATCATGACAACCTGTGTGTGGTGCCCCATGTGATTTGCTACTTAGTACATGATGTCCCACAGTTCAGGCCGTCTTTCTTCCTCCTGAACCAATTCAAACCTACTTACTAAATTTGCTTAAATGTTTGTTAGACCAAGAATTCTCTAAAGCTCAGTGTCTTGAGAAGAGGGTGTGGTACCTTTTTCCCCCTTTTTCCAACATCATTTATAGCTGATTGGTCTCCAATTTGTCTTTGGCAAACTTAGATTTAGATGTGGCTGATTCTTTTCCATCTGTGCATCCTCTTCCATCCCCAGATGCACAGTGCTCTGGACTAGATACATCAGCAGATTGGCAGGCATGTAGTAAACACCACGAAGTCCGCAGTGGCTTGGCATGTGTGGGTTGCTGGTCTGTGCTGTGGTGAGGGTCCTTTTTAGATATTGAGGTTGCTTGATGGACACAATTTTCTGAAATATATTGTATTGACATTGCCTTTGCAGAAAGCATTCCCTGAATTATACCAAATGGGCTGAAGTCTGTGTTGACCTGATTTTTTTGTTAATTGGATAGCTACATCTTACCTTGAATGGGGGTAAATAATTATTTCTGAAAGAAGGTAACACCTTTGTGCTTTCAGAGTTTCTGACATATACGAAAATAGACATTCAGCCCAGCATGGTGATACATTCCCATAATCCTAGCACTGAGGAGGCTGAGGCAGGAGGATTAGGAACATGAGGTTAGCTTGAGCTGCATGGTAAGTTCAAGTCTAGCCTGTTATAGTGTACATAGTATGACTATCTCAGAACAAAATCAGAAAGATGGAAATTCTGCTTAGTGTTCATCAGACATTTACAGTGTACGAAGGATTAAGGATGTAGGTAGAAAAAGAGAGTGATTACACCCAGGCTCCTGAGCTCATCTAGCTTGCATACATTGCACGGGATCAGGAAGCTAAGTGACAGAAAGTGTTATGACTGTCAAGTAGGTGATAATGGGGTGAGACCCGTCTGTCTGCAATTAATTAATTAATTACTCTATTTATTATACATGATAAATACATTATTTATTATCCGGAGGCTAAAAAGAGCAGGTGCTATCTTTATTTTTATGGATTCGGAATTTGAAAGTGGCTTTCCCTAGTGGCTCAGGGTTCTCAAAAGGAAATCTGGCGTCAGACCAAGCATCCATTTTCTGTAAGCTTGGCTGCGATGAAACGCCACCTCCCCGGGCGGACCATTCATATTCTTTAAGTCAAGAGCCTTGGTTCCCTGTTATTTGTGCTTTTGCCTGTGTACATGTGTATGTGCATGTGTGCATGCATGTATATGTAGTGCTGGGGGTGGAAGATAGGGCCTTGTGTATTCTGTGAGAGTACGGCACCACTGAACTACATCCTGGGCTACTCAGAGACTTTTAGAATGTTTTCACAGCCTGACAGCTGGCTTCTTCCAGAGTCAGAATCAAAGAGAGTGGAAGGGAGGAGCCATAGTATCATATGACCTATCCTACAAGGACAGCATTGTTGCTGAAATATTTTCGAGGCGACACAGCCCAGTGTTATTCATCACGGGAGGTAATAATGACAGGAGATGGAAGCGTATTACTTTAGAAGTAGGAATGTGTGTGGGAAACATCCTCCAAACTGCTGTTTCTTTTCAAGCCAGCTGCTCTGGTAGTCACTACTTTGTCTTCTTCACGTGAGGCCCAGGCAGTGGCAATGTTGCTGGTTGTGAGTGTGGAGTGTCCTATCCCAAAAGCCATTTTGGAAGGTATTGAGGGAACCAGCATAAGGCCTATCAAGCCTGCCCTTGTGAGTTCTTCACTTTGCAACTTCACTGAGGAAGCTTACCTTGTTCTCCACTGATGCTGTGCTTCAGCTTTAAAAAGTAAGGAACATTCTGTTTGGCTGGCCTAGATTGGGCACAGTTTAGAAAAAAAAAAAAAAATCTTCCAGGGCCTGAGGGAGTTAGTCCCTAAATGAGGTTTATTTAATGAAGAAATTAGTTCCAGTTGGGTTCTTGAGATGGAAACTGGGAGGAGTGGCAAGCTCAGAGATTGAGGAGAAGCTAATGAGTACTATTTGCTTAGGATCTATACCTCTGATTTTCGTCTGGGCATCCCTCCCACCCCTCTGAGCTTCTGCCTCACCTAATAATCACATCTCCTCTCTGCTTGGCTGATTGGCTCATGAGCCCAGGATCCAGCATGGGCCAACTGGAACCATGATGATTCAACTCAGGAACTTTTGATCAGCTGGTGAGCTTGCCAATAGCCTGCTAACCATGTACCAAACAGGCCCAAGAGGTAGAGAAAGAGTCTGGAGCCTCCCCACCCCAGTGCTGTAGACCAGCTATGGTAGAATCCAGCATTATAGATTCTCTTTTTGCTTAAGCCAGTTTGGATCACCCAATTCTGCCAACCATGGGTGATCTGGCTAATGTAACTCTCCTTTGTGATCAGGTGGTGCCACTTCTTCTATGTGCAATTCAGTGCTTTGGGCACAGATACTATAGATTTTTTTTTTCTTCCTGTCAAATGCGGCTTTTTGGATATGCTCATTTTCCACTCACTGGACCCTGGCTCTCCTGCAGCTGGGAATGAAGCCAGGTTCATCTTTGCACCCTGGCGCTCAGTGTCACTCATACAGTTGCTGACACATTGAGCCTGAACCCCTCCATGAGCCTGTTCAACTGCTGTGAAAAATACGAGATGTGATCTAAGAAACTTTTGTCTCTGTTGCCCATCTAAATTGTAAAGAAATGAACTATCCCATAAGACAGAGAGGCTGAATCCTTGCTGTTGTCTTCAGGCCAGTTTTCCCAATGGTAAGCTTTGCAAGGATAGTTAAATCATTTCCAGCAACTCCCTACCCCCTGCAAGCATCACAGCTCCAGAATTACACACTCTATTGCTCTGCAATTAAGCAATAATGCAATTAGAAATGATATGGCAAAGATGATGCTTTGTGGGCCCCCTTCTTTAAAATGCTTTGCTTAAATATTGAGCTCAGTGTCAAGAAAGACTAAACATACATGTTTCTGTTTCTTAATGCTATAAGGAATTGCCTCAGAACAGTTGTGGGCTGTGAATCATCATTTCTGTGCCTCCTGCAATTTTACTGCTATGAGCTGTATCCAAGAGCATCTCTCTCTTGTGTTACCCACTCTGCTCATCACTGTGCAGTGGGGCTGATTCTACAGCCAGACTGTGTCTTCCATCACTTTTCTATGCGTTCTGTGTCTTCCATGCCTTCCTGTGAACCAGATGATAGCTCCCTTGTAACAACTACCGTCTTCCCTCTCTTGGGGCCGGGACAACAGGCTTTTGGGTCAAGGTGATACATGACAGGAGCCCCATTCCCAGAGCACAGGGTTGCCATGGTAGTTGTCCTAGGATGAGCTTTCCTGGCATTTCTTTGACATGATAGGGAAAAATCAGAGTGACATGTCTACCTAATTTCACAAAGCTAGTCCAGCAAGCCTGTCTTGTAAGCACTTTGTAAATTATTATGTCCTGCATTCTGAGTTGATGGGTTTTAACCTGGATGGTTACTGTGTCTTTCCTATTGAAATGGCTGCAGTGATGGAGCCACATCTTTAATGTTATTATGGGAATTAGCTGTTATGGTGTTTTGTATTAGGTTAAGCACATGAAATTGCTGATACTCAACTTCTTTTTACTTCATAAAAACAGCAAGGCTGCAGTTATTTTATCATTTTGACAGTAAAAATGGCCGTATCAGTGGTTTCAATTGGATGACTTTACTAATTCATGAGGAGCTGAAATCAGGGATCCCTGGGTGGGTTGGAGAAAGCTAATTTACACCAGGAGTTGGTATGTGCAGAGCCTGGCTTGGCTTGTCTTTCTTTTGATGACCTCGCTGTCTTCTCTTGCCTAGTTGAGGCTTGGTCTTTTGCAGAGAGTGAAACTCATGACCACTCTGTGGTTAGGCTCCCTTAACAAGAGGTGACTTAATTAAGCAACACAGTGAGTGCCCTGTGAAGGCTGCATGGGTGGCCTTATGAACAGTGACCCAGTCTTTGCCTTGGGCCCTCTAGGAGGAAGTATTCATTCATTCTTTAACCCCCCAGCTTTACACCCTTTGAGATGCACATTCTTGGGGAAAAGTTATAAGGATGATCACAATGTTACCTGTGAGGTGATGACATGTGTATCTTGCTGAAGACTAGAGTAACTGAAGAGTGGAAAAGTCAAAATCAATCTGTTAGTGGCTCTGTCTCTATAAGAGAGTGCAACCAGCTTGAATCTTTCAAGAAAAGAACTTCACTTCACACAAAAACCAACATCTGGGAGCAGTGGTTCACTCCTGTCATCCCAGCACTCAGAGAGATAAAGGCAGGTGGATTTCTGTGAGTTTGAGGTCAGCCTGAACTACAGAGCAAGTCCAGGACAACCAAGGCTACACAGAGAAACCCTTTTTCAATAAAATAAAATAAAATAAATAGAATAAAATAAAATAAGAACAAATACACCAACAAACGAACCTTAAAAACCCAAATGGTGGAATTCAGTTTTCACTTCTCCAGGCAGTTTAGAGACCATGTTATTTCTTAAAAATGTTTTCAGACTCTCTGTGAGAATAATATCAAAGGCAAATAAAACAATGTTCTCCAGGCTGGTATTTCTGACTTTTTATTTCTTTGATATTGGGAGGGGGTTATTACTGTTGATGTGTGCGCACACATGTGCATGTATATGTGTATGCGTGTGTGTGTGTGTGTGTGTATGTGTGTGTGAGAGAAAGAGGGACAGAGAGAGAGAGAGATCAGTCTTGGCTGTTTTCCCTCAGCATCCACATTGTTTTTAAAAATTTAACTGTGTGTTAAATTGCAGTGTTTGCACAGTGCATGCACGCAAGTGTGCAGGTGTGTAGGCTTATGCACACCCATGAAGAGGCCAAAGCAGGCTATCAGATGTCTTTATTTATTGCTTCCTATCTTATTTCCTGGGACACTTTCTCTGACTGAAGTGGAAACACCTCATCTCGGCTAAGCTGGCCAGCCAGTGAGTTCTCGGCATCCTCTGTCTCTGCCAGTGCTGGGGCTATCGGCGTGCGCATCCATGCCTCACATGTTTTCTTGCCTCTCATGCTCCCTAGCACGAGGATTGCAATTATGTACCATCACATCTATATTCTTTTTAAATGTAAGTTCTTGGATATTGCAGGTCCTCATGGTTGTGAATTGAAAGTGTTACTCACTGAGCATTAACCTCAGCCCTGTTTCTAACTCAAGCCAAAATGATTTTTATTTTCATCTTATGTGTGTGAGCATTTTGCCTGAACATATTGTTCCTGAACCACATGTGTGCCTGGGGTGCTCACAGAAGTCAGAAGAGGATGTCAAATCCTGTGAAACTGGAGTTAAAGATGGGTGTGAGCCACCATGTGGGTTCTGAGAACTGAGCGTGGGTCCTTTAGAAGAGCAGCAAATGCTCTTCATGGATGAGATAGCCCTGCCCCATCTCTAACTTTTAAACCCTGTAAAGTGACTTGACTTAGCATCACGCCTAATCTCTGCTAATGATAGTTTCCTAAAGGGGCTTGACACAGTGGGTAGTGATAATCATATCAGCTAGAAATACAGGGCTACCTGTAAATACAGGGCCTGTTCTAGGAAGCATGTTGCAGGCCTGCCTGGCCTTATATTGTTTACATACTACTCCCTGCTATTTTGTCACCGTGACCAAAATACTTTATACAGACAATTTAAGAGAGGAGAGATAGGTCTGGGCTCGTGGTTTTAAGGTTCCCATTCATCCTTGTGGTCAAGGCATGACACAATGACAGCTAGAAAGCAGAGAGGGGGAAATGCTATACTCGGCTCCCTTTCTCCTTTCTTCTGGGCTCCCAATCCATAGGATGGTGCCATCCACATCTAGAATGACAGGCTTCACTTCAGTGTATGTTGTGGATATGCCATCTCAGACAGGCCTAGGGGCATGCTTTGGTCTCCTAGGTGATTCCAAAGTCCATCAGGTTGGCATTGAAGACTAACCATGACACATAGAAACTTTAGCAGCAGCAACTCACTGCTCAAAAAGACCCCTGTTAGTGGCTCCTCAGCTTCCCTTTGGGAACACTCCCCTCTCACCCTCAGGTCCTGGCTCTGTTGATAGCCTATACTGACCAGGCCTGTGTAGAAGAGTCAGTTTCATAGCCACCGTGGTTTGAGTGGGAATAGGCTCATATATTTGAATATTTGGTTCCCAGTTGATGGAACTATTGAGATTTAGGAGATGTAGCCTTGTTGGAGGAGGTGTGCCACCAGGGGTCAGGCTTTGAGATTTCAAAAACCTGTCATTCCCAGTGCTTGCTCTCTGCCTCATTGCTGTGGATCAAGATTTGAACTGTTGGATATTCCTTTGCCATCACAGACTCTAATCCTCTGTAACCATAAGCCGAACTTTCTTTTAAAAATTCTCTTTTATAAATTATCTTGGTCATTGTGTTTTGTCACACAATAGAAAAGTAACTAAGACATAGGATAGACTTAAAGACAAGAGCCTGTGGCAGAGGCTCCTGGCTTTACAGCAGAGCAGAACTCAAGAGTGAGAATGGAATTACTGGTTAGGTAGACTTCCAATGGCCAGCAAGGCTTCACCTACTGATTACTCCATAGCCTCCCCAAATAACACCATCAATTGGGGTGACAAACATTCAGAGCCTGTAGGAGACATTTCAAATGCAAACCATAGCATTCTACCCTTGTGTCAACTCCAGGGCTTCTCTACTAATGGGAGATTATTCTGCAGCCACATAGGAAGGAAAGTGCCTTCAAACCATTCGCTTCAAGGAAAGCAAGGGTCGGGATGGAGGGAGACTCAGTATGGATAAAACTGCTTCTGCCCAAATCAGACCATGCCTGAACGCCTCAGCTGTGTGTGTGAGTGGTCTTTCTGCTATGAATGGTTGATCTTCTCCCAGGGTAGTGCTGAGTTCAGGGGAGGCTCCTTAGGACTGCGGGGCTTCTTTTTCAGAAGCTTCACTCCTACCGGGATTCACAGTGAGGCTACCAAGAAATGTGGCTACTGAGAAATATGGATACTGAGAAGGATGTCATAGTTTAGGGAGTCAAGCTTACATGAAAATTAAACTAGGGGAGACCAGGAGTCTACCTGTGTCTCAATTCTGGGTCTAGGTCGTGTTGTAAGGTTTCTTCCCCAGAAGAGACATGTACAGAGACAGAAAGGTAATGTCCAATGGCATTTAGGATAATCAGTGTTGGGGCTATTCTGCTCTAATGTGACATCCCTTCTCTGAAGAACAATGCCGTGTGGCCCTCTCAAAGCCCCACATCTGCTTCTGAGGGTTGAAGGAACAGTCAAATCCTCTCTGGCCATCTGCCAGCCTCATGCTTTTTTAAACTACATTGAAATTGCACTGCTCCTCCAAATGGGTGCTGCTCATACCCTGAGAGTGGGTTGATCAGGTCCACTGTCTAGTGAGAAGGGCTCAGAAGGGCGTGACTGGCCACTTTCGTGAAAACCATTGAAATGGTAGAGTCTGGAACTGGTGGCAGTTGAGACTGTGGATAGCGCAGGGTAAGACAGAGCAGGTTAGGTGTAAGGGTTGAAGGGCTGCAGTATGTACAGCACAGATGTGACTGTGGATCGGAACCTCTCACAGATGATGGCTGAACAGGAGATACAGAAGAGCCTAGAAACCCAGGATGGAAAGCTGATAGTTATCTGGGGACTAAGCAAGGGAGACAGCTAAAATAGCCCACTCTGGTGTGACCAACTGAAGTGGCTGAGCCAGAAGTGCTGTGTCAAGATACAGAAAGGCATCTTTTAATTAACCAGTGATGTTTCCATCATGCTCTCTGGCAGATGATGGGGTGAGTCTCAGGGCGGGGATCTGATTTGATCTGATTTGATCATTACTTGCTGAAAGTAATTACTTGGCTTCTAGCTTAATGGTTTAGTTTGTAGGCTGTGTTAAATGTCCCTGTGTTTAAAAAAAAGCCCCATCAAAATGTCATTGACAACTCACTCCTTATCACATCTCCTCAGAACAAAATCTTCTTTTTAATCTTTGCTGTTAAGAAAATAGGTTCTCTTGTTGGGCATGGGGAGGAGTGGGTAGCTTACTTAGGAAGCCTAAGTATGTTCTTATTAATAGATCTTGTGAGGCTCTGCAACTGATCATCTGCGTGGTTGCATTAGTACCTCCTAGGAGTCTGTCAGAGATGCAGGCTCCCAGGCTTACCCGGGGAAGCACATCTCAGTACAGTCTTCTGAGAGGTACATATGTGGAGATGCTTGGAAAGGACTACTAGGACAGTACCCATTCCAGCATCTTCCAGGTCATGTGGGCACCACTGGATTCCCTTATGAGTATCAGTAGATGGGGCCGTTGCCTTTTTTATGGTAAAGTGGATTAGAAAAGGGGAAACTGAGAAAGAGAAGAAAGGAGAGAACGAGAGAGGAAGAGGGAGGGAGAGGGGTACAAAACTATGTTTGAGACCAACACCAAGCCTTCAAGATCCTGAAAACAGAAACAATTTTCAGAGATAGAGGATTTGCGGAAATGTGTTTTAGAATAGTAGCAATGTGCCAGCAAGATGGCTCAGTGGGTTAAGGAGCCCACCACCAAGCCTAATGACCTGTCCCTGGAATTCACTTGGTAGAGAAGGAAAACCCACACCCACAAGTCGATGTTGTGGGGTGCTGAAAGCAGGAATACAGGGAAGCCCCAAGGCACCATCTCTACTTCTTCTGCTGCTGTCTCTTTGGCTGATGAGATTTATGGCCTAGAGAATACCCTGGAGAGAAAAAGCAGAGACACCAAGCATGTCTGAGTAATCTTTCTTTTGTACAGGAAAAGAAAGATTTGTACTGTTTCTTTGCTCAGTGCTCTGGAAGCTTCTATTCCAACAAGACTACAGTCATAGATGTCTGAGACATTGTCATACCTAGTACAAGAAGCTTCTGATACAGTTGTAGCATGTCTCAAGGTCTTGTCTCTACCTTCCAGGTGATGGTGTCATGTATACTTCCAAAAATTTAGTGGTTGCCCTGAAAAGGTGAGTCCTTATCTCAAGGTCATTTGCATTTGACTTTCCACCTGAATTTCCTGGATACTTCTTGTTATTTTGGTTTAGGTTGGGTTCCCCCCCCCCATTTATTTATTATTTTACTCTCTACAGTCTGATCCCAGCCCCCTCCTTCCTCTCCTCCTGGTTCCACCCTCACACCCCCTTTCCCTACTCCCCACTCTCCTTTTTCTCAGAGAACGGGAGGCCCCCAAAGAGTGTCAGTCCACTCAGGCGCCTCAGGTGACAGCAGGACTAAGCACATTCTCTTCCACTGGGGCCTGGCAAGGCAGCCCAGCTAGGTAGAAGGGATCCAGTAGCAGGCAACAGAGTCAGAGACAGCCCCTATTCTCATTGTTAGTGGACCCACATGTTGACCATGCTGCATATATGCTATATAAATATAGGGTTCTAGGCCCAGTCTATGCATGCTCTTTGGTTGGTGGTTCAGAATCTGTAAACCCCCATGGGCCCAAGTTACTTGACTCTGTAGATCTTCTTGTGTGTCTTTGTCCCTTCTGGCTGCCTCTATCTTTCCTCCCACTCTTCCACAGAATTCCCAAGCTCAAGGCTGTGGGTCTCTGCATCTGTTTCCATTAGCTGCTAAATGAAGTCTCTCAGAAGACAGTTATGCAATGTTCCTGTCTGCAATGTAGCACATCATCCATTCCCTCAACCTCTGCTCCATCTTTACCCCTACACTGCTTGTGGGTAAGACAAATTTTGGGTCTAATATTTTATAGGTGGTTCCCCCTCACCTCCACTGAAAGTCTTGCTATATATATGTAGTTCATGCTATCCTTGAACTCATAGCAATTCTCCTGCCTAAGCTTCCTGGGTGTTGGAACAAGAGGCACTTGCTACCATGCCTAGCGTTCTCTTTTATTCATGGGAAAATGCGGTGACTAGACAACTTAGAAACAAGCCAGGACAGTCTCCTGACTTGCTCCATGGGTTTATGGATTTCATTCTCTGATTTCTATTTTGTAGCAAGTATCACTGTAGCATTCAGGCACCATGCATCTGCTTAATAAAGAAAAACCAATTGCCGAAAATTTCTTCTACTTGATAGATCATTTTCCTTGTCCCCAACTTGTAAAATTTAGAGAGGAAATGGCAAATATCTCATTTACTTGACCTATTCTAGTTTTCCACAAAATAAACAAAGACATCCTTGAGACCTAGATTGCTCTGGTCTTTGTGGAATCTCGATGCAGCAGCTTTGTTCTGTTGTCTCCTGCCGGTGTCTGTGCACAAAACAGCATGGCTCTGGTAGGGAGAAGAGCTGGCATTTGCTTCAGAGTTTTTCCTGTTGTTTCTGATCTGTGGCATGTCTTCCTTACCCACACATCTGTCTCCACCACGACAAGTGCCCTGTGGTTTACATGGCACTGTCTGTCTCAGGATGCTAGGACCACTCGATGCAAACATCTCTCTTGGCTGATTCATTTGAACATATGCTGCATGTCACAGCCCTTGTCCACCAGTTTATTCATGTTCTTGATCTGGTTCCGAGACTCCTACACAGGCTGCCTTTGGCTCAGACAACCCAAGATTTTCTGGGCTTTGTCTCCACATTTCAAGACACCTCAGAAAGCAATCCATAAGGCTGCCACTTCTGGTGACAACCACTTGTGAAAAAGCATTGGGTTTCACCCAAGTGACAGCAGCTTTACTGGTAGGGAAAGCTAGCTGCCTGCGTGTCTAACAGAACTCTAAATTCAGGGACAAGAAAGTGGCTTGTGATGGCTCATCATCTCAAACGACATTTTAGCTGTCTCGGAGTGAGCACTGTCGTCTTTCCTCCCCAGGGACCCCATCACAGTGAATTAGTTCTGAATTCCATTCTAAATTTGTTACTGTGTTTGCTGCAGTTCAACTTAAATTCCAGTTAACTATGTTTATTCCTCTTCATGGATTCCCCAGCTTCTTTCATGATGGGGAGGGAGGCTTGGCTCACAGTCAGCTACATTTCCTGTTCATACTCTGTGGGATGGAGGAATGCATGTAGCTCTCCTCCAGCTCTTCATGGTTTCCACCCCTGTAGTTCTTGGACCATGTTTTGGAAGGAGGGGTGGTAAGTGATCACCCATCACAGATAATGAAATGCTTCAACCTCCCCACTTATGAGATCTGCTTGGTGTCATATTGAGCCACCCAGTAGCTGAGATTGAAAGTTCTAATCCTAGATAGTGTTTTTCACAGAGTAAGAATGCTTCTGAGGACAGGTGGAGAGGGGCATCTTTACAAAATATCTTAATGGGGGGGTTGCAAATGTCTTTTTTGTTTTTAATTTTTCAAGACAAGGTTTCTCTGTGTTACCTTGACTGTTCTGGATTTGCTTTGTAGCCCAGGCTGGCCTCAAACTATAATGATTCACCCTCCTCTGCCTCCCTGAGTTTTGGGATTAAAGGCATGCACCACCACACCTGATGAAAATGTCTTTTTAAAATTAATTCTATTGTTTTTATCTTATTACAGAAATAACAAATGCTTTTTACAAAATAGATGGACCTCAACCAGGTATGTAATCTTACCTGCCTGCAAAATATAACTTTTCATTTTTCTTTGCAGTGCTAGGGTTGGAAGCCAGGGACTTATGTACACTAGGCAGGTGTCCTACCATTAAAGACTCCCAGCCCAAGACAAAAACTTTTAACACCTTGGTATATAAACTTGAAAATCTTTTTGTTTGTGTGTGTAAACACTTCTCTTTTGGAATTCACATCCTATTTAAAACGTGTTGTGGAAGATTGCTATTAAGAGGAACTGTGGGGTGAAACTTTTGAAAGGGAAAATCAATCATTCCCTAGATTTACTTGTACTATTGCTTCAAGTAAGACCTAGAAATCATTAACTGTTTGCAAGAAGGCTTGAGGCTGTCTCACAATTTAAAGATCTCTATCTCTGTCTCTTCTCCTCACCCACCTACCCATATTTTTACTCCCATCCATCCCTACTCACCTACCCTTATTCATTAATCCACCTGCTCATGCTGTCTAGCTACCTATTCATCTAGCCACATCTCTCCCCACCATCCATTGAAACATGTGTGCCCCCGTCCAGCTGTGCGCTCCAGCCATCCATCAGTTGATTTATCAATCTACCCAAACAGCCATCAATCCATGCATTCATCTGTCTGTTATCATTTATTAGCCAATCATGTATTTCTTAATTGTGTACTGAGAGATTAACAGGAAAAGCCCATGAGAAAAGGCAGTTTGATTGATTGAGATCTTCCTCAGGGAGCCTTACACACGCAGTGCTACATATTTATGGCATTCCCCAAGGACTGGATTACATAGTAAACGATTTACATCCCTGCCGCACAAATTAAAATTGCTCTATTATTTGCAGCATGGAGCACACCAGCTGAGGATCGGGCATCTTCTCTTTCAACAACATAATTAAATACCTCTCAGCCTGAAAGCCTGGCTGTATTGATTTGAATTAATTATTCTTGCATTTGTACTCTCCTGACTTCCCCAGCCCAGGAGTGCCCCACAGTGAAACACTGCAACGGCACCAAGTCTCCATCCGCCGACCCTCCTCTGAAAGTGTTGACAGTTCTAAGCACAATCAATCAGTGCGATGGAATCCAATTTTGCTGATAAAAGAGAGGCTTGCTTGTAAAACTGACATCCTATTGGATGGGAATTAACATTCTGAAACATGCGTGTGTACTTCTATAACTAAAAGCACCCATTCATTAGCTTGGGGTTTGGAGAAGCTGCAGGAGGTGGGGCTGAGGGCTGGGAAGCCGGGGCTGGGGATAGCCACTGCCTGGTCTTTTGATATTTGGGGAACAGGAATTTGTTGCACTACCCATGGGAAGTCCACCAGCTTGGCACATCCACAGACTGTGTTGTAGATGTGCAGACTTTTTTTTTTTTTTTTTTTTTTTTTTTTTTGTCCCAAAGCCAAACAGAAAATTTCGTGCAGTGTAAATTACCCAAAGGGGGGAAAAGTCAACATTCTCAAGGAAAAAGGAAACCTAGATTATCTGCCATCCAGTTTAACTTTGTGGATGTCTTCTTAGAGGGAAAACAGGGCACAAATTATTTTGAAGGCATCGATTACCTGGTTCACTCTGGGAGTTAACCTAAACCTTTGGCTCTCCCTTGGAGGAGTGCTCTTAGGCTGCCCTGTCTCCCGGCTCTAGAAAGCCAACAGGATGGCCGCAGGCAGCAGGAGCTGTGGAGGCGAAGGATAGGATGGAGACTGGTCGAAGTGCGAGATCTGGTGCTCACAGGTGCCCACACCATGGGACTTCGGTGAGGCAAGTGGGTGGCCACGTGGGTGGCCGAGTCTCGGGGAAGCAGCGAGACAGTTTTTGTCACAGGGCAGGAATGTAGATCCCATGTGCTTGTGTATTGTGAGCCAGAAAGTTGGGTTTGTACAGGAGAGTGCTTGGTGTGGGTAGGACAGTTAACGAATTCCCTATTGTAGGCAAAACAAAATGTGCTATGAGACCAATGCAGCATGAGAGCGTCCAGTGTGCAGGTATAGGTGGGAGATGGACTTGGAGATGAATTTGCTTGGGCATGCAGAGTTGTTAATAAATGTAACTCACAAGGGCCACATAGGGTTTTTTCTCCTTCCTTTGCTTTCAGTTCACCTGTAGAGATCAGATCCACCCCTGCCTGCCATGCTTACCATCTGCTCTTTCTGTTGCTCTGCCTATGACCTTATTCATTCATTTGATGATTTTTTATAGTGAAGTAAGTACCCACCTCTAAGCCTGACTATGGTCATGATTTTCACCTCTGTCCACCCATGACTCCTCTTCACTCTTCCAAGTCCAGGTGGCTGTCACCACTCCTTGCTTAAGACAGTTTTATGTTAGTCACACATTTTCTTGAAAAATGATTTTATTATATTTTATTTATTTATTTATTTATTTAGTGTGTGTGTGTTTGGATGTATTCATGGCACACATTCATAAATCAGAGGACAACTTTTGGGAGTTGGTTTTTTTCCTTCTACTACGGAACTCTGGTCACCTGCCCTGTTGGCAAGTACCTTTATCCACTAAGCAAGCCTATCTAGCCCTCCCTTTATCTCTATCTTTCTCTATCATCTCTATCATCCATCATCTTTCTCTCCCTCCTCTCTCACATCTACCAATCATGTATCTATCCACCCATCCTTAATTGTCTATCTGTCATTTATATGTCTATATCTATTTCTGTTTATCTGTCTTCCTGAGCATCTATCAATTATCTATCTACCTACTATCAATCATGTATCTAGCAATATGTATGTATGTATGTATGTATGATCTGTGTCCACCAATCTTATCCTTTTCTCCATCCGTCACATATCAGGTGTCTATTGGCTTTGGCCCAGTTTTAACTTTTTATCTAAAGCAATATTGCAGACTTTCCTTTTTTTTTTTTTTTCATGTTTCATGCTTAGGCTCACTGTTTGGATCCTTTCTGTTTGTGGCTCATTTACTCTGGCCCATGTTTCATCATGAGACTATTCTACAATATCTTCCCATTGTTCTGCTTACAAGCACTTGTTTCCAGGTTATATGAAGCAACTTCTACAAGATTATGGGATACATACACAGAGTCCGGCACTCAGGCATGGGCCCTTTGGGTTAGAGTGTATCTGAATGTTCAGTTTTAACAATCAGTGTCCAAGTTCTCCCTGTTATGATTGTACCAAGTCATGCCTCAGTTGATCCTCCAGAGATGTTATGGACCCGTGTCCTCTCTAATACTTGGCTGTCACAATTTCAAAGTTGAGGTAATTAAATGAGCATGGTCATTGTTGTTCTGGCTTCTTTTTAGATCACTGGTTAGCCTAAATACCTTTATCTGTTTACTGGCCAACGTTTTTACTTCCATGACATGGCTGTTTATGTTTTATCTATTCTCCCATTGGTTTGAATATTTCTTACTAAGTGTGTGGTGTGATGTAGTGTTTGCGTGTGTGCGTATATTTAATACAATAGAAGAGGAAAACTTTCAGGAGTGTGTTTTTTCCTACTGTGTGGGTCTGGGGGACTGAATTTAGGTTGTTGGGTTTGGTGGCAAGTACACATACTTGCTAGGCCACTTCAATGCCCTGTCCCTGTTTTTTGTTTATTTGTTTGTTTGTTTTTCTTTCTGATTTCTAGGAGTTCTTTATACCTCCTTAATCCAAGCTTTCTGAAGGAGGGACTTTTGAGTTGTTAAACATTTAGTATTTTGAAACAGTATCTTACAGTATAGCTTTAGCTAGCTGAGAACTCTGAAGGTAAACCAGGTTGGTCAGGAATTAATGCTGATCATCTTGTCTCTGCCTCTGAAGCAAAGCATGTTCCACAGCTCCTAGATACTTTTAACTTTCTTTGCAGTGGCTTTGAATAAACAAACACTCTTAGATCCAATGCAGTCAAAACTCTCCACTACCTGGACATATTCGCTCATACCTGTAATCCCAGTACTCAGGAGGCTGAAGCAGAAGGATCATTTTAAGTTTGAGGCCAGCCTGGGCCTGTCTCAAAATCAACAAACAAACAAAAACTATTCACTTACAAGCAATCCTTCCTAACTCCAAAACTCTTTCTTTTCTTTTTTATATTCCTGATACAGGGTCTTACTATGTAGCTTAGGCTGGCCTCAAAATTTACATCCCCCCTGCTTCTGCCTCCTGAATGGCATCTGTGTTTTCTGCTAATAATTTTCTCATCTCAGTCCTTTGAAAACGGTAAGCACAGGCAGCATTGAATGTTTTGAGTTTTGCTTGTTAGTTTGTTTATTTGTTTTTTGATAGTTGGTGGTAGCGTGAATTCATGTTTTCTTTTACTTGAAATAGGCTTTTGGTGCCAATGGTTCTCTGTCATTTAAAAGAGCTCGCTATTGCCAGTGTTTCAGTGCTTTGTCTCATGTTGTTTCTGCAGCAGCAAAATGGAGCAGGTCTGAATGATAAGGTAAAGGGCATCCTCTTATGCTTGGTGGATTGTCGTGATTCTTGGCTGATGATAGCAGGTGTCCCTGTGACTGTGTAAAGCCTGTACATCCAGCCTGGCTGGAGTGTCCCTGTGCAGATGTGTAGGTGAGCACAATGCAGATATGTGCATGAACTATGTGAATGGGTTGAGCCTCTTGCCATGTCTTGCCCAGGAAACCCAAAGCTGAAACCTCAGAAATGTTGGTGGCATGGGAGCTCTCGTTGTCAAAATATATAATATGGAGAGGGTTCCTGGCAAAGCCACAGGGGATGGGCCTCATCCAGATGCACCAGAAGCCCCTTACCTCTGATCACAGCCCCAAGTGGCTGCCCTTATTGTGTTCGAACCAAGGCCCACCCTGGATGGGTCAGTTAAACCCTGTGTCCTCTGAGTCAGAGCTGTCTCTAGGAGCATGGACTTAGGGTGAGATTAGAATTCAGAATGCTGCTGTATTTGATCATATCTTGTGAAACTCTTAAGAATTTATGTCTGTCCCACCAAGGACAGACTGACTACTGCTATTAAAGACTGACTACTGTGTAAAAATATGAGTAAATTTACACTTGGGAGGTACTACAACCAGCATGCAATCTTTATCAGGACTGCAGAATTCAGGGCTTTCCCTAGGCCCGGGACACCTCCCCATCCTTCTGTTTGCTTTCACTGCCTGGATCAGCCTGTGATTCTTGTTCTTCCTCCAGCTCTCACTGTAAAGTAATTGCCACACTGACCTACACAGTTCCAGTCCCTTAATCAGACAGGGTGCTGCTCACCAACTCGGACCAGAGAACCACACAACCCAATGTGTGCCTGTCACAAAGAAATAAGTCGTCTTGTCCTTGAAACCTACTCATGCCCTCTCTTTATCTAAAATCAAACACGAAAAGGAAAGGGAATTTGGGCAATGAGTGTTACAGTTTTCCAATGTAGGGGAGACTCTTGTCTTTCCAGACTTGTGTATAGAGTGTCCATTTCCATGCAGACTGTGCTTCTGTCTTCCTGGGGAGCTGCAGGAGTGGCTCAGCCCACAGTCTACATTGTGCATCTGCAGGTGCACACTTCTCCCTTTGTGCTCACACCAGCAGGGATGTTGGTAACCAATGCACAGAGCCCAGGGCCAGGGGTATTCACTCTTGCTTTCTGCTTGTTTAAGAGCTTCTTTGTGAGCTCCATTTGTTCTGTCGTTGGAGTACACGTGAAGAGATTAAACATTCACTTCCTTGATACTTTTGTCATTTGGTCCTTAGAGCATCCAACAATTGCTCTTGTGTGCTCACTAGAACCTTGGCCAGGTGTCCAGGTTGTCCTCCATGCTAAGAGATGGAGCATTTATCCCCCTGTGTCCCAGCTGCCAATTATGTTTATTGAGTTTGTTGGGTTTGTTTGTTATTGTTGTTGGAGACAGGTTCTCACCATATGACTCTGGCTGGCCTAATACTCCCCATGTAGACCAAACTGGTCTTGAGCTGACAGAGTTCTTTTTTTCTTCTGCCTCTTGAGGAGTGGGATTAAAAGCATGCATCATCACCCATCTCTGAGATCCCAGAAGAGGCCAGGAGAACAGTGTCTCCACTGCTCACCTGCCTTTCTTCCTCATGCCCATTACACCAAAGTGGGGATCTCAAAGTGGGCACCTGGATTACTTAACCTGAGCAGCAGGATCTGGCTTTGTTGATGGGGGCAGATTTTCTGTACCTCCTCCCTGGTCACCTGGCACATCACCCTGTGTCCAACACATGTCTCCATTCAACCTGGCATCGTGCCTTTTTCTCTCCTTTCAAGCACAAAGGACTAAAATGTACAATGATGCTAGCCTAGTGCCGTGTCGAGTTCACTGTAAAAACAGATGATCTTTCTGGACAGAATCACTATCCACCAGGCAAAATGATTAAATTTACAGCTCAATTGGTACTGATCAGTAGAAATGAAATATGGAACAGCCTGATGCATCCACTAGAAATAGTGGTCCTGAGGCTTTCTTCGCACAGCGTTCCAGGCACAAGTGTCATGCTGGTGTCCCTGCCCATGTGAGATTTTCCAAACATAAGGTTTATCTTTTTTTCTTAGCTAAGCAATTGATTGTCTAAATACTGAGCTAGTCAGTTGTGCTACAGTAGAAAGGAGCCCTCCAAAAACCACTGGGTTGAAATAAGCAAGCATTGTGTCAGTCAGTGCTGCTTGTCAGTCATTAGCGTTCTGTAGCTTCGGGGCGGGGGGGAGAGCAGGGTAGGCTTGCTATTTTGAATGTTCACATTATCATACCGGAGGAGAGTGCTTCAGAGAGCCTTGCATCAGACACCAAGTGTCTTGAATTAACCTGTTCATCCTGTGGGTGCTGTGGCCCCACCTGCCACTGGGTAGCTAGAAAATGTAGTCACAACACATGCTAAGCCAAAGGAGAAAGAAAGAATTTGGTGAACAATATGAACAAAACCATGTGTTTTATACAAAGGTTAAGCCAGGCACAGTGCCAAATGCCTATACTTCCAGCATTTAGGAGGCTGAGGAGACAGAGGAGGCTTACAAGTTCAAGGACAGCCTGGGCTATGTGGAAATTTTAGGCTACCCTGGGTTATAGCATGAGATCTTCTCATTAAAAAAAAAAGTGCCATTCAAATAAACCAATTCAAAATTAATAAAACAAAACAAAACATTAAAATAAACAACAGTTATAAAAGTCTGGCTATATTTTAAACAAACCACAGGTCTGTGTACTTACTGGAGTCCTGTCATGAAATGAAGAATAACCAGCTACCAGAGCATATTAGTGTCTCTAAGATATGCAACCTATACCCAAACCCACAGATTTCGGAGGCTAGAAGCCAACCTGTAGGTACAAGGTGAGAGAGTACAGGAGACTAACCATCTCTCCAAACTCCCTTTTTGATCATCAGTAAAGCTAGGGCCAGTACAGGCTGGTCTGTGACCTCGCAGCAGATAAGTGTGCCTCAGATCTACTGAAGGCCGCAGGGGATAGCTGGTTCTTGGCAGTAGTTCTCTCTTTTGGTATTCATTCTTGCCTCTAAGAAGTCGACTGTCCCCTGGCAGGTTGGGCAGGTACTCTTGTCTGCTCTCTGTGGCCCAGCCATGTGTCCTGGGCTGCTTTCCATGCTGGGGGGCATTCAGCTGGTGTCTGAGAAGAGGAGGTCACAGTGTCTGGCTGCAGCGGGCACTGACGCTTGACAGTCATACATAGCTGTAGAAAGTCTATTTAAAAGTTTTTTCTTCATTCAACTATCATTCAGCAATATACAATACAGTTTAGAAACAACTGTATATCCTTGTTTCCAATCTTTATTTAAAAATAAATATTATTGACAGTGAGTTTTAATTATGGTGTTTCTTTTTAATCAAAGTATCTCCAAAGAAATAATTTAATAAAAAAAGAAAAGCCCCCAAAGAAAATGTAAATTCAAAAAAATTCTAAACACAATAATCTCCTAAAAATATTTTACTTTGTCAGAAAGGCTTTGACCCAACATTTTTTTTTTTCACATATTATCCTCAAGGTACCTGCTCAACAGTTCGTGCAAAATGAAGATTCGAAGGGAATGTGAAGGAAAGAAAAATACATTGCCGTGAAGAACCTGGTGCCCCATGCACACCGCACGGCCTGCACTCCATCCTATTTGGAAACTTGATGCATTATTTAAGTCTTCTAGATTTTTGTTACTTCCCCAAAAATATGATTTATTTATTTTCGCATGTACTTCTTCATGCTTCCCTTGGTCTCTGTGTCCACGTGGCAAGGTGTCCTCCCGGGGTGCCTGCTGAGGTTTCACGGCTGTCAGTGCCCCAGAAGCGGGTGCAGAAACTTATGTAGCACTAATAAGAGCAGAGACAGCAGAGGGTCTGTGCTGTAGCCAGGGCCAGTACCTGCACATGAAGAGAAAATAGACAGTCAACCGGATTCCTGAGAATCTGGAGCCCTGAGGCAGACCAGGACAGAGGAAGGCTTTCCCAGGCTCCTGAAAACACAGTATCTAGGTAAAGGCAACTGAGGCTGCTTCCGTTTAAGGACGGAACCAACTATTGTCAGACACAAGTGCCCTTGCCCTGAGGTGGAAGTGCTAGACTGTAGTTCAAAATTCCAAGGCATTGCCTTATTTTACTAAAGAGAACCTTCTTGATTTGCCCCCAGCACAATTCTTTAAAGTGTCCTTGACACAAAGGCTCACCTCCCACTTTCTCCGTGAAGATGCCACACCCACACACAGTTCTGGCCTCCTTGTGACTTCTCCTAATTTCCTGCCTAGGTGGCACAGCTCAGCATCCGCACAATTCCTACTTTGAGGGGTTTGAGGTTGCTGTGTGTGAGCCTTCCCTCGATAACCATGCTGTCAAGCAAGTCCTGGGGCTCAGGAATCATGTCCTGGTGTGGGTTCATACCTAAGATTCTACAGAGACTGCGCCACATCCACCCCTTTCTCCAATGCCTGGATGCCTGGTCTGCCTGTGGGCCCTAACTCCATGTATGTCTTCTTCTTGTCTCCTCTGGGCCACTGCTCAGCTCCCCATCTGTTCTCAAAGTGTCTAGATGTTGCAAAGGCCTCTCTGTGCAGCCACAGAAAGGCCACCCAAGAACCTCTAGCTCCTGAGCTGCAAAATGTGCTGTTTTTCCTGGGTTTAACTGCTCTTCTGCCATGGTGCTGGGAGACACCACTGCTGACTGCTGTCCTACAAATTTCCCCTTTACTCTCAGCAGCCAGGCTGCAACCCTGCACCTAGGAGGGTTGTGGGAGGCTCTTTCACTAGTCAACACCAGATTTACAAAGGGTGTGGATACTTTGCAAAGCTGCTGGCTCTGGCTGCTGTTGAGGAAGCTGGTATCTACTTATCTCCAGCAGGTCGGATGAGGGGCTTCCCAAAAAAAGGCTGGGCCTGAATGTGTAATGGTACTATCATTCTTTTTTTTTTTTAATTTTTAAGATTTATTTATTTTATGTATATGATTGCTCTGTTTTCATGCACACCAGAAGAGGGAATCAGATTCCATTACAGATGGTTATGAGCCACCATGTGGTTGCTAGGAATTGAACTCAGGACCTCTGGAAGTACAGCCAGTGCTCTTAACCGCTGGAGGGAACTATTGATCTTAATATGTACAATACTGTCAATCTTCTTTCTTTTTAGTTTTTGATATTAGTGCTTTTTCAGACTTTAACATATGAGAATTGAATTTATATCATGTCTACCCTTCCCTTCTCCCCCCTCCAGCTCCTCCAGTGTAACCCACCAGCTGCCTCAAACTCACACCTTCTTTAATTTTAGCTCTCTCTCTCTCTCTCTCTCTCTCTCTCTCTCTGTGTGTGTGTGTGTGTCCTGCTGATTTTGTGTTGCCCATATGTGTATGTGTTTGGGGCTGACTACATGGGGTTGATAGCTATTATAGGGCTCATCCTTGAAGAAGGGTAATTCTCCCTCTCCTAGGAGCCATTAATTGCCTTCATCTAGGGGTGAGACATTGTGAGTTTTTCCTCTGTCCCCATTAGCATGACAACTAGTGTTGCCATTGTGCAGGTCTTGTTTAGGCAGCCATACTCTTGTGATTACATGGGTGCAATTTCTTGTCATATATAGAAGACACAGTCTTGCAGCAGATGTCCTGCCTCTGGCTCTTACAATCTTTCTGCCCTCTTTTCTGGGATGTCCCCTGGGCCTTGGATTGTAGTTAGTCTTTTTTTTTTTTTTTAAAGATATTTGTTCATTTAATTAGCATCCAAGTGATTTGTTCATTTAATTAGCATCATAGTGACTACTCCATACATGTTTTTCATCAGACTTTGCTTAAATATAGCCCCATCCCATCCCACCCTAGTCTCCACTACTGCTGGTCTCCTTCCTAAATATTTCCCCTTCTATTTTCATCACACATGGATACACAGAGAGAGAGAGAGAGAGCAGAGAGAGCGCGCGCGCGCACACACACACACACACACACACACACACACACACAGAATTTAAAATCTAGAAAGACATAATAGTTGTCTTTCTGAGGCTGGCTTATTTTGTGTAACACAATGGCTACCAGTTTCATCCACTTTCCTGAAAATACAATTTTATCTGAATAAAATTCTAATGTGTGTGTATATATAAAATGCCATTTTCTTTATCCAGTCATCTTGTGAGCACTTAGGCTGATTCTGTGTCTGTGGTAGTTGTGTAAACATGCATGTGTGGGTGTGGTAAATTGGCCTCCAGGTACATATGTAGGCATGATGCAAATGGATCCAGCCATTATTCCTTTGCTCAAAGCATTTCCCCTACTCCCTAACTAATCTTGCTCTGCCTGCAACTGTGTATGTCATAGAACTCAGGCCTCAGGCCTCCTTCACTCCCTTGTAAAAGAAGGGCTGAACAGATAATCTAGCCAGGAACTCCATGACTCCAGTTGACCACACATGGACAGGTACTGGCTCACGCTATGGAGTGAGAAGTCAGGCTTTTCCTTTGTCCTGACTCTCCAGAGCTGCTCTTTCTGTGCACAGCCCTGACCCAGGCTGAGAAGTGCAAGACAGACCCCCCGGCCTTCTGATCTTAGTTTCCTAGACAGTCTTCCCTCTGCCATCCCATAGCCCATCCACTCTGCCTCTGTCCATCACCAGCAGAAAGAATCACAGAGCACTGATTGCTCCAAACACTGTAATACTCCTTTGCACTTCCTTATTGTCAGATACTGCTAAGAAGACAGATATGGTAATGGGTGAGTTGATGGAGGGCTAGGGGTCTGAAAGTAATTCACAGAGGCTCTCAGGCACTTGGAAAACAATGGTCTGAATAGAAGGAAAGGAGATAATGGTGCTTCTTGGTCATAAGATCAGATATCCTGCGAGCCTTCCAATACCTAGCCTTTGATCTTTATAATCTTGCAAACCCTAGCACATGGTTCAGTGGTCCATAGTGTTCACAAAGACTTGCGTTCAATCCCCATTATACAAAAAGCAGCTTTTAACTAGTCCAGAGGCGGAAACATCAGGGACAAGAGAATCACATGGTAGCTACCTAAGGTGATGCCTAAGGAAGGTAGAAGTCACGGTTTGGGGGGTCTCCAGTGCTGGATATCTGGGTCGCCACAGTTGGGTTCCTAAGTCTAGTCTGTTCCTAACTTTCTGTATTACCGTAGGAAGCCCCCTCTACCTCCTTGGGTCTTGTAGCATATGCTGTAAAATTAGTATGTTTGTGGCTGGTATCACTAGACTGGGATCTTGATTAAGCAATATCATAAAGGCAGGCTGCAGAAATGGCCACTAAAAGGCATTCCTGTCTTCAGCATGCACATTCTGTGATAGTGTCCTCCTACATGACATATTGTAGACAATGAATTATAATCAGTGAGATAAACGAAAGTTTACAGAGGGCTGTGATTTTTGGAACAAACTGTCTAAGCCTGAGCCAGAGCCTGAGTCAGCCTGCTGAAGAACCAGGGTCATGAGATAGTCCCTCTATACCAATCAACCCCCAAGTGAATTAGCACCAACTTCCTAGATGAGCCCAGTGGAGACCAAGTAAGAAACTTCCCAGATGAGCCCAGAAAAATCACAGAGCTGAGCAAATTCCCATGATGTCACACCAAAGTCACTGAGTTTTTAGGGTCCTCCGTCACACAGGAAAAGACGTCCTGTACAATATAATAGACCCAAATAGTCAATGCTATGCAAACAGAAGTTTCAGAAAAGGCCAGTGTAAGCCAAGTTGCTTAGACACATCTGCAATCTCAGTGCTCAGGAGGCTGAGGCAGGAGGATCAGCCTGGTTTACAAAGTAAGATCTTGTCTCAAAACAAACAAACAAAAATCAGGATCTAGGAATATATCTCAGAGGAACAGCGCTTATCCAAATGCACAGGGCCCTGAATTTGATCTCCAGCACCACATAAAAAAATATACATAACATGGCCCGGCATGCTTGAAAGTCTGGCAGCCTGAGCTCAATTCCAAAAGCCATGTTAAGGTGGAGGGAGAGAACCAACTTCAAGAACAAAATTCTAAGAAAACAGTCTTAGCTGAACAGGACTGAAGAACTGATTTTGTGGATACCCTCCCAGGAGGGAGCCTTTCCAGCATGGGAAAACTATCTTCCCATACTGTTGGTATAATGCTCTTTTGAAATGTATACACCTTACCCTTGTTCATTCAAATGCTGATTTCTCTCCTCCACTCTCTGGTTTCAATCCGGACATTGCATTGTGATACCTATTCTAAGCATCACCTGTCTCAACTTTGTGTAACCATGCCAAAATAAAGCAACTAGCCACAATGTTGAACAATGGAAAGGAATTAGGAAGAGAGGGAGGAGCCAGAAGATAGGAAGGTGAGAGGCAAAGGAGGAGGAGAGAAGGGCAGACAAGAGCTGGGAGGAACAGAGGCAGGAGCAGAGATCTTGGAATGACATGGAGAGATGGACTGGACCTAATATATCACTAAAAACAAGTGTAATGTGGGAAATCTAAATGTTAGGAAACTATGAGTGCTTGGAGGTTTAGGATGGAGTAACTATTGCCCAGCATTGTCTCTGTGTGGTGATTTGGGTATACAGCTGTTTAGGATTAACGGCAGCTTTACCAGAAGATATATCAATAGTAAATATTAATCACCACTTACAATACCATACACTTATTTTTATAACACCTCTAGATCTTATTGACCAAGGGCTCACACTCTTTGAGGGAAATCTTCTGTTGTGATGTACTGGGCTGCAGGTCTCCTCTGCATCCGGGGCCTGAGTCCCTACTTCCCTGTCTCTCAGATGCAGCCAGCACTGCTCATTGCTACTGGGAATGACAGGTGCAATGCAGCTTGAGACTGTAGGGCACAGGTAGACAATGCTGGGTGGCTGTGTTTGGCTCAGCTCAGATGGGCCGACTGGCCTACGTTGTGGCCTCTTTTCTGATATTCCTAGGGCATGAAGCTGAACAGATAGGCTAGTATGCTGAACTTACTGGATGCTAAGAGCCTCATGGGCTATTTCCTCCCTTTCTGTGGAGAAACAGGAATAGTGCTGGAGTGCACACAAGTTTATTAGTCATGATAAAGCTGGAGCGGAGGAGACGAGGGAAGCCCTGGGAAGCAGACTGACTGATTCATCTTCACCTCCAGCCAGCACTGCTGCCTTACTGATAGTTCTTAATGAAATTGAAGTATCTTGAGCTCAAAATGAAGAAATTAATTTTTATCATTTAAGTATGGAACAGGATAAGAGATACTCTGGAACCGTTTAAAAGAGACTTGGAGTCAAGTGTGGTGGCACATAATACCAGCACTCAGGGAGAAGGATTGTAAGTTCCAGGTCAACCTGGGCTAAATACTGAGACCTGATACTGTGTTTGGGGAAGGGAAGGAGAGTGAAGGGGAAAGGAGGGAAGTAGGGAGGAAAGGGAAGTAGGGAAATGGAGGATGGTTGGGAAGTGGAAATAATAAATAAAATGAAATAACTAGGAACCAGAAAGAATGCATCGGACATGGGTGTGTGCATGGGTGAGCGTACACATACACACAAGTACACGCACACATCTCAGTCAAAGCAGCTTTTGCCTGGGAAATTTCTCGTTTCTGTTTATCCGGGAACAAAACAATTCTAAAGCCCTATCAAAAAAAGTGCATAGAACTGTTGAAACCATGTAAATGTTTTGATAAAAGGAGGAGGCTGTGTCTGAACTTCCTGTTGATCTGTGCTCTGCTCTCTTCGTAGAGTCCAGCCTGTGAAGGAAGCTCCCAGGGTGGCTTACAGTTGGGATTTGAGGTCTCCTCATCCCAGAATGAGGGCTCTGTTTCCAGGGAGCGGTGTCGTTTTGTGAGGCCTTGGAGACTTTAGGCGGGAGCTAGCTGGAGGGAGTTTGTCGCTCTGTGTCTTAGCCTCTCTCTCTCTTGCCTACCATGAGTTGAATAGTCTCACACCACTGTATGCTCCCACCATGTGTGCTTCACTATCGGCCCCAAGCAACAAGCCATGGACAGAAGCCTTGGAAACGGAGCAAAATATAGATTCCTCCTTTTAAGTTGTTCATGGTGGCAAGTGAGTGACACAAATCTGACCAACAGGGAGCCCTGTGGGGGTGGCACTGGTCCCTATATGTGGGCCAGGGGCATCTGATCTGCGTGGAGGGCTGAGGTTCCTCTGACCCAACCACCGATGTCCTGATTCTGCAGGCTGAGAGCTGTGGCAGGGCTGGGGAAGGCTGGCCTGCTCAGCAGCTTACACACCCACAACACTCAGCCAGGTGCTTTTCAGAGTTGTTCCCAAACTACTGCAGTTCTCTCTCTTTCTTTCTTTCTTTCTTTCTTTCTTTCTTTCTTTCTTTCTTTCTTTCTTTCTTCCTTCCTTCCTTCCTTCCTTCCTTCCTTCCTTCCTTCCTTCTTTTTTCTAGGCATGAGAAGTGTAAGTAGAGTTACAATATTTTTAGGTCAGCAAGCTGGTTCTGGCTCTGGTGGTGTGAGTGGGCTGGAGCTCATTTTACAGGCTGGCACTGCAGGCTTTGCCTATTTGTACCTCCTTCTTTGCAGAGCTCTGCAGAATGTGTGCACATATATAGTGCAGGCAGCAGGAGAGCTGGTCCAAAGGTGGGTACTGCCCCGTCTCTCATGGGCAAAGCCATTCCACCCTTGAGCCTGGCTGTGGTGTCAGGAGGACCCCTGGAGGGTATACCCACAGCTGGGTCTCCCTTCTATTGAGCACACTAAAAGCTGTTGAACACTTTATGAGATTCTAAAGCTGTCTTTTGAACAAAGATTTCTTGGCTAAAAAAGTTAGGGACCCAAGCCAAGTATGCTGAAAGGGGGTCCTTTGAGCACTCATATTCAATTGTATTGCTTTCTTCTTTTGCAGCCTCTGTGGATGAGACAAAGGGACGAGTTTGAACTCAAACCTCCATTCAAGGCTAGAGAGACCACTCCTTTTCTAGGACCTGAACTGAGAATTCTGTCATTCCAGCTACACCTGCACTCTCTCTGAGGGCAGCAGGTCACCTCTGGTCCTTAACCTTTCTCCTGTAAGAAGGAAAACAAAGAGGGCATGGGCAGCATCCTGGCCAGGGTCAATGTCATGCATCCTCCCTTCTCTACATACCATCCAGAAGCAAAGGCCAGTACTAAGGCAGTCTCTTACTTCAGGGGACCGTCCTTTACTCTTCATCACAGTTTCCTAATTTCCTACTTCCTGCCTCTCTAGTCAAAAGCCCTGTCTTCTGCAGAGCCTATCCATAGGCAAGGCAGGTACAAAGTGGCCACATGAGGGAGGAGCCTGGGTTGTAGTCTTAGAGTCTTAAAAAAAAAAAGTAAATTCTAATGTAAATTAGGAGACTCCTATTATAAGTGCATAGATTTTGAAAATGCACAAGCTCCTACTTTTCCATGGAGGCTGATTGCTCTTCTTGGCTGGAACCTCCCAGTTCTTGCCCTCCTGATCCCTAACCTGGCCTCAGGTGAGCTGCCAGCCACCACCCCTGCCTCAGTGCAGTGGGTTCCTGTACAGCCTTTCTCATGCATACCCATCTCCACACCCTGCCATTTGTTGATGTCCAGGCTCACAGAGTCAGAGCCAGCTCTGGCTCAGAACTGAGGAGGCATCTGGCATGAATCCCACTAGGTCTGTGCTCAGCTGTGCAGTGGGCAGGGGCAGGCCCCTTCCCTGACATGGTGCTTGACCCTCCTGGCAAGCCCAGTTCTTGGTTCCCCTGCTGGCCTCTGCACTGATCCAGCTTGCTGCTGAGTGGGAAGATGGCACCATGCAAGGCTGCCTCCCCTGTTGACATTTTAATTAAAGCCTCTTCATGGATATTTATCCAAAGGGAGCCAGTGAGGAATAATTGAACACTAAGGGAGTTTGTTTGGGGAGAATTCACTACAAGCAACTAGCTAAGGCTGTTGGGTTTTAAAGGAATTACATATCTCTTAGAGAAAAGGCTGGCATGGGGCCTGGAGACATAGACTGCAGCTGAGATTGGTGCCTGTGCCCTTTTCTGGTGGCTTCCTGATCACTCATCCTACCCAGGCCCATGAGGCTTGCTGCTTCAGCCAATTCCCCTAGTTCCCCACCCGACTGAGGCAGTGGAAGGGACCTAACTACTTCCGGAGTGTTTGTGACAAAATACCTGAATAAATCAACTCATGGGAGGAAAGATTTCCTCGGCTCATGTTTTCAGAGGCGTCAGGATATGTTCCGCTGCTCTGAGGCTGTGGTAAGGCAGACCATCATGGCAGAAGGGCACAACAGGAGGATGCTGCTCACCCCATGGCAGCCAGAAACAGAAGGAAAAGGTAGGGGCGGGGCGGGTGAGATATACTTTTCAAAGCCACACCCTCCATGGAGAAGTTCCTCCATCCATGCTCCTCCTTTTCCCAGCTAACCCTTCAGCTATGATGACAGCAATGGATTAACCCTGCAGTGGAGTTGGCGTTCCTGTGGTGCAGTCACCTCTCAACATTGCCACCACCTGGGGAACTAAACCTTTTAAAATCATATCTAAACCTACCGTAGGTGAGTGAAGCATACAGCCATGGGATTGAGTCATTCCTCTGCTGCAGCTTAATGGTGGCTTCAGGCTTCTGAAACATTTTCCTGGCTTCATTGCCACCAATGCCCAAATTGCTTCTTGCATGTACTTGGAGAGGGCATCCAAAGGTGCAGAGCCCTGAACAGACCCCCACTCCAGAGGAGAGAGCCACCACCTCAGCTTCACCTTGAGAACCTTTCTTGATCATCCCAAGAGTTCCACACTTCCAACCACGGATGCTGGTCCATGGTCCTTTCCAGAACTCAAAGTGAGAATGTATAGAATGACTAAAGAATTTCCCTGAGACTGCCCCATCCTTTATATCTTGACTGCATGTTGCCTCCACCAGGGAGCCTGCCTCAACCATTATAGTACAGAAAGCCAAGATAGTATATCTCTGCCATCCACAGGGCCTGGAGCTTGTTTGGCAGCCCAGATTAGTTTGGTAATCCTCCTGCGTCAGCCTCCTGAGTACTGGAATTACAGATGTGTATAGAATCCCACCCTGCCAAGTTTTACTTAAACACACACACACACACACACACACACACACACACACACACACACTTCACTTTAGAATGAAGAAATTGAGATCCAATGAGAAATAACTAAGATCTGAGATTTCCAGATAAATTATAAGCCACACAGTTAACTTTGAATTTCAGTAAACAGTGGGCAGTGTCTAGTGCCAGCCTACTTCAAAGAGCTCATGGGCTATACTTAGATCACGGTATCACTGTCTGTTGGAAACCCATGTTTAATAGAAACACAGAAACACGTTTCTGTCTTTATTTGATACAGATAAAGGCCACACTAAGGTCAGCTGTGCTGACTTGAACTCAGGCAGCCTGGCTTCTGTCCATACAGTGGACTATAGACAGCACCTATGCCTGTCCTGGGAACAAAGAACAAAGTCATTTTTCCTACTGGTCATAGTTGGAGCCCAGCCCTGGCTACTTTGAGAGCAGGAGTGGAGAGTTTTCTCCAGAATTTTTAACATTCACAATAACTTATTTTCATAGTATTCTTGTGGTTCATGCTAATTGTACAGACTAATGGGTTTCATTTGACATTTTTGGGATTGCTCGGGTTGGAACCCAAGAGCTTTTACAGGCAAATGCTCTACCACTGAACCACACCCCAGCCACTCACTGGAGGATTCTAGGCAAGTGCTTCACCACTGAACCACACCCTAGCCCCTCAGTGGGAGATTCTAGGCAGATGCTCTACCACTGAGCCACATCCCCAGCTCCCCACTGGGGAATTCTAGGCAGGCACTCTACCACTGAGCCACAGCCTCATCTGAGGAGACCCCACACCCATTCTACTTTGTTTGATAATCTTTGGGGCCATGGAGTGCTAAGAGGCACCCAAAATATTCTTAGTGCTTAGAAATATTCCCTGCCCTTTGTGAGAATTTTCTCCTTTGACCCACACCCAGTGACCTTAGGAAGTAGAACCCATTTTTCCCTTTCATGGGTTAAGTCTTAGAGTTAGTGACTTGTCTAACGTTGAACAGCTTTGGGGTACCTGTAGAGCATTCTGGCCAGTGGCTTTCTGGTATCTGTGAATTATTCCAGGCTTTCTAGACATCTAGGACCTCTTGTGAACCCTCTCCAGAAGGCAGTTTTCACGCGCTTCCTCTTTCCTTTGAGGGAATCAAGTTCCAGGCAAAGTAGACTCCCATAGGGAGGCTAGTTGTGTACACTCACTTCTCTTGCCACCATGCCTTCAGGAATGGCATTTTTATTGTCAGATCACATTTATATTCCAGGACTCTGAAGTAGACCAACCTTCCCCTGCTGAGCTCAGAGGTCCCACAGGAAGATTCCAAGACATCTCTGCTTCTGTTGAATACTGCCCTGTACTGCCTCCCTTGCACAGCTTCTCACTGTATCAGCTCTCCTCTGGACCCAGCCTCATTCTAGTTTCATCTTCCACACCCCTCACCCATGTGTCTTCCCCTTCTCAGAAGTTGCCTTCAGGCATCAGGTTAGAGATTCCCCTTGTCCCAAGGACACTAGAGCAAATTCAGTTTCCCCTAGGCTGTGTGTGGGCAGCTGTGAGTGTGTTTGCTTTCTGACACCCATGTCTTCTGCCAGAGGACGAGCCAGGGAGAGGGGAGACGGTGACTCAGCTGAGTCTCTCTGTCTCGTTGCAAACTGCCTGTAGTGTGAGATGCAGTGTTTGAAGTAAATGCTTGAACACTCTCATACTTCCCAGCTGCTCACTGTGCAGAAGTATCCAGATGCTCCATACATAGCCTCCACCTCAGGGTAAGAACCTTTCCTCGATCCCCAGGGAGCTCAGCTCAGTAACCTGACCTTCCAGCTGACTATGACTCAGACACATCTCTCAGGTACATTTCCTCAGACACATTTCAATTTTTTCTTCCACTCAATTCTTCCTTAACTTAAGTGTTCTATTATGCAACATGCATTTTTAGAAGCTATTCCAAGACCCTTACTTAGAAGCTAGTGCATTGATGTGTGGAGTATATTTGTGGGTTTTGTCTATTTCATAATATATAATATATTATTTATAATTTGTGCACATATTTTTACATGTAATTTGGGCCATATAAGTTGTATTAAAACATAATTAAATGGTAGAATTGTTTTCTCAAACTAATTACTACATGAAACCAAAACACAACCATCAGAAGTCTGGCAAGGGATTAATGAATCTCAGTGAGAGAGCACCTGCCTAGAATCTACAAGTGAGGGGCTAGGGGTGTAGTTCAGTGGTATAATGCTTGCTCAGAATGGGCAAAGCTCTTGATCCCCAAATAAGCATGCAAACATAAACATAATTATTAGAAATAACACCACTGTTCATAGCAGTCTACAGGGTTTCAAGGAAAACAATTTGGGAACCCTTGCTCTAGGATACTTGAGTCTACTTTCCAATGTGACACATGTATTTATGGATTCTGGGGTGCTTGTGTGCCCATTAAATTGACTGCAGACTGGAGCTAGGTAATGGATAAGTGTGCCAAACCCTCCCTGAAGTTTCCCACTCAGCCCATTTCCATTCAGGTCATCTGGTGTTCTTTTCTGTTGCTCTGTCTTCATGGTCTTTGAGTCAGACTGTCCAAGGTTTCCCTGGATCAGGTACAAAATGAGTGGTCTCTCAGTGGTTGCTCATGGCAGGCTGCTAAACAAATAGCACAGGTCCTCACTGTTAAGCAAAACAGCAGAGGTCCTTGCCCCAGCCTCCCTACACTTCTCTGCAGAGCCAGGTCTGACAATCACCTATCATGTGGTATTGGTCCCAGGGCAGAGAAGAGACCTATGAACAGAAATATCAGCTTTACCAGGCCTGCCTTCCCATTTACAACCTCTGGCTATCTCCAACTTCAGGGATACCTGCATGCTGTTTCTCACTGAGGACTTTCCTCTAGAAATATAGTTTAGCCAAAATGGTTAATGCATTTTAACTGCCCAGTGATAGTGCTTAGAAAAGTCTATCACATGTGATCATTAAATAAAATTAGTGCCAAGGAACTGCCCAGGATGTGTCATGCATTAAAATATGACCCTAGAATACACATATCATGAAATATGATCTTGTATATTTTCTTGTTACATTAATCTTTAAAGCAAATACAGTTAGTTATTCATCCACTCATCTAGAGACTGGATATATTTTAATGTTTGAAGAGACAAGCCTACAGTATTTTTTGGTGATCATCAGGAAGTCTGGAGCCAGGCTCTGTTCCCCAGGTAATTTAGTGTCCAGTCACTGGAGGGTACACCACACATTGCCTCAGAAAGCTGGAGGCTTTTTGTGGGCTGGCTGTGCCCCACTTCTGCCTATTGTACTGTCCTATCTATCCAGTGGTTCAGAGGTAGATACAGAACGTGGACTGGCATGGCATTTGGATCACACCACTGCCTGGGACCTTTCTTCCTATGGCATCTTTCCTGGTATGTGTTCCAGAAATTCCACACCTAGGCATGTTGGCAGCCCCAACCCACCCATCCTGCAAGGTTCACTTGGCTCTCAACTCACTCATCTTCTCATTCATCTTTAACCACATATCCACTTGTCCTTTTGTCTATTCTGTTTCATCTAGCTACATACTCATTCCCACATCTCTCTTCCCAGCTACCCAGCAGCTGCTTTTCCCATCCATTTTCAACCTTTCATCCATGTTATGTAGCCAACCACATGCCTTTTTACTTTCCTCAAAGCCGTCACTACAGCTTAGATTTGAAATGCTTCTGCCCCAACAGCTTACACGTTGAAGGCTTGATCCTTTCAAGGGGTGGATCATGGGAAAGGTGATTGGATCATGAGTGCTCTGATCTAATCAGTGATTACTCCACTGATGGATTCATAATTTGGTGGTTTTATTGGGAGGGGATGGATGTTTTTGGAGGTGGGGTCTGGTTGGAGTTAGGCCACTGGAGAACTGTTTTAGGGAACTCTAGTTCTTTGTTTCCTCTTTATTTCCTGGCTGGCATGAGGTGGGTAGCTGTGCTCCAATATATGCTCCCACCACAGTGTTCTGTCTCACTTTGGACCCACAAATAACTTTTTAAAGCATGAGCCCAAACGAACTTTTCTTTACTTAAATTTCCTGTGTTGGGCATTTTGTTGCAGTAAGAAAAAATTTGATAATTTTTCTTTCCAATCATCATACACTTACCCATTCATCTATGCATGTATCCATCCACCCACCCATCCATCCATCCATCCATCCATCCATCCATTCACTTACCCACCTGTCTACACACACACACACACACACACACACACATACTGCACACACTGCCTATTTCTGTTTCCACACTGGCTGGTGCCACCATTTTCAAAGAATCCTACCTTGTTCCACCTTCTTTTCTCTGACTCATGGCCTTCAGAGGAAAGCAAAGGCCCCTGAAGTCTTACAGATTGGTCTTATTTAACCAGTGAACTCTTTCTGGCTTCATGCTTTCTTTGCAGAGCCAAACTAACCCTTTGTCAGGCCTTTGGATTTCCTGTCTGTATCCTACAACAGGACATTTTCACATGGTATCCCCCTTCCTGGAAGTCACTGACCTCTGTCTTTACATTGTCAACTTAAAAACAGAGTATTTTCTTGGTGGGAGAAAAGCGCAGAGATTCATCCCATGCTGTGTCCTTTGTCCCTAGAGTTTGATGTTATGTTCCTTGTCTTGTTTGCACTAATTGCCAGTGCATACTCTGGCATGAGATCCAGTTAGACTATACAACAATCCCAGCACACACACTCCACTGTGAATCTGCAATCCCAAGCCATGAAATAGCCTTTTTCACCAGCAATGGCACCCTGTGTCCAGCAATGGCCACGCTACCTCACTGTAGCCCACAGTGGCCTTGTGCAGATTTCCCAGTCCCATGTCAAGTTGTTCTACATCCAACTCACCATAAGCAAATATTAAAACAGTTGTCATAGGCTCTAGGGTATGGGCACAGTACACCTCTGAGATCTCATGTGTAACTGATGCCATAAATAACAGAAGGCTAGAGTGCTGAAAAGTTTGGTAATTTTAAAATATGTGAGCTCCAAAATAGAAAACAGAAAGGCAAAGTTGTTTTGATTGGGGAAATATAAAGTACTAGAATGTTCTGGCTTGTGTCTTCTTGTTCCTTTTCAATCCTCCTATAAGGTACCAGAGCCATTCCTTACATTCTTTACCAGTATTCCCTAATCTCTCAGAATCATTCCCTTTCTCTCTTATTCTCCTTCCCTTTACTGAGGTTCACGGTGTAGCATTCTCTGGCTTTGAATCCTAAGTACTCCTGACTGAGCCTCCCCAATGATGCTGGGATTGTAGGCATGTTCCACCACTATGCCTTGTATATATTCTTCAGTCCAAAAATTACCAGTCAAAGCCAAGCATGATGGTTCACATCTATATCCTCATCACCACGGGGGATGAGACAGAAGGAAAAGTTCTGCTTATACTCACAGTGAGACCCCAGCTCAAACAATACCACATCCCCTAAACAAGAAACAAAATGCTACTACTTTGTACTCCCTTTGTCTTACAGGTAGGAAGGCAGAGGCCAAAGGGGGAAAGGGCTGGCCAGGCCACACGGTGATGGTGACAAGGCCCAGGCTAGCCTTCTATCTAACTTACCTTCTAGGCCAGTGCTAAGTCCACTGAGAGGCCTGACTCCCTCAGAGCTGAGTTCCCTGATGTCAAAACACAATGATGTAGGGGGAAAATAAGAGGTACTTGCCCTTCTTGTTTATGTCTAGGCTACACACTCCACACCTACTTCACCTTTCAGTAGCTTAGTAGCTGCTGGCTCATGTTACAATAGTATGGCCTTCTTGAGTAAGGCTGGAGTTTTAGGTGGATAAAGAAACATCCAGGCTGAAAAAGAAGCAGGGAAGACTTAGAGGACACTGGACTGGAGTGAGATGGAATGTGGACGGATGAGGAATAGCAGCCCTCTCACTTGTCATTTCCTCCTCCTCCTCCTTTCTCTGGCTCTACTGTTCCCTTAATGAGTTGCTGGGATACAGGAACCACACCAGACTGCCCTCTAAGTCTGCTGCTCTCCTTCCCTTTTCTACCTTTGTGGCTCTCTTAAACTTCCCAGGGCTGGGTCAAGTTCTCCCTCCAAACCATCTCTCAGTCTCCAAAGAAAGTCAAGTATTAACTTCAAACACAACGGGCACTGTTGTGTATTTAAAAGGAGAATGCCTGAGGAGAAAAGGAGTTGAGCTTCCTTCTGGCCTGCCTTTGAGAGCCTTCCAGGCTCTATCCTGTTACTTCTTTCTCCCTGGGTGTCTTCAGCGGTCAACAGAGCAGGAACCACTGTCCCAAGTATGAAGATGAAAAAGAGGAGGTAACTTGCAGCAGTCAGTTCATGCACTCCCACAGCCCCTTCTAGGGCTGAGACCCCTTAACTCTGCATCTCTGAGGGCCTTAGTCTACCTTTAACTGCCCTCCTTAAGATAAGGCTTCCCTGCATCATTCCTATCTGCCAAAGGTCTTCCTATAAAATGGCACCTATAACAAGGAATTTTTGCTTTGGATGTATGGGTCTATCTCCCTGTAAGACTTTCAGACCTCTCTGGCTATATTCAAGTTGTGCTGACATAGTAAAGACCTGTCCCTACATTTAAAAGGTGTCTCATGGTATTCATGAGCGACCCCAAAAGTCTACCAGGGAACTCCTACAGCTGATAAACACCTTCAGCAAAATGGCTAGGTATAAAATTAACTCAAAAAAAATCAGTAGCCCTCCTGTATACAAAAAACAAATGGGCTGAGAAAGAAATTAGGGAAACAACACCCTTCACAATAGCCACAAAAGACATAAAGTACCTTGGTGTAACGCTAACCAAGTAAGTCAAAGGCCTGTGTAAAAAGAACCTTCAACTCTGTAAAGAAAGAAATAGAGGCAGCTATCAGAAGATGGAAAGATCTCCCATGCTCATGGTTCAGCAGGATTAGCATAGTAAAAATGGCAATTCTTAACAAAAGCAATCTATGGATTCAATGCAATTCCCATCAAATTACCAACACAGTTCTTTACAAATCTCAGTTTCATATGGAATAACAAGAAATCCAGAATAGCTGAAACAGTCCTGTACAATAAAAGATTTTCTGGAGGTATCTCCATCTCAAGCTGTACTATAGAGCAACAGTTATAAAAACTGCATGGTACTGGCATAGAAACAGAATGGTGGATCAATGGAACTGAAAAGAATACCTAGAAATAAACCCACACACTTATGGACACCTGATTTTTGACAAATATGCCAAAACCATTCAATGGAAAAAAGATAGCAAATGGAGAAAAATGCAAATAGATCCATACTTATCACCCTGTACAAAAGTAAAGTCCAAGTGGATCAAAGACCTCAACATAAAACTAGACACACTAAACCTGTTAAGAGAAAAAGTGGGGAAGAGCCTTGAACTCATTGGCACAGGAGACAACTTCCTGAACAGAACACCAACAGCACAGGCTCTAAGATCAACAATCAATAAATGAGACCTCATGAAACTGAAAAGCTTAGCAAAGGACACTGTCATCAGAACAAAATGACAGCCTACAGATTGGGCAAGGATCTTCACCAACCCTGTATCTGACAGAAAGCTAATATCCAGAATATATAAAGAACTAAAGAAGTTAAAAAGCAAGAAATCAAGCAATCCAATTAAAAATGGTATACAGAGCTAAACAGAGAATTCTCTGCAGAGGAATATCGAATGGCAGAGAAACACTTAAAGAAATGTTCAATGTCCTTAGTCATCAGGGAAAATGCAAATCAAAATGACCCTGAGATTTCACCTTACACCCATCAGAATGGCTAAAATAAAAAACTCAAGTGACAATGCATGCTGGAGAGGATGTGGACAAAGGCGAACCCTCCTCTATTGCTGGTGGGAATGTAAACTTGTACAACCACTTTGGAAATCAATCTGGCACTTTCTCAGACAATTAGGAATAGTGCTGCCTCAAGATCCAGCTCTACCACTCCTAGGCATATATCCAAAATATGCTCAAGTATACAAGAACATTTGCTCAACCACATTCATAGCAGCTTTATTCGTAATAGCCAGAATTTGGAAACAACCCAGATGTCCCTAAACTGAGGAATGCATAGAGAAACTGTGGTACATTTACACAATGGAATACTACTCAGTAATTAAAAACAAAGAAATCATGAAATTCATGAAATTCTCAGGCAAATGGTGGGAACTAGAAAAGATCATCCTGAGTGAGGTATCCCAGAAGCAGAAAGACACACACTGTATATACTCACTTATAAGTGGATATTGACATACAATATAGGATAAACATACTAAAATCTGTACACCTAAAGAAGCTAAGCAAGAAGGAGGACCCTGGGTAAGGTTATCAATCCTCATTCAGAAAGGCAAACGGGATAGACATCAGAAGATGGAGAAAGCAGGGAACAGGACAGGAGCCTACCACAGAGAGCCCCTGAAAGACTCTACCCAACAGGGTATCAAAGCAGATACTGAGACTCATAGCCAAACTTTGGGCAGAGTGTAGGGAATCATAGGAAAGAAGGGAGAGATAGAAAGTCCTGGAGGAGACAGGAGCTCCACAAGGAGAGTAACAGAACCAAAAAATCTGGGCCCAGGGCACTTTTTTGAGACTGATACTCCAACCAAGGACCATAGGGATAACCTAGAACCTCTGCGTGGATATAGCCCATGGCAGCTCAGTGCCCAAGTGGGTACCCTAGTAAGGGGAACAGGGACTGTCTCTGACATGAACTCAGTGGCTGGCTCTTTGATCACCTTTCCCTGAGGGGAAGGGTAGCTTTACTAGGCCACAGAGGAAGACAATGCAGCCAGTTTTGATGAGACCTGATAGGCTAGGGTCAGATGGAAGGGGAAGAGGACCTCTCCTATCAGTGGACTTGGAAAAGGGCAAAGGAGAAGAGGGAGGGAGGGCAGATTAGGAAGGGGCAAGGAAGAGGGCTATAGCTGGGATACAAAGTGAATAAATAAATAAAGTATATGAAACAAAAGAGAGGAGGATGAATAGACTAGTTCCTGTAAGCAGAGCATTTCAAACCAAAGGAAAAAAAATTAAAGAGCAGTGTTAAAAAAAAAAGATGTCTGATGGACATTGGTTGGATGAGTGAATGAGTGAGTGGACTAGCTCTAGGCATAATGACGATAGGACATATAGATGCAATGTCCTGCATTGATCTGGCTAAGATGGGCATTCAGCTAGAGTCACACTCCAGAACAAGAGAAGGAAGTTCTATGCTATGAAGCACAGAGACTACATCAGGAAACTTCAGGAAGTTCAGGCTTCATGTGAAGGTCTCGGGAGCCATTTTCCCACCTACCACTATCCTTATCCACCTTTCACAGGACCAGCTATGACATAGTGATCTGAACATTAGACCGTAGCTTCCCCCCAAGGTGGATGTCTTTCTCTTGGCTCTTCCCAGTCTTGGGGCATGGAACCACATCTCCAGTTCCAATGGAGCCAGGATTACAGCCCACAAAAGTTGACATATCAGAGGAAATGCGGTGTTATGAAAGACAAGTTATATTCTGTGACTCTGGGTAATTGGAGCTCCCAGGTCCAGAAATAGAATTTGTTGGCACTCAAACCTGTTTTTGCCTGCAGATGAATTAGCTAAACCGTGGGAATGATTAAAATATCAGGAAAATCAATGAAGTGGTCACACATGGTGGTAGCTGTCACTCCCTCCTGAGCTGTCCTAGCATTTACTGGGTTTGTGCTTTGAGTCCTTCACAAGGATGGGCAGCATAGGTGGCCTACCCAAGTCCTTCCCCTGCCCTCGCTAACTAATAGCATGGGTGGGCAATTTGATGCTAGTAAGACATGACCTGTTGACAATCAGCCTTCAGAGACTTCTGAGTTGTTGGAACATTGTGGCAGTCCTCTAACAGAATGCCCACTTCTGAAATAGATGGAGGAGGACCCTTGAGCATACAGTGAGAAAGAGCTTTTCAAGTATCCACTCTGGCTTCACTTATAGTTCTCAACTTGGTTGTCAGCTGGTGGTACTGTCCTGCGGTTGAGGCTGGGAGTCATGGCTGGATGAGATGGGCCAAGGGGAGCAAGCTTTGGAGGGTTATAGGCCAGCCGTACTTCCTATCAGAATTCTCTCCATCCTGGTGGGTACTGTGTCAGAATCCACTGGCACCACTCCCAACTGACTGAACCCTCTGAAACTCTGAACACAAATGATGCTTTCCTCCTTGAAGATGTTTCTGTCACAATGAAAAATAAGGAAATCATGAAATTTGCAGGTAAATGGTGGGACCTGGAAAGGATCATCCTGAGTGAGTTGTCCCAGAAGCAAAAAGACACACACGGGGTATATACTCACTCATATAAACATACAACATAGGATAAACCCACTAAAATTGAAACATCTAAACAAACTAAGCAAAAGAGAGGACCGTAACTAAAACGCTCAATCCCCATCCTGAAAGGCAAAGAGGGTGGACATCAGAAGAAGAAGAAAACAGGAAACAACCTAGGAACCTGCTACAGAGGGCCTCTGAAAGCCAGAAGAAGAAAACAGGAAACAACCTAGGAACCTGCCACAGAGGGCCACTGAAAGCCTCTGCCCTGCAGACTATCAAAGCAGATGCTGAGCCTGATGGCCAACTGTCGGGCAGAGTGAATGGAATTCTATGTAAGAAGTGGGAAATAGCAAGAGCTGAAGAGGACAGGAACTCCACAAGGAGAGCAACAGAACAAGAAAATTTGAACATAGGGAACTTCCCAAAGACTCCAACCAAGGACTATTCATGGAGATAACCTAGAACCCCTGCACAGATGTAGCCCATGGCAGTTTAGTGTCCAAGTGGCTTACATAGTGATGGGAAGAGGGACTGACTCTGACATAACTGATTGGCCTGCTCTTTGATCACCTCCCCCTGAGGGGGAGCAGCCTTACCAGGCCACAGAAGAAGACAATGCAGCCATTCCTGATGTGATCTCATAGACTAAGATCAGAAGGAAGGAGAGGAGGACCTCCCCTATCAGTGGACGTGGGGAGGGGCATGCATGCAGAAAGGGGAGGTAGGGTGGGAGTGGGAGGGGGAGGAGGGAGGGGCTTATGGGGGGATACAAAATGAATAAAGTGTAATTAATAATAATAATAATAATAATAAAGTAAAAAAAAGTTGTTTCTGTCAGACAATTGTCACAGTGATGAGAAAAGTCACCAACTCAGTTTCTTATTTTAAACAGACACTTAGCACTCCCCCAAAGTCCACTAACAGAACAGCAACACCAGCCAATTTTGCCAACTGTAAAGTAACTCTGATGTTTCATCCTAGTTGGTGACAATGACAGAACAGAAAATCCAGTCATTTCAAAGACTAGTCTTCATCTGAGCATGCTGCTGAGGGCAGGTCTATGTCTCAGGGGCCATTGCATGGAGGGCATAAGCAGGTTTCAGCCTTATAACTCAACAAGTTACTGAGGGCTTTCCCATTGCTAGTGTCTACCTCAGTCTCCATTACTCAGTGCTCCACATCAGCCAAACCCTAACCTTGGAGGAGCCAAAGGGGTCCATCCATATAAAATAGGGTATTTACATGAGCCTCTTTCCTTAAACCACCAAAGCCATCAGATTCATTTCCTAGGAAGCACCACTCTCTGAGGAAGGTCCTTCCTAAGTAGTAGGTAGGAACAGGGAAGAAGTCCAGGACTGGATCATCCTCAACTTCCCTGCATCCTTTAAATAAGACAAGGTGAGACTTCTCATTTCTATTGAGGAGTTTGCAAGATGTGCCTGGAAAACATCATCAGAGCATGATATCACTCCTCCCCTTGTGCTGCAAAAATACCTTAAAGCCTTGCTAGCAACCCCATAAAGCCCCAGGGTTTAGACCACAGGCAAGCCCTCACCACTGTCCGCATGAGCAGGACTAATCAATATCATATTACAGAAGCACTTGACCTCTTTTATCCCTGTGGATGCTTGGGAATCCTTAACATTCAGAGCTTTAAAAATGTGTTCCCGGTGTGTTTAATGAGAAGCTCTTTAGTGGTTTGGCTCTTGGTGACATTTAGAAAATCTGGCACTTGGCTTTTCTCTAGGGGTCTGCCATTACTGTGGATGAAAGGCTCTAAGCTCTAGCAACAAACTGGAGAAGGGGCTGTGTTCTTGGGGATGAAGGAGGAGGAAGTGTTAGGGATAACTGCTGCTGACAGTAGAGGTGACTGTGACAGGCATACATGCTCTGTAAAAGGCAGATATAACTATGAATAACCATTACACCGCAGGAACAGCTGGTCTTTCTTGGGAGTCTCTAGAGAAAGGCTGGTCTGTGAGCTGACTGGTTGCTTATGGCTAAGTGTGAAGAATACAACCATTTCATTTCATGTAACCTTCATAGTCCATTACAGGGAGTCGGGTGGGGAGCTATGGAAGAATCTAGGACCTGTCACGGCATCACCTAAGCTGAGAGGATGCTATCCCTAACTGACTTTCAAGTCTGGAAACAGTCTACCTACAGGAAGCCTTTCCTGACTGCGTCAATAACCGGTAGCTGCCATTTCTGGTCCCCATTCATGGGACGCGTGAGGGCGGGCTGGGCAGAATCTGAGTGGCTGCCTGAGAGGAAGAGAGTCTCCTATCACTGCTAAGACTTTACTTTGCCACTCTTTAAGAAGATGCAGATGTCTTTTGCCAGCTGTGAGTCTCCAACAGTTCTGTCACAAATCCTTTCATTTTTTTTTCTCCCTCAGGATGCTCTGTGAGTCCCTCCCTCTTCTGAGGACACCCTTTGCCACACTTATTTCCTCCTTCCTGAAGTAAGGTCCTTGTGTCAGAGCTACAGGGAGGAGCATATTATTTTCAGCAATGGTCTACAGGTCCTCCTGAGCCCAGGTTTTCTGGCTTTGCTGTTAAGACGACTGGGGATTCTGCAGGATGTTGATTCTCCAGCATCAGCCTCGTACCACTGTGCCAGCTTTGCCATCTACCCAGGGCACAGGTTGAGGTGCTGTTTTCACCTCATCTGAAGTCCCTTTGAGTCACGGTTTATGGTTGCCAGAGCAACACCCAAGGATGTTCCCCCCTGGGTGGCTGCCAGGAGAAACAGCCTCTTAACCACCAAACACCACAGTCACACCGTGGCCTTGGCTGTTGTCTCACCATTAACTGAAATACTGATGGAAGCTAGCTCTCTGCATCCAGACACACCCAGCAAGGGTTGTGGTGTTTCTCCCTGGAACTGGAGCCCTGAGGCAAATTAGAGGTCCACCGATCACAATCAGACCCCAGGTTCCCTGCAGAAGGAAACTCTTGCCAACATGAGTCTTTCTGTTGTAAACCATATTCTTTTTTTGAGGCTGGGCTGGGTTCCAAGGTGCCTTTCCCCAATTTGAAGTGTTTGGAAGATACTCTGTCTCCACCAACCTTCAATGGCAACTAGCAACAAAGCGTTTATGACAGTGGATCAGCATTCACATGAGTAACCAGCTTGGCTCACATGGTAAGAAAGTGACACAGTCTTCTCTGCCTGCTCTAATCCAACCCAAGATTATTAATAAAACATGAAACAAATGAATTTTTAAACATAAACATTTAGTGCAAATACATATATGGCCAATCTGGGCACAGGTGGGTGAAGAAAGCTTTTCTCTTCTGGCTGAGGAGTAGGAAAAGGGCAATGGTTTGAGCAAGCTACTCTGTTACCTGGCAGTGCTGAAGTAGCCCAATTCACAAGTACCAGTATTTGAAGGTCTTTTGAGATCAAATGGTTATGGGACCAGGAGGTGGCTAGGACCACTCTTGAAGTTGCCAATCTGAAAAGGCTGGGGTAAGCCTTTCATTCCCCTGGCTTCTCCATTTGCCTTTCTTCACTGTGCTCTAAGCTCTGGGGCTGTCCTCTGCGGACAACAACTTCCCCAGATGCCCTCATCTTTGGCTTTCAAAAGGGTATGGCTAATAGGAGGCCATATTAGGAACATCCCATATGGGCATCAAGTCCTTGCTGGGTCATGGCAAGTCAACTGAGTGTCCCGCCCCCTATTGAGACTTTGAGACCACAGACTTGATCTTGGAACCTCGTCCTCTAGCTACTCTAACTTCTGCCCATCTTTAACCCACCCTTGTTCTGCATTCTATGGTACTAACAGCCAGTCCTGGGGACTTGCTACCTTCCTCTACTGGCTTGCCCAACACTGCCTCTAGTTTCCTAAATACTGTGTTCCAATGCTCCTCAGTGGCTCTGCTTGACTGCACCCTCTGCTTCTGCCAGCATCCTGACTGAAAGACACTACAAACATGCCCATTAACCAAGAGCAATGGGCCTCTTGGGGGAGGGAGATCTGAGGAATCAGGCCCAAAACATGCTGCAATCTCTTGCTGTTGGAGGTTCTGAGATATTCCTGAGCCTGCTGCCTCCATGGAGAATTCATAAGACCCAGATCTGGCAGTAAGCTGAGGGAAGTCTTGAAGAAAGGTTAATACCCACCCTTCAAACATTCTGAATGTTTCAGCCTTCCCTCCATGCGATCAAAGCTGTTGGGTGTGTTTTTAGAGTAGAGGTTACATGTCCCATTTCTCCAGACTCAGAGAAGTATCCATAGGTACCCACAACTAAGTGACTCTCCCACGACCTTCCCAGAGAGGGCGCTGTACCTAGACTGGCTGACTTTATCTGACCACCCTTCATCTTCAAAGGAGAGCTGGAGGGCTTGGTCGGAGATATCCCTCTTCTTGGCCTGTGTAGGAGCTGACAAAGGTTACTGGGTGATGGAAATATCAAGAGCCACTATGTCCCATGAAATGGTATAGCACTGTCTGCCCTGAAATAGCCCAGCTACCTGTGTTTTTTGAATGAGTGAACACTACTGTCCCCCACAAGAAAGACAAACAGAAATTCCAACCTGCTGCCATCTTGACCTCCATGGCATTAATGTAGGGCCCTGTGACTGGTTGGCATTTGAGATGCCACCTGCTGTGACAGCACTGATAACTGTGCTGTCAGAGTTCTGATGCAAGGACCCTATATCTTTTAGAAGTAGTGCATCATCCCACTCCAGGAATGAATTCTCTGTTGTAGGGAGAATGCCCTGGAGTATCTTGACTTGCTCATCCAATTCCAGACGATAGCACAAAGACTGGAGGTCAAGGGCCCAGGCACTTGCCAAAAGAAGAAGAGTATCAAACAGTAATGAACTCATGTCTTTGATCCCATTTCAATTTCATGGGTGTGGCCAAGTTCACTCTCAGGAATGTCTAGTATATGGTATATCCTGGGCCAAAGCCTCTCATCTATCTCTTAAAGATCCCCATAGCTTTCTCTCCTGCTGTCAATTTGTTCATTTTCTCCTCTTTTCCTCTTCATCCAGAGCCACAAAGGCTGCCTCAGTGACAATGATGAGCACAGAGCTTCCCACACTGAGCTCCCTCTGTATATGCTCAGCCATGTTGGTCTCCCTTACCATGGTCCAGAAGCAATGGAGTGTCTGAATTGTAATGTCTGAGACTATGAGCCAAGTTGTTTCTTAAATAATTCCACTTGCCACATCAATTAAAAAGTCAGACAGCACACTGCCTATTTTACAGAGATGCTAAAACACTTAAGGTAACACGCAAATTCCTAGATGGCAAAGACATAATTCTTATCTGGACTTTCAGATTATCTGTTTTGCCACTGATCTGGGGAAGATTCCAGAGGTCTGCTCCAGTCTGTCACACACACATGCTTCTTTTCTACTTTCCAAGAGGAAAGAGCAGAAGGGTCTTTTCACTAATCCGCAGCAATTAAGCCAATCATAGCAAGAGTCAACAAACACTTTCCTAACACACCCACTGTGTGCTACATGGACACAGTTAGTTCATTCCTTCAAAAATGTGTGTCCTTTTCCATTGCAGAGAGATGAAGCTGGAAAGCGGTTGTCAAGACAACCAGTACATCCCCCCCAAACCCTTGCATCCATATGGGACCACATGGTAGTCAGTGGATGAGGGCAGATGTGATGTCTTCCACCTCTAAGTATGGTCCTTAGAAACCCACCTTGACATTGCCAAATGACTTTTCTCAGAGAAAATGAAGCATTACAGAAACCTTCCTCAGTTTCTCCGAGATGTTGCAGATAGAGCCATTCTAAACGCATAGGAAATACGTGAATTCACTGTGCACCACACATGCTTTATAGTTTAGAACTGGGTCAAAAGGACAGTTCTATTGCTCTTTCTTTATACACTGTTATATGTTGCTTCACAGAGAGACTTTTGGACACACTTGCTGGAGCTAATTCAGTCTGTCAGCCAGGGTCTCTGAATGAACAGCTCTATGCCCTTCCCCCCTTAGGACAAGATGTGACACAAACAAAACCATAAATATGGAATGTTTTGAGCTACTGAAATTTTGGCTTTTTGTCCTAGCACCTAACATTATTTTAAATTAATGTGGATGATACAAAGTCCCAAGTTAGGTTCATTTGCAGCTGATGCATCTTTCTCATGGCTTGGTGGGAGTCTTGTAAGTCTCTGAAGCTAAGATGGTCAAACACCTTCCAAACCAGAGAGGATGGAGACACAGTTAAATCTCTCAGGAGAGAGATGCATAGTAGATTCCCACAGGGGAGACACAGAACGGGCTCCCACAAGAGAGGCACAGAGCAAGCAATTGTTACAGGGTGTGTGTGTGAGAGAGAGAATGGGAGAATAATGTGTGGAGATACAACACAGTCTCTTAAGTAAGGAAAGGAGACACAGGACTCTCAGGGGGAGACACACTTTCCCAAGAAGAGAGGAGACACGATGGGGAGAACCAAGGCTGAACTGAGGCTCACAATGGACCAGCTACTTCCAAACGCTCAAAGGCTTAAGGATCAGCAAGAGGATAGGATGTATGCTGATGTGAGAGGCCTGTCATCTTGGATTCAGTCAGGACAGTCCAGGAGCCTGCATTCTTAACTAGCAGCAATGGATGGTCTTTGAGAACAGCCAAGATGGGAGCATGACAGTGTGCCCTATCCCACTGTGTCCACTGTATCTAACTGTGTCCATGTCACGGTGCCTTGTGACTCCCCTGGACTTTGAAGTAGAGATGTGTTTCATGGGAAATATGCATCCCGCAAGGCTGAGGAGAGGGTTTCAGTCAGGGGGTAGTTTTTTCTTTGGTTGGTTTTATTTATTTATTTTTTTGGAGTGGGTCTTTTCTTTTTGGTTTGTTTTTTGAGACAAGGTTTCTCTGTGTAGCCCTGGCTGTCTTGGACTTGCTTTGTAGACCAGAATGGCCTGGAACTCACAGAGATCTGCTTGCCTCTGCCTTCTCCTCGAGTACTGGGATTACAGGCATGCAACACTGCAGCAGGCTAAAGGGGTGAATCATTTAAAATCAGACACTAGGAATGAGCTTTGGAGCTGGTCTTACGCTGAGTCGGGTTAAAGAGGGGAGCGTCTTGGGATTAGAGGAACTTGGCACAGTATTTTCAGCTTTTCTAGACATTCTAAAACCCTCACTACTGCTATGCGAACTCCTCCAGGGTCTTCTTACCAGGGCAGCATTTCATTTTTATTGTCTTCTGTTCTTACAATCCCTAACCTCAGCTCCTTACCTCCTCGGACTTCAGACCCCCAGAAAAATGGGTATCAGCCTCCTTGTACCTTCAGACTTTGTGGTACAGGGCTCTATCCCCAACTCTTTTTCTCTCTGGAACCAAGAAGACCTAGATCTCTGATATATATACAGAATTTACAGCTGATATAAAGCCACACCTACGAGTCACTTAGCAAAGGCTAGACAACCAAAGTGCCTGAACCTTACAGGAGAGTTCAAGGCCACCAGTCAGCAAAGACAGACAACAAACAGCCTGCTCTCACTGGTTTCTTTCTCTCTCAAGAGGAGCTAGTCCCTCACCTGGGAAATATCTGTCCAAACTTGAGAGTCTGGGAGTACAGCATTCAAAGCTATCCGAGACAGGATGACTCACAATCCAGCCTGAGTGCCAAACAGGGCAGCTCGCAGTTAAGGATCTACTTGGTAGGATGCTCCATGCTCCAACTGGTTAAGAGTCAAAACTGGGGAAAAGCTCAAAGAAGACAAGAACGGCGCAACTGGAAAGACCCTCCTGGCGCACACAACTGCAGCTGAAATAAAACTATCCGGCGCCTCCGCGGATGCCCTGGCTGTCCTCCCCACCCCCATTACTCTCCCCAGCATGTAAAACCCCTCTGGGGCTTGCCTTTACCGGAGCCGTGCCTCTGGCGCAGAAGGACAGCCTGGCCCGACGGCGGCGACGCTGATGAAGAAGCAGCAGCAGCTGCTGCAACAGTTGTGGTGGCTGTGTGGGTCGCAGAAGCGGCGGCGGCGGCGGCAGCGGCAGCAGCGGCGGCGGCTGCCTCCGGGACTCCTGATCCAGCGGGAGGGCTCCCAAGAGGTGGGTTCTTGTCGCCACGGCTGGGTTCGGAGGTGGTGCGGACAGCGGCACCTGCGTTGTTGGAGCTGACGGCGCTGGGGGCTCCGTGGCGGCGCGGGCCGCTGCTCTGGATGTGGGACACCGCCTCCGCAGCCTGCATGTTGGGCGGCGTGAAGCGCGACAGCACGCGCAGCAACGCCTGGGCCTTGTGTTCTTGGGTGTCGTCGTCGCTGTAGTCCGAAACTCGACACTCATACACGCCTTCGTCCTGTAATCGTACGGCGGACAGCCGAAGCCGGTGTGAGATGTCATTGCCCTGGACACGCACGGTCTGCAATACAGCTGTGTTAGAGGCCTGACCAGCGGGCTCCACACCTGCTTTAGTGACGGGGGGGGGGTGTCTGGGCTCCCCCATCACTGTGTCAACTTTCTATAGCAGTCCAAACTTGCTAACACCCCAATACATCTCGCTGGTGGCACGTGGCTCTCAGTTCTGTATGGACACCATGTTGCCGTGTGCATCAGCCATCTAACTCTTGCTTTCCGGTTTCCCACATTTGCCCTTCTCAACTTGCACAGACTGTAAGCAATTTCAGGCTGGGGTTTCTGTGACTCTAGCCAGCCGCATCCTGCCTGCACCTTACTACCCAAGCTAACTGTTCTGGGACATTCTATATGTACCCGAAATTACACTCACTTTTACTTAGACCCCAGAGCAGCTGGAGTGTGCCCTTCTTGCCTGTAGCATGCAAAACTGCACCTGTCCTGCCCTGCTATTTACAGCTAGCCCTTGCCTTGTTTAGGACCCACCACTTAATATCCTTGACAAAGCCCTCTTTCTCGAGGACGGGGTGGAAATCTTAACACTCCAAAAACACAAGCCCTCACCTCAGAACAGGACCGGAAGAAGAGGCTTCAGTTGTTTCCAGGCCCAGCTATTTCCATGCTCCAACTTTACACACCCCATACCCCTTGATCGAAAAAGATACCCCTCCCCAGGAACCTACAACAATATCATTAGAGGAGGAGGAGGAGATGGCTGAGTAGAGGGTGCTCCTGGCACCCCTGGTAAGTGTGCAGAATGGGGCAAAAAGGGGTGGGTGCCACTCAGCTTGAGCTAGAACCTCTGTAGAAATGAGAACAGAGGATGGGGAGGGCAGGTGTGCTCTGGGATCCTGAGAGCACGGTGCAGAGGAAGGAGAGTTTTACTGGTGAGTACCCAGCAGGGCTGTGGGACTCAGATTTGGACCCTTGATTTACACAAAAGACAACCTAATCCCTCTGCTGGCGACAGATGGCACCCAGATATGCAAAGCAACCCTGTGTTAGTCGGGCTCCGCACCCAGAGGCTTTCTAAAGGGGAGGGAGCGCAAAGCGGCCAGAAGGGGTCTCCCGCAGCCCAAGCTCCACACTTACACTGATTTTAGTTGCATCCTTATTTGTTACCTAAAATGCAGAGAGGGAGAAAAGGGAGGGAGAGAGAGGGGGAAGGAAGGAAGGAAGGAAGGAAGGAAGGAAGGAAGGAAGGAAGGAAGAAGGGACGAAGGGAGGGAAGGAAGGAGGGAGGGAAAGAGAGACACAGAGAGAGAGATTAAGCCGTGGCATTTTTGTGCGTGGTGAACTCTGACCTGTCTTTGACAAGAGGACTTTCCGCAGCTGGGCTGGGGGCTGAAGCGCCTGGGGTGTGGCATTGTGGAGGGCACCAAATACGTTAGGTTTCCCGCAGTGTGCCAAGAGAGAGAGAGAAGCAGGTTAAGGGCTAAAACTGGTCAGCTAAGGAGGAGTGGCTACACCTGTCTGCTTGGGAGAGTCGGGGTGCTGGACCGTCATAAGGGTGCAGAGGGAGCCTCAGCTCCTAGACACTTCCTCTAAATTCGCCACTCAATTTGGAACTGTGAAAAACTGGATGGAGGGTCCACCACGGAGGCCCTGATGAGCCGGTGTGTGTGGATATGTGCCAGAGGAAGATGAGAACAGGAGCTCTGGGTGTAGGTAGGTGAGTGTGCGCGCTAGTGTGGGTTGTGGGGCAGATTGCAAGGTTTTCCAGCCACCGAGGGTGGGGCAGCCCTTCAGACACTGTGGAAGCTGGAGGTGACCTGCTGGCTACTCCGCACTGACAGCCAGTTCTCTAACGCGGAAATGCAATCTGAAGGAGCTGAACTCCTTGGCCTTGAGCCCTGGAACCCCAGGGTGGCAGAGGAGAGTCCGGTAGAACCAAGTGATTGTCTTTCGTAAGCCAGCACCCATCAGAGTATAGTCCTAAGGCCAGCCAGCAGAAGCAGGCGGATTGGACCAGGTGTGGGTTTTCAAGGGCTGGGCGTGAAGGGAGTTCCCTGAGGTTGCAGAGAGGGGAACAGTGTAAAAAACTGACAGCACCTGGGGACAGCCGCTCACTTTGACAGCGCTATGGAGACGCAGAGGATGGGAGATCGCTGAGGGACAGGGCGGCGCCCTGTGGGGGTAACCCTCACTTCCCCTGGAGGAAGCAGGGTAAGCAGGGTTGCCCCGTGGGCAGCGGATTACCTTGGTCCGGGCGCCCGGCACGCTGAGCGCCAGCTCGTGTAGCAGTTCCCGGGGAGGCTCCTTGAGGTACCACCACTGAATCTCCAGCGAGTACGAGGTGGCTCCGCTGGCCCGGAAAGCGCAGGGCATTTCGATGTCGTCTCCCTCCCGCACGGTTACATCTTTAGGGACTTCGGTGAATGTGGCTGGGGGCGGGAGAGAGAGGCGTGACCAGCTGAAAGGCGGAGGGGCTTGGGGCAACCCGAGGCTGAGGCGGTGGGTCCCCTGCTCTCCGGGCTTGGGCTCCCCCAACTCCTGCCCCCAGCTACTCCGCGGCTTAGGGCGGGAGGCTCCAGCAAAGTTCAGGGAGCAGCTGCGAAGGCGGCAGCGGGGACCCGCCACTTGCTGCAGGCTGCTTCCCTCTGGGCCATGCAGGGTGCAGGGAAGGGAGGGCCGCAGCCCCGGAGCCGGGTAGGGGCGCGCCAACTCCCGCTGGCTGCAGGCCTCCTATGCCTAGCAGGACTCCCTGAGCGGACGCCAAAGCCGCGGCGACCCTCATCTGCCCTCCTGCTCCTACCCACTCCCAGCCTGGGCTGCACACCCAAGACCGCTCGCTGGAGACCTCGAAGCCCGCCGCTCCCTTTCCTCCAACGCGGTGGCCAAGCTAGCAGACTTCCGTGGCCTTAGCAAAGGGTCCCCAGAGCCCACCGCGGCCGCGAACTTCCCGCGCTCACCGTCGGCGACGAAGAGCAGCAGGCCGTGCAGCAGCAGAGGCGGCAGGTATCCGAGGGCTCCGAGCCGGTTCCGCTGTTCCATCTCCCGCAGGGTTGCGGCGGCGGCGGCGGGGTGGCTCGGCGCGGAGAGGCAGCGGCGGCGGCGGCAGCGTGGGCTCGGCTCCGGCTGGAGCTCCGGCTAGGACGCCTCGGAGCCTGCCATGGTCCCGCACGGCGCCCCCTCCCCTGGCCGCCGGCGGCCGCCAATCAGCCGGGCTTCCCTGCGGGCTGGCCCGGCGCGGCTCCGGCGGGCGGCGCTACGCGAGGGGCGCAGGAGGCGAGGTCCCGCCAGGAGGACCTCCTTCAGTCCAGTGGTCCACGGGAGGCTGAGGGTCTGCAGTTCAGTCTCTGGCCGGCGGGCCGGGCAACGGCCGGGCTGTGCCAGGACCCATCTTTGGATAACGGAGTGAGCGCCCGAGAGCCACCAGAGTCTGCCTCCAGGTCTACTGGCTAGGCTCCCGACTGCCACCTCCTCCGACTCCAGCCGAGCTCTCCCGTCGTCGCCGCCGCCGCCCCCGCCGGTTTCTCCGCGGCTTTTTCCTCCAGGCGAGTGGGCGCTCAGCCGCGGCGCGCAGACCTAGCGTCCGACCCAGCGCAGCGCGGGGAGAGCCGGTCCAGCGTGGCCGACCCGCAGCCAGAGAGGCGGGGAGAGGGGGAGGGAAGAGGAAGGGAGGGGCGGTCAGTGGCTGGGCGACCAGCAGCCTCCTCCACGGCACCACCCGGCCCTCCTCTCTGAGTCCACCCCGCCTCCACCCCATCGCCCCCCCCCTTCCTCCGCGGGGTCACTCGGAGCGGCCACAGTCTCTCTGGCTGCAGCGCAGCCCCACCCCGCGTCTGCTTTGCTTAGGGGGTCCTCCCACCCAAACTCCTGGTTTCTTCCCAGTGTCCAGCTGCTCCACCCTGCTTTCCGCGTGTCCCCCATCCTCTCCGCAGCCCCCAGGGCCTCAACTCCTTACCCTGGTTTGGACTACGAGCCACACCACTCTTTGGCCCAGACCTGGGCCATGGCGGGTGGGTGAGCGCCAGGGGACTGCGAGAAAGGTGGAGTGCTGTGTCTGGCCAGAAGCTAGGCCAGGTGACAGGGAAGACGAGGAGTCCGCAGTGTGCGAGCAAGAACTGAGCGCCCTGCGCTGGGCGAGCAGGTGCCTGTGGCGCGGAGCGCACCAGAGAGCCAGCAGGCAGTGGCCGTGAGTGACGGCAGAGGCGGTGCGGGTGGGGTGGAATGGGGAGCGCCGGCACGACTCAGGGCTACAGAGGTTTCTGGGTGGGGGAGGTCTTCCTGCCCAGGGAGAGCCAGTCCCTGTGTCCTTGCAAGCAAGCTCTTCCTGGCCATTTTCCCCTCTGCACCCATTGCAAAGGGGTTCCCCAAGGTGGAAAGAGAGGTGAAGTACACAGACTCCTTCCAGAACCCATCCCCCACTCTTGCATCTTCTGTGTCCCTGAACCTTCCTTGGCCTTCACCTAGAATGGTCTATCTCTTCAGCCACCTAGAGAGTGCAGTCTGCCTTCCTAAGGGGGATGTGGGTGGATGAAGTAGTTCAGTCCAGGCACAAAGGCTTGGGAGAGTCCTGGAGCTCTTCTTGGTCTCTTCTTTCTTTTCTTCAACGAGTGGTCTGGTCTGGCCTGGTCTCTTAGCTTTATCTGAAGTTGTGGTGGCACATTCCAGTGAACTTCCCCTGCAAGCTGTCCCTAGTCCCCTCGTGTCTCTGCCGGTCAACTAACAGTGAAGAGGGAAGCTCGGAAGGGAAATAATTTTCCAGTGGCCACCCTGCTCTAATACAAGAGGGACACAGTTCCAGAGAAGAGACCTTTCTAAGCTTTGCTCTCACCAGTGAGGACCATGGACAGTGCATCCTTCTGCCCCTCCTCTTCCTTATGTAACAGATGGGTCGTTTGCACCCTCTGGTCATTCACTCATGATCTGTGAACGGGAGACCTTTCAGACCTTTCCTCCAGGGTCCCCATTGCCTGCTCCCTCTATGTGTCATCACCATTGGCCTGCCTCCCGCAGACATTCCACCAGTTCTTAGAAGCCACTATAAGTTTGTGAATGCAAGACCTTGCAGGCCCCTTGCTGTCCTCAGCTTTTGAAGGGAGGGGGCAGACTTGCATCATGGTACACAGACAGATGCAGGACCATAGCAGAATTCTAAGGGAGCAGTTCGGGGAACTGACTCCAAGCAGGGGCCTGGTGGCATGGACTAGCCCACTGTACATTGGTTTGTTTGGAGAGGTAATGAGCTTCTCTCCCAGTAACAGTTTCAACCAAGAACTGATGGCCAGTAACCAGGCTTGCCTGAGGGAATTCCTGTAGCTAGAGGGAGGTACACCTTGGTCACTCTGCACGTTTGTGGATTCTTTCCACCCAGTCACTCTGGTGGGACATTTTTGCCTGGGGCTTAGGTTGCTGTTACTATAAGTATAATAATAATAATAATAATAATAATAATAATAGCTGCCATCATGTGATTATCACACTGCAGACACTGGCTGCACACTTTCTATAGATGTGTTCTCGGCATCACAGCTGAGAATTCTTTCTCAAACCTAAGTCAGATCACTCTTCCCCTACTCACAAGCCTACAGTGACTGCCACTCCACACAGCACAAATACCAGTGGTCTCTCAAGGTCAAAAGATTGCCTTCTCAATCTTTACCTTCCCCTCCCTCTGCCTTCTCCTCCTTTCTGTCCTCCCTCTGGTTCTTCCCGGGACAATTTTCTTTCTTCTGCAATGCAACATACTGGGCCACCCTAGAGCCTTTGCATCAGCTGTCCTTCCCAGCTACGATGTACCTTTCTGGGTTTTCTTAGTTAGTGCCACCCACCTTTAACTCATGGTTAACTCTGCAATCTGCAGTTCCCCTTCTCCACCATGCCTTGTTTATCCTTAAGGTCTTTTCCTTCGAAATAACCACCTTCCATCATATGATTCAATGTCTTCCCTGATCAAAGTCTGCAAAACTTTGCTTTGGTCACTGGGGCATCTCTGGCACAGTATGGGCTCGGCTCTTGTTGTGGATGAGATTGTTGAGGCTCCGAGAGCTTGTGGAACTTCCCTAAGGTCTCACAGACAGTAAGTGGCCACATGTGGCTTCAGCCCAGGCCTTTCTTACTTTGGGTTCTTTTTTATTTTATTCTTTTTTCTTTTCTTTTCTTGTAACCTATGCACCCTTCTTCCAAGTCAAGGGAACCTGGAGTTCCTGAGCAGAAGCAGAGCTATCTATTCAGTTCTGTGTTGACAGGAGCTGCTTGCCTGCCCATGTAGAATGGAGGGCAGAACAGGGCCTTCCTCACTGCCTTTAGCATCTAGATGTGCTAATACCAGCAATGAATTGGGAGTACCTTCAGGAACACTGAATAGGGCCCTTGGCCCTCCTTTGCTGGGATTTCCTGGCACAGGGACTCTTCAATTCCTACCTTGTTCTGGCCTGGCTACCAATTCTGAAAAGGAAGCCAGATTCTTCCGGGTGGGCCAGAGCACTAAAGCAGGCACCTGTGATGGAGTATGCATATGAGTCTTCTCTAAGGGATTGCTTCTCTCTGGGGACACAGCCACTCAGCCCTACCCACTGCAAATATCCCTTCAGCACCTGCAGAGATGCCTTGCTGGCATTCATCCTGTTTGTATGAGGAAAACAGTTTCCTGTGATGGATCTGTGAGAACATTTCATGAGTGTTTGGTTCCCCACCACGATTGCTCACTGGTGAGGTGAAGAATTGCAAGGTTCTCCTCCCTCTATCTCTGTAATCAGATATTTGAAGTGTGTGGGGGCCACAGTGTCCCAGGACCTCCCCTAAAGCCCTTGGTGGCCTTTGAACTGGCTGTGTCCTTAGGCTTGTTCCTTCCAGACTTAGCTGGTGTGCCTTGAGTGCCCTTTCACACCCGCCCTGATTATTTCTGCTATTGCTAGGCTATGAGTTGGGCATGAAGCCCTTTCCAGTACTGTTCTGTGGACAGTGATCTGTTCCAGTCACTTTAGCACAGCTTTAGCAAATGTGCCTCCTGGAGTCACTTGCAAAGCTTATTTATTTTAATGTTCCATCTTGGGGTTGAGGAGTTGAGGTTTTGGTATTCTTGTCTCCACTGACCTTTCCTGTCCACGTGCACCAACATTGATTTTGGGTAATGTGTTTTGTTTTTAAGATGCAGCCCATCTATAAACTTTTCTATCAATAACTCCAGCACACTCTGGGTACCAGACAGCTTAAAGCAAAATATCAGATTTATGGGGACTTTTATTTTTGGGCAATGTAGCCATCCATTTGCCAACAGTGTCAGGGAATAAAGGCTTGGAGTCTGGCCCCAAGGAGATCCCGCTGCAAGGACACACATCAGGTCGGGATCCACAAGGATTGCTGAGGGAGTGAAAGACTTAGGGGGATTGCTTCTGAGCCAGGAGGGGCAAGTAAACAAACAAACAAAGAACTTTAATTTTGTGTCCCTCTTTCCCTCTTCTGTCCAGCCTTATGACCAACTTAGAGTGTCAGATTCCAGGAGGAGGACAGCCCCTGAATTGCATGAGGATGAGAGAGGCTCTTGTATGCTCATCAGAGCTTAGGTTGTCACAGAGGCTACCTGGCCCTGTCCTTGTACCTTCAGTAAAGCAGGCATAGCTTTCAGTCTGGGCTCAGCTGGTTTACAGAAGGAATCCACAGCTGTCAGGCCCCAGGGCCTGGCCTGCCACTGCTCACTGCAGCAGTAGTTCCCCTTGTTGGGTCTATAGAACCAGGGCTCTTTGTGAGTCTATTAGAGCCACAGTTTACTGGGCTTAGCAACTGTCTAGAGAAGTGGTATGATGAGGGAGAATCCCAGGGCAGAATCTATTTTACTATTTTCTAGCACTGGAGACACTTCAGAGAGTAAGACATAGAGGGAGCCCCGTGCAAGGCCTCTGGACTTAAGTGAGAGGTGCTGGTGTGGGAGAGGGGAGAGGCAGTTGCTCCAGTTTTTAAAGTTAGAATCTCATAGTTAAGGCTGGCCTTGAACTTGCTATCCTTTTGCCTCAGCTGCCTGAGTTCTCGGCTCAAAGTTTTGCAACCCCATACCTGGTGAAAAAGAGGCTGAAAGCTTCTAAGCTAGGCCCTGGTGGCTGGCGTGAGAGTTGGTGGCCCCTTGGGCAGGCTTCCTGGCAGAGTTGAGCCTGTGTGCGGAGCATGAGTGAAATGGGCTCCTGTGTGCCTAGTTATGGTATGGCACCATCTTCAGTGAATGGCTGCCCTAGAGAGCATGCTGGGCCCCGAGACCAGGACATGGAGATGTGACTGAGACAGAATGGAGTCCAGAATAGGAATATAATGAGTAGAGCTGAGAGACAGGGCAGGCTTTGGACTTGTGACAAGGAGGTAGCAGGGACCCTGGTGGCTTATAGGGTAGGGTAAGTTAGGAGCAGGGATATTAACAGGTCTATTCACAGTTGGGGCAAAGGCAAGGTCATTGCTGTAGACAGCTCTTCTTGGACTGGTCTCTCAGGAAAGTCCTCAGCTTGATACCTTTCTTAGTTCCCTTCTCTTGCCTGTGAGTACAGGCCCTAGCAAGCATACTCAGATGTAAAAACCCCACAGTTACCAAGTTTTGGGTGGGGATGGCTATGAGAGCTGATGACTCAGCTGCTGGGGTAGAAGTGACAGCACGATTCACACTGGAAAGCCATACTTGCTGGCTTTTGGTTCTGTGGTGATGCAGGTGGGGGGGGGGGCATTGCATTGCAGTCATTGCCTGATGGATCTTGAATCTGAATGCTAGAGAGAGGCAGAATCAGAACAAAAAGTGACCAGGAGAGCTGAGCACACCCTAATGGATTTTAGCTACCTCACGTTGTGTGTGTATGTGTGTGTGTGTGTGTGTGTGTGTGTGTGTGTGCTATTTAAGCATTTGACAAAATAAATCTTTAGACCTACAGAGAGTTAATTTTTTATTTTTAATATTCTCAATGCACTTGGGATTTTATTTCCCACTAGATCTATTAGTTTAATTTAGTAGGGGACAGGCTGTGTACTTAACCAAAAATTGCTTTGACATTATGGAGAATTAAGAGGCTCAGGCCAGATAGATGGAGCTGATCGATCTGCTTGAGATAAACTCTATTATTTCCCCCACACAATTTCTTCACCTTAATGGCGGAGACAGTGATGGGAAAACACAACCCTGTCTAATCATGACTAGGCCAGAGGGTCAGGGTTCTCATTCCCATCTCTTTTTCTGCCACCTGGGGGTCCCCTCCTTGGCACGACATTGTTGGAACATGGCAGTGGAGCTACTTTGTGGGGCTAGAGTCAGCTGTGGCATCCCCAGGTGTCCATTTCTGCCAGATGTGGTCTCCATGAGAATGACAGCCTTCTGAAGTATTGACTTCATATCAGGGAATCAGTGTGAGCGCAGGACACAAGGAACAGAACTGGGGACTGAGGGATGGGCAAGTCCAAGCCTGAGAGTAGAACAGCCAGGAAGTCTTTCCTCAGGGGCAGTGGCTGAGTGAGTCCCTCCTCTTTTTAGAAGATACTGGAATCCTTCCTCGGATGCTTTGGAATGGATGAACCGACATCTGGGCAGTATCTGTGTGAACAGCCAGGTGGATGCACATTACAAGGTCATATATCTTGTATCCCCTGCATGTGGACCTCAGGAGCATCTCTGGATGTGCCAGCCCCATTAAAGGACAATCCTAGATCTAGGACCCCAGGCTCGTAGCATCCTTCTAGAACTGTCTGGATCGTCACCTAGAGGTCTCCGGCCAGAGCATCTCCATAGGGTCCTGGGCCAGTAGAAGACAGTTAATTCTGTCTGTCTTAGACACTTCATTGCAATTCTTCCTTGAAGAGCCCATGTCTACACTTGGGTATGCCTTACTTTCTGTCTGAGAACCTCTTGTTCTCCTGACCCTCATACTTAAAGTGTATACAGGAGAGTCTGGAACACTCAATGTCTTATCTCCCAGTGGTAGCTCTGAATAGTGTAATAATGGAGAAGAACCCTTTATCCCATCAGTTCTGTCCTTGGCTGTGTGACCCTTGCATTTCCAGCAGAAGGCACAGCTCTGGCCTTGTCTAGGAACTCCAATGCTGTGCTCTGGAAGCCAGCTGAAGTCCTTCATATGTCCCTCCTGATCCAATCCTAAACAGCCCGGCTGCTCAGTCTGCATAGCTGGCTGGAATCTTTTGTCAGAAAGCCTTCCTAGTGATTTCTTCTCCCTTCATGTTTGTCTGTTCTTATTTGTTCACACACCCAGAAGGATGCTCCTGTGTAGTTCAGTCCATCCCTCTCAAGGGTCTGGTGATTTCTGGGGCTCTGCCTTGAGTACTCTGAAGCCCTCATCTGGGCCAAGCGCAGAGGTCTGCTGTTGGCATGGGATGTGACAGAGTAGGATTTCCCACATCTGGAGTGGATTCCTGGGCCATTCTGACTAATGCACAGAGGCTCTATATTTTTACACTCTCCTCAAGACCGGCGTACCTGTGTGGGTCTGTGCCTGGAGCTGGCAGACCTAAGGAAACTTACCACCTTACTCTCTAGCAGGGAACAACTCTTATTGAAAGACTAGTGACTGGTCTGAACCTTTTCTGGGTGGGAGCTCTGCCCAGCCCATCCTTAACCCTGCCCAGACAGGACATTGCTCACCACATGGCAGGTGTTCAGTGGGGGATGGGTGGCAGGAAGCCAAAGCCGTTGTGTGACTCATGCTGAGTTCCCACGCTGCTCGAAGGAACTCAGGCCTTCATGGTCTCACCTTGGGAGCTGGCCTATCTGTACTGTGAGACTGTGGAATGGTAGCAGGAGATAGTCTCAAGTTCTGATTTGACATCATCTCTAGCTTCGGGGTCTTGCGAGATCCGTCTGTGTCTGTTTACTTCCATACTGGAGTAATCACAGGAAGAGGTGCAGACAGAGTCCAGGAGGGACAGGAGAATTACGTAAGGGCAACTGCCTTGGTCTGAGTGGGCCAACTCTGGCCATCTTGACTACTCTATTGGTGCTTACGCCCAGGTCTTGGAGGAGCTCTGAAGCACTACTGTGACCTTCATGCCTGAATCACCCCCTCAGACTTTACCCTGCTGATAGACTGGCAGCTGCCAATGCTGTGCGGTTTGTGAAATGTCAGTGGTTTAATATCAATTCTGTAGGTTTTATTGCCTCACCCTCCCCCATTTCCAGTGGGATTTGATCCAATCAAGGCTGATCCAGATGATGGTAGATTTGTGTTTCCCATCTGAAGTTGACAAAAGGTCACCCTGCCTGGAGAGAGGAACTGCTTTGGCCCAGTGCTCCTGTCTTTGCGCTTGCTCTAGGCTCTTCCCTGCAGCATGGTCAGGTGGATGCAGTGCTTGACCATGTGAAGCCATTGTCAGGGCCAAGGTACGGGGATGTTTAAGATCTGTAGTTCCCAGCAGTAAAAGACACTTCTTCATCTGCAGAATATCTTCATACTTCAGATATGACTTAATTTTTCTCAACAATGTTATAAAATACAATTTTTCTCTTTCTGGGAAAAAAAAACCAAAGTACAAAATGATATTCTCTTTGTGGGAAAAGCCCATCCCCAGGCCATGCTGGTTTGTGCTTCTGTTCTCTCTTTGGCTCAGCATTGGGGTAGCAGCAACAACATATAGGTCATGACCAAATGGGTCAGTGGGCTCAGAATTCACCTTTCCTTTCTAGAGAGAGGCTGGCCCACATGATTGCAGCAGCTTTTCCTGGCCTGCCTTGTGGCAGAGTGTTAGAGTATAACTATCAGATAGAGGAAAGAATGGGGACTGGGGCAGGATAGAAAGTCAGGGAACATTATAGGGACATGGGAATGGAGAGGGGCCCTGTGCCTAAGAATCTGGATTTTCTCACTAGCAGTGTAGGAAGAATTCCAGCTCAATTAACAGCTAACTGCTTAAGGCCTTTCCCCTTTTCCAAATATAACCTGCAGATTAGGAGAAATCTCACCAGAAGTCCTGTACTATAACCCTTTGTGTAACCTTAGTGTCCCTTGGTTTCATCAGATTATAATTCTGCCCAAGGCACCTTCCGAGTTACCCTGTAATTTTACTTATCAAAAGAGAAAGAGAGGTGTGGGTGAGGTTTCTTTTCAACCTTTAAAATGTAACCAAAGTGGTATGTATGGCAATTGCTAAGGCAGTTAATTTCGACTTTCCCTCTACACTTACTTGGGTTTGTCTTATTTTCTTTCTAAGCACCTCTTTTAATGTTAACACTCATGATTAAAGTCTGTACTAAACTATCTTTAATAAAACACTCACCTCTGCTTCATAATGGCTTGTCCTGAAATTCTTTTCTGTGCTAAAGCCACAAATCCTGGTTTGATCTGAGTAGAGGTCCTGAAAAGATTAGAGGAACTTCTCAGGCTGCTGAAGTTCATAGCAGTGGGGCTGCATCTCTGTTTGCTCATCTCTGACAGGATGAAGAACAGAACTGGAATGGGAGTGAGCAGAGTGCATATGGAGTCAACCTAAAGGCTTAAGATGAACACCCATTCTGCTCTACTAGCCTCTTGGATAAACCGGAGCAGTGGTTGTGCTTGGGTTCCAGGTACTAGCATTCCCTGGCCTTCACTCTGCATCCTCTCCTTTCAATGGAAATCAGATACAAGGAGGCTCTCTAAATGGATCCCCTGTCTTATACCATTAGCTCATCCTCCAAGGACCAGGGTCCTAGAGGGTCAATCTTAAGACATTATGTGGTGGGTACATGGTGGGTACGGAAGTATGTGCGCACATATGCAGACAGATGGCGTGTCTATTGAATGTGGGTAGAATGTGTTCAGACATGAAACTCTTAATGTGCTTGTGTATACACATGCACATTTGCTGACATAGAAAGAGTGATAGCTGTGTAAACAGACAACAGATTTGTGTTGAATATCCAGATAGCATGAGTGTGGCTAGGGCATATGTATATTGGAGTGGATATGTGTACACACATAGAAACAGGAAAGCAGTTCCCAACCAAGTATCTGGCTCCCATGAACCTCTTCAGGGGCTGAAGGAGAAGAGGAAGACAGAGACTGAGAAAGGTGTCTGTCCCTATCTTTTTTCCTCTTCCTCTTTCTCCTCCTCCTCTTCTCCTTTTTATTCTCCTTCTTCTTCTCTTCATTTCCTCTTCCCCTCTCTCTATCCCTTCCTCTCTCCCTCCCTCTCTTGTCTGTGCTCACCTCTGCTTTGTCTTATCCCCCCCTTGTATAAGTTCCCTTCTGAAACTACAGATCTGGACCTGCTTCTCTCTTGGCCTCCATTCCTCAAAATCATGCTGTCTTGACCTTGGGGAAGAATGGATGGAATCCTAGGCTCTGGTGTCCTAATGATCTGTACATAAGTCCTTCCCTAGCCACAGAAGAGGGGCTCAACCTCCCCATGCTGTTTGGGGGCTATGTCCCCTCCAAATGCCTGGAAGGCTGTCTGAGATATCCCAGAGGCCTAGAGTATACTATGGATTCCAAAGCCAGTGAAAGGCTGAGACTCATTGAAGAAATACTGGAATGCAAAGAAATTGGAAGTATTTGTCTGCAGGTAACCTTTGGGCTCTGAGGGAGAGTGCCAGAAGAATCTATCCTTCAGAACCAGGAGTTTTCTTCCAATCACTACTTTTAGAGGTGCAGTGGGTAGGGTATTACTTATTTTTGAGACTGGGTCTTGCTCCATATAATCCAGGCTGAACTCCATGTCATGAATCCTAAATGCTGAGATTGCAGGAATGTGTCACCACACCTGGCAAGCCCGGCCCCCTTCCAAACCTGGTCCACTGCCAGCCTGACCATTTCTATGCCTCACTACATTGACACCCACAAGGCCAACAGGAGAAATGCATGACCCCTTTCTGTTCCTCCCCTGGGCCCATTGCTACAAGCTGTGTTTAACCTTTAGTATGTCCACAGCTCTGTCCTTCCTTCTTTACTGCTCATCCACAACCCTATTGCCAGCCTCCTTCATCTGAAGGTTGATGCCCAGGTATTCCACTGACCTGGCACTGGATGCTGTAGCTCCCGTTTGAAAACAGCTCCAGGGGTTCAGTTTGAGTAATGAGAGCTGTGCTAAAGGCTGGATCTTTGTAACATTTTCTCTCTGGGATTGAGCTTCGACTTCAGATGGACATCGCTGATTTCTCTGCCTTTGTTGTTGCTAGTGTCATTCAGTTCCTAGATACTTTGTCACTTGGGGTCAAGGTGACTCACTGACCTGATGCCTTAGAAATTCTGTTGCGTTTTCTCCTCCTTGTCTCTCATAATAATCTGTCATGGAACCTCTATAGTGTGCCTGACAGAGTCAGAGCACAACAAACATTTCTTGAATTAATAAAAAGTGCAGACATATGTGTATTTGCTTGTGTACCGGTTAACTTTTCTCATTACTGGGACAGAAGCAGCATGAGGGAGGAGGGATTTGTTCGGGGCATAGAGCTTCACTCCAGGAGGACATGTCAACTGAAGCTGCACAACCCACAGTGGCAGGAGTTTTCAGTATGGTTTGTTCACATGTTGGTAAAGAAGACACAGAATGCACAACACCTTCCGGGCCTGTTCCCAGTGACTCATTTCATCTAGTTGGGTCTCATCCTCCCCAAACAGTCCTATAGACTGGGGAACACGTGTTCACATACTCAAACCCTTTAGGGCACATTTTCATTTTAAAACCATATTCCTTGCTTGTGAGGGAGTCAAAAACACTCCTGCCTCACAGAAAGAACACAGGAGCTCCAAAGCCACGGAGTAATGTCCTTGGAGGACACAGGAATGGCACACAGCAAAGACTAAGCCTGTCCCGCTGAGCAGCGGAGGCTGCCCAAGACCTGCCTCAGTGTGCTTGCTGTCTCTTCCTTCTTCTCTTCCAAATGAAACATTTTCTCTCTCGGCATCTCCAGTTGACAACTATGTAGACACAGCCACTGGGTTAGTCAGTGCCATCTCTCTCTCTGGTGAGCAACTGGGTAATTATTTCCAAAAATATTGACTTGTAATGTGAAGAAAGCTCTTCTTCAGGCCACCCATCAGCAGAAAATTGCCTCTGGTATTAACATTTCATCAACCACATAATGTGAATTGATGTAAATGCATAATTAGAAATAATAGCCTGGGAAAATTCACTCTTATTTATAAAATTGGGCTTGTTAAATTAAAATGGGAGCTAACGACTTCCATTTCCCTGGTAAAACATGGTCTGTGTTCTGCTTGTCCAGCTTTGCAGAGGTCCTGACTCATGTCTCTGGGAGCTTCTGTGCATCCACAACTGGAAGAGAAAGAGAGACCTCTGAGTAGGCACAGACATCACCTATCCTAAAGGTGGCTCTGCAGTCACATGGATGGGCCTCTCAGAAACATCTCAATCAAAATACAACAAATAGCAGTCCTTGAGGAAAGAAGGCTGGAGAGAAAATTCTTGGCTTTCATTCTCCTTGGGAGCACGGGGCAGCTCACCAGCTCATCTGAGTTCCGGGGGATGACAAGGTACTAGATGGTTATGATAAACCTCGCCTCCAATCTGTTTTTACTGGGAAAGTGTGCCTAGTTTCTATGCCCCAGCCTCTGACACAGAAAGGTGACTGCTCCTTACCAACCAGGCCCTATCATGCCTGTCCACAGTACAAGCATAGCGTTGAAGTGTCTGACCTATGTTAACAGGAAAGCAGGCCTTGAAACCAGGAGACTGAGGCAGGTGTGCGGATGGCTGAAGCCATCTTTGTTTTATGATCCCAGGCCATCCTTTCTGCCTGTAACTTCTCTCTGTCTAGGTTTTAAGCATTGATTTTAAAATGCCCATTAAATAGCAGTCATTGTTATTACTATTGTCATTGCCGTTTGGTACTAGGGACTAAATCCAGGGCCTCATCCCTGCTCATATATGTTGGGTGGGTGGGTGGGCTGTGTATGTGTGTGTGTGTGTAAGTGTGTGTGCATGTGTACACACACACATACACATAGCTTGTTTGTTTGTTTTGAGACAGGGTCACAGTAAAGTAACCCAGGCTAGGCTTGAACAAGCTATCCACTCCAACTGAGTACACCCCAGCCCAAGCTGGAACTGATACTTTGCATATGTCTTAGCTTAAATGGATCCTACCCTAGACTCTTTGGCTCCCCTACAGACAGCTTTTAACTTGGCCTGTTATTTTTCTGCATGAACTCAGCCACCTTAGGAAGCAGGCCCCACATGCTCTGAAGCTGAGTTCCCAAGGGTCTGATGTCAAGAGAGTCTTCTTGATTTATTCAGTTGCAGACCCTGAGGTGTACTAGGCAGAGAGTATCTCTCTCCCTCTCTCTCTCTCTTACACACACACACACACACACACACACACACACACACACACACAATCTGAAGAGCTCCACAGAAACAGACAAATAAGCAGATGGTCTTCTCTATAAAGACATGTATACAACTGTGATAAAGAGGAAATATGAATGAGGAAGCCCTTTTAACTAGTTTGTGGTCCTGGGAGCCATCAGAGGGGAGGTCTCAGGGCCTCCCTTCCTGTGATAATGGACTAAGGCTCTCTATGGTATGGTGGGGATCTCTCTGGGTCAGACAGGGCAGGTAGAGGATACCTACAAGGGCCAGTGGCTGGGCTCACTTTGCCCTGCTTCCTTGTGTTAGGAGAGGGTCCGACCTTCCTAGGAAATGACCCTTATTTTTCCTTAAAGCTGACTCTCGGTGAGGATGAGAGGAAAATTCTCATCTGTCACTTTTGCAGTGGACAAGCTTGCAGCCACAGCAGGAGTGGGTTAGCCCAAGGTCACATGGGGGTCAGGGACCAAGTTCTGATTTCAGACTTCCTCGGAGCTGAGTTCTCTGTGTGGCTGGTGTCCAGCTGAAGCTGGGTGTTTTGCTTAGTAACCAGAGATGCCTGCTGGCCCTCAGACCCACCTGGCTACCCAGGGCATTATGTTTTGAGGCGGGTGACAAGGAGGGGTGCTTACAGCCCAGCGTGAAGCTCCCCTGGCCTTTCCCTCTTCCTCCCACTCTTCTAGGCCACACAGGTTCCCTTTTCATGTGGGAAGAAAGCTGAGCACTTGTCTCTAGGAACAGCCAGGCTTTGTCTGCTCAGCTGTGGCTCCGTGGCCCAGACAATCCCGGCTATGTCCTAAAGGCCCAGAAGCTGACGGAAGCGCCTTGGCTGGGACCCAGGAACTCCAGGGGGTGGTAGGCTTTGAAGCTTGGGCCTGCAGGATGCCTATCCTCCAGGGCTTCTGAATTTCTCTCACAGCCTACCAGACTGTGTGAGAGTGGAGGGCTGTCAGTGCGAGTCTAGCATTCCAGGCCTGGCTTCTTTCTCCCTGACTTAGGATATATATATATATATATATATATATATATATATATATTATATATATTATATATGCACCTACAATGGGACAAGGTTGCATAGGCCTATGGTCTCAGCAATCCAGAGGTTGAGGCAGGAACATCACTGAGCTGCATAGTGAGACCCTGTCTCAAAGTCAGATTAACTTGAAAATGGGAAGAAAACACAGCTGCCCTGTCCAGCAAGCTGAGTTCTCCAGTGGGATGGAGGCTCTTCCTCTGGATGCAGAGGAGGGCACTGGAGACTGCCAAGTCAGTCAAATGTGTCTGCTTCAGCTCTTTGTCTCTGTCTCTTCAGGACAGAGCTTCCCAACCCCTCCCTGTTCCCAATAGCAATGCGGCCTGCTTTATTCCCAGTGCCCTGAAAATCCCATCAGTATCAGGATCAGCTAGCAGCATAAGCTCTGATAGTGCCCAGATTTGTATCTGAGCCACAGGGTAGTTAAGTAACTGGCCCAAGGCTACACAGCTGGCCATCTGCATCTGTTACTCCTAGGACCATCCTCAAAGCCAGCAGGCTCCATGGCATTTCTGGGCATCTAAGCTTCTGCCTTTTCCTCTGCCTGAACAATTATTTTCTTCATTAAGATGACAAACATTTATCGGGTCTCTATCCTGTGTTTAATCTTGGCTTTACATTGCTGAAGGGGAAATAGTTCACGAACAAGCAGATAAAAAGGATACCAGTGCTGAAGTCTATATACAAAGTTGAAAAGGGAGTGTACTGTGGGGTCTGGGGGTACTTTAGCAGCAATACCAGGGAATGCCACCTTGAGGACCTTACATCCTGGGTTGTGTGAAAAAGCAAGCTGAGCAAGTCAGTAATCAGTGATGCTCTGTGGTCTCTATGTCAGTTCCTGCCTCTGTGTTCCTGTACTGAGTTGCTGCCTTGGTGTCCCTCAGCTATTGACTGTGACCTAGGGGTTATAAGGTGAAATAAACTCTTTTCTCCTCCAAGTATGTCTTTGTCAGTGTTTATCACAGCAACAGAAAACTAATTAGGGCATAGCACTACCAAACCCTCAATACAGGAGCCTGTGGGAATGGCTCATATTGAAACCATAGCATGGTATAAGGGAGCTGGGGATTGGAGCCAGAGCTGGAGATAGACCACAGCAGGCTGAGCCAGGATGATTCTTGGATTTCTCCACGGTCTCTAGTATCTATAACGTAGAAAGATATTTGTCTTGAGAAAAGATGCACGCTTCCTTTGGCCTGACCCTTTAGGGCTTAGGATGGACTATAGAGTGAGGTAGAAATATACTGAGTCTGGATACATCTTGTGAGTTGGCTGATTTCATCCTGGCTCTGGTGGAAGAGCAGAGAACCTTTTTTGATCTGAAGACCACATGTCCTTTTTAAGCTATCATCAGGCCCTGGGGAACAACGGGCTTTGAGTTTAAGGTACTCACATTCTCCTGGCTACACTGCCCCTTTATATGTCCTGTGGGGAGTGGTCCTGATTCTGGCTGGCCATGGATTCATTTGCAGGAGTGACATGGTTCTCCTTGGGTCCTGGCAGGCTGTGATCAAGCTTACCCAATGAACCTTCTTCCCATTGCTGTTTCTTGTGAGGGCCACCAGACATCCCATGACTCTGACAATGGCTGCAGTCAAGCTCCTGCTACTGAGAAGCGCATGGGACTTACGGGGTGCATGCTAACAGGCCCAAGTCATATTTTAATTTTTCAGCACTGAAGTCTGGAGCTGAGCTTTTAGGCAAATGAATATAAACCACTGTAGAAGCTCTTCACAGCATTGGCAGTATTATTCACCCCACAATTGTTGAAAATTAAAATTGTCCATAGCTTGTGTGTGCTTTCCCCCCCCCCTTTATTGCAGTTTAAGAACTAAAACCATTTAGCTCATCAAAAATAATACTAGTGAGGAAAATGGCTTTTTTTTATTTTTAACACCCCCCCCAACATTTTGCCTTAATGTGTTCCTTGGAAGAAAGTAATTTACAAAGCAGACAAGACAATTATCTGACTTGATTTAACACAGTGGATTGTGCTGGCGTACTTCCCCCCGCTCTCCCACCACCACCATTGCCTGTGGAAACCTGAAGGCGGGGGAGAATTCTATTCCAGAGCAGTTACTTAAGACAGCCGACTTGAACCTGTAGCTTCTCACACCTACAGAGGGTTGGCAAGAGCCTGGCAGAAGGTTCCTGGTGACTTCCGGTCATTTTGGAGTTGGGTCTTAGGCTTCTGCATGGGTACTAAAACTTTTCCTGGTCAACGGGGAGCTTATGTTCACACCCATAAATTCTATTTGGAGCCCGAAGCCTGAATCAGCATTCATAAGTTACCTCATCTAGGGTTACCTCTTAGCCCCAGTGTCTGTACCCTGCATTCTTACTTCTTCAGCTAGGGAGCATATAGACCTGGTGATTTGTGGGAATTCTTCCCTGAAGCAGGCCAGAACTGGACTAGTTGAACTGAAGCTAAATACCCAGTTTCCTTCCCTCGTGGGCAGGCAGTTCCCAGGCCTGTTTTGCACAGTGGCTCAGAGGTGCCCATGGGCTGAGATCCCATTTCTCCCAACAGCAAAGCCTCAGGACAACGTTCTATGTTGTTCTTTCATTGTCTCTTTTCCCGTTACCTAGAAAAACTACTTGAGGCCAGGTGTGGTTGTGCACTTGGGAGACTGTGGCTGGATTGCCAGTTCTAGGTTAGCCTGGGCTACAGAGCAAGACGCTGACTCAAAAATAATCCAAGAACCTATAACAACTAGAAGAGGGAGGGGGAGGCAGAGACAGAAAGACACAGAGGAAAAAAAAAACAAAAAACAAAAAACAGAGAGACACACAGAGGTTCAGAGGCAGAGACCAAGGGATCAGAGAGAGAGAATAAACAAGACAAACCAGCTTTGCTTTTGTATGAAGAGAAGTCATCAATGACAAACCAAAGTAAAGATTCACCTACGTGCAGATTAGTGAATCAAAGAGTTTTTCGAACATTCTTGATTTAAGGCAGTTACATCACTGAGAAGTCCCACACTAACATGGGCGAGGACTCATGAATACTGCCCCCTCCCCCTTTAGTTCACATTCCCATCCTATGTACCAGTATTTCCCAGGACCGCATACAGCTGAATCAGGCTTTATGAGTGTTTGATGGAATCCCAGGTGAGTGTTTCACCAACTCCAGGGTGGGATGTCAACAGCCCTATCTCCATTTCAATAGACAGGATTAACAAGTGTGGGTCTGCTTTTGCGTGACTTTAGGCCATGGTCTTTTGTAGACCATCACAGCCCCATGGTGGCCTTATGGTCATCTTAGGCCATAGAAAATTCCTCTACCTGTGGTTTGGGGGTAGGCTGACCCAAATGCAATCAGCTTGCAAATGTCCTACAGGGAAGGGACAGGAGACCTTTGGCAGCTGTTTGGCTGAGTGGGGAAATGTTGAAGTTGCCAGGGATGGGTTCTATGCAAGGACTTACAGGAATAACCGGCACATCACCTGCAGGCTTCTGAGGTCCCCACCGCAGTGCTTGGCATCATCCCATACTGTTCTAAGAGCCCCACTCCAGATACACGTTTCTGGAGTGGGTACTCGGCAACTATCCCTCTTTATTGCTCATCAGCCTCTCTGCAGTGTAGGAGATGGCCAAGAAGTCATGTATTAAAATCTGGGCCACCCAGCCCAAGCTCTTTTATTTGGCTACAAGGAAGGCACAGAACAAAGGGGAATGCCAGTGTGCTGTGGAGATGGCAGAAGCCTATCTTGGGCAGCCTTCCTTTGCCTTGATCACAGTTTCTCTCTGCTCTTTTTGGGATTTTTTTCTTCTTGCTTGTTATTGCAGTTCATTGGATGAAGCTGGCCTGATATCATGAAGGTTTTTTGTTTTTGTTTTTTTCCTGTAGTAGTGATTTTTCTCATCCTTATGACAAAATACCTGCCACACTTTTAGAAGTTTCCATGTTGAAGAAGGCATGGGGCTGTTGATGCATGCAGGAGCAGGAGGCTGGGGCTACTCACGTATTCTATGAAGGACAGGAAGTAGAGAACAAAACTAGGTGTAGGGCTTAGGCTGTGGCCCTCAAAGGCTTGCCCCTGGCAACAAGTCTACCAGCATGTCCTAAACATCCATAGCCTCCCAGCCAGCACCACCAGCTGGGGGCCAGGTATTCAACAAAAAGAACCTGTGGGAAACATTGCATATTCAAACTATAATGGAGTATGGGATACATATACAATATAGGAATTTACAATGTGGGTCCAAAGGAAACTCCATTCCCCATTGCCACTACCGTTAAAGGGGAGTTAGGGACTTGTGAGCTTGGAGCTACGGTTGCCCTGGTCTGGCCCCAGACGAGCAGCCTGGAGAGTCCTGCTGGCTGTTGGGAAGTCATGAAGGATAAAATCACTGTTGACCCCATTATCAATATAAGAGTACTATTTCTCCTGTGGCTTGGCCTTCCATTCCACCAGTCCTGCCTTTTTTCTGAATTGATTTCCATTTGTGTTTCTGTCACTTGTCACCAAGGGTCCTGACTGTCATATCTACATTAAGACATATTTATGCAGCCACCAAAGGTCCTTGCTTTTGTAACCCTAATGATGTCCATGGCAGAAAAGCACATTCTTCTGTTGATCTGCCTCAATAGAATGGGTGTTGATTGTCACCAACCTTCTTCGAGACAGTTCCAATCGAGGAGCTATAATAAGCTGTATGAATGCCATCCATTCTGTATGTTGGTGAGGAGGAATCTGGTTGTAGCTGGGCACCCTCAGTACCAGATCACCAGGACAGTCCACAGCAGTGGCAAGAACCACACCAATGGCCTGAGTTCTCTAGGTTTAAGCCTGAACCTTGCATACACACAAACATACACCCCCCTGATCAGACATCCTCTCCTGGTAGTGTTTGTGGGAAGAGGTCACCAAGGAAACAAGCACACAAGTGGCCTGATACCAAGTGGGTGCTTGTCTTCAGGGGCTCAAGTGTCTTCCAGGATGACAAGGCTAAGAAGGTCATGGCCTTGGGAATTGGGAACATATGCTGGGTTCTACTGAATACTTCCTGGAGTCCTCTGGGGGTGTCCACCCCCAAGTCCTAGACTTCCAGAACTGACCTGGCCAGTTGACTCATCCTGGCTGGCTCCCTGCTTGATGGTTCTGTGAGGCCTTGATATCTGTTATGGTTCAAATCTCATGATTTGAATGTTGGCTTCCCAGCCTGTAGTGGGTTGTGAAACCTTTGGAAGGTGGGGCCTGGGTGGCAGATAGGAATCTTCAAGACTACATTATGAAGGATATTTTCTCCTTAGTTCTGCTCTGCTGTCTGCTGAGAACTGAGGAGTGCCCTCCACATGCTGCTGCTACTTCCACTAGGCCTTCTCTTCCCTGATGGGCTGAAAGACCCCTGAGGGGTTGCCAAACCAGCCCTTCTTCCCTTTAGCTGCTTCTGTCAGCTTTTTTTCATCATGGCTTCTCAAAAGGAATGAATCAGTTATCTCTACCTGTGTCCCCATACCTGGCTTCTAATATGGAAACTGGCTATGTCCATCTGCTAAGACCCTCTGGCCTGTGAAAGACCTTGGGGACTGTCTTATTATCCAGACTTACGTTGGGACAGATGGATGGTCCTGGTGGACGTTCATGTAAACCAGGATCAGTATCTTTCTGAAAACCACATCTCTTACAGTGGAAGTTCCTAATGCTATCCTACCACAGACCATCTTGCTGCCAAGTACAGATGATGGAATTTTCAATTTCTGTTTGGCTGAGGGTTACAAAAAGGGAATAAGCATTCAGAAATGACCCAATCACTGATTTGGGTTTTTGACAACCAAAAATAGATCTTTATATAAAATGGATCTTTATATTTCCCCTCTCTCTCTGCCTTTGTGGGGTCTGTCACTCCCAAATCTGCTTGCATCAGGGCTCAGGGATGTTTGGAATCCAGAGTAGTTTTCTGGAGACAGATGGCATTGATTTCACATTTGTTCCACTGTGCCTGCCTCTCATGATGTATTAGCGTCAGCTCCTGACACACAGCTTCAGAAGACATCAGAAACTATTTGGTCTGTCACTTTAAAAAAAAAAAGTGCTGGACATAGTGGACCAGGACTATAATGGCAGCTACTTTGGAAGCTGATGTTGGAGGATCATAAGTTTAAGGTCTGCCTGGGTTACAGAGTGAGTTTAAGATCAGCCTTGGTAATACAGTGAGACGCTGTGTCAAAATAAGCAAAAAGGGGTGGTGGGAGTCTTGCCTGGAACACACACCCCTGAATGAAATATGCATGAGCCGTTAAGGGAAATAGGCCCTCATGGACTTTAGAGGGCCGCTCCCTGCCCCTTTCTGCCTGTGATCATGTCTGTTGTCAATATTATTTCTCACAATTGCTTTAGTAGCTTCAGGACAAGGGGAAGATATTGAGTGGCTGTCATGTATTGGTGTGATGTGGAGAGAATATTGGCTGGGAGTTCACAGGGTAATTGTGGCAGGTCCTACTAACCTTGGGTAAGTCATCGCTCCTCTCTGAGCTTCAGTTTCTCAGTTGGTGAAACAGGAGAGCCCTCACTCTTCCCCCCTCATGCTCATGATCCACCAGAGGGTAGAAGAGGAGCTGGTACTCAGAAGCACATGAATCAGGTTTTTCTTTTGGTAGTACTAAGTACTGAATCTCATGGATGCAAGCATGTACCCTACTGCTGAACACACTCCCAGACTTACCAACCCTAACTGACTTTCTTTTCCAGTGTTGCAAAGCAGATGCTCTGCCGCTGAGCTATCTCTCTGGCTCAGAGTCTCACTACCATTATAGTCACGGCTGGCCTAGAAGTTGCTCTCTGCCTGCTGTAGTCTCCCTAGTACCTTACTACACCCAGCTTCTGTAACTTTTCTGAAGTCAGCCAAAATAGTTGCTTGGAGCCCTGTGACCTTGAGTACCTGAATAGTCAAGGTACAGAAATCAAGGTGATCCATAGCTAGTAGAAGGCCCTTCAAGACTAATACACACAGTCAGAGTTGATGGCAGGGTAGGAAGGAACTTATTTGCATAAAACACCCCTACTCCCTAGAAAGGCCCTGAGTTGTCACACCCAAGCCTCTCCATAACAATAGGGTCTAGGTTCCCACAGAATGTTTCCTGACTCTAAGCTGCACAAAGACAACTGGGAATGCTCACTGCAGAGCAGGACACCTGTGGGCCTTGCTGAATCCAGTTACTGCATGAACTCAGGAGAGGGTGCTTCCTCTCCTGAGCTCCTCATCCACGTGGCCTCATGCCGTTCCTTCTGTCAGTTCTGCTCAGGGAACTCTGCAAATGCCACACCAGGCAGACTTTGGAAGAAATGAGTGCAGACAGCAGACACTTAGTCCTTCTTAGAAGGTCATGCAGTTGTGGCTGGCAGGATGTTGCTGACTACACAGCCTGTACTAGGATGGCATCTCTTTTCCCTCAGTTAAAGACTTGTTTGAAATAATGAGCACCACCAGAGTGGGAATCCCATCTGTTCTAAGCTCCCAGGAGCCCAGAGCCAAGATCCATGCAAGGCACACAACAAGGGCTTCATCCATCCACTCAGTCATCTACTTTTTGGTACCCAGCACTGGGCCTGCTGGGCCACATAGAGCTCATCTCTGTGAACTTCAAAGGGATGCTGAGAATAAACTAATAATCCCAACAAGGCTTTGCCAGGCTCCAATCAACTCTTACCTGCTTAGTAATGTCACTTTCTGGGGCTCTTGAGAACCTCTACCATCTTCTAGTTTGCCATACATCTTCACCAAGGATAGCCTTTTGACTGAGCTCACAGCTCTGCACAGAACCATTTCTGTTAGTTGATACTTGAACCAAATCCCTCCTATTTTCCACTAAAATGTGCCCTACCAGGAAACAAGGAACAAGCTAAAGTCCCCTTTTCTGAAGTCCCAAAAATTGTCTTGGAGTAAGGTAGCCTTGGTCTCTAAGGCAGGGGTAGCTTTTCCAAAAGATGAAGCTAGAGATGGGTACATGGGAACTGGCCCTCCCTGTCACGAAACTGTCCTATACGACAGCATAGGGGCCTCCCCTGCTTGCCAATTACTGTACCCAACTGTCACTGTAAGGATGGAGATGTGAACTTAGCAAAAAAAAAAATCCCTAGGATAAAAGTGTCCTAAAGTCCCAACTGGACTGGAAGCCCATGGAGGCTGCTTTGGCTGAGATGGTGCAGTTGGTAAAGAATTAAAGCACACTCAAATCAATTGATCTAAGTTGACTGACCAAAAGACTAAGGATTCAGCTATGGCATGATCCAGGATTTCAGCCCCTGAAGAGCTTTCTGTGTGTCATTCCCCTGGGCTTAATCCCCCTGTAGATGCTACTGCATGGATGCCATCTTTGTCCACAGGCTATTATTCAACCATGTCAGTTCCCTTCACCAGCATTTGTCAAAAAATCGTAGGTGTGAATGCCATCAGTCAAATAAAGTCATGTTTCTGTGCCTGGACCTCTGATAATGTGGTGGTCTGAATGGGAAATGTTCCCCATAGGCTCCCACATCCGAACACTTAGTCTCCAGTTGGTGCTGTTTGGAGATGTTATGAAACCCTTAGGCGTTTATGTAGGTGCTGGGAATGCAAACTCTGGTTTCTCACACTTGTACAGCAAGTACTTTACACACTGGGACTCTCCTTAGCCACAAGCTCTCATTACTCTAAAAAGAGACTTTGGGTTAAGAGAAAGGGGTGAAAGGAAGTTGATATCTGTCATGTACTAGGAGGCATTTGACTTCAAGCCATTTCTAGCTTGGAGTTTCAGCATGGGGGGGAGACTAGGAGGTAAACAGGTCTCTTTGTTTCATTCAGGATGCTTGGAATGCTCTTCACAGGGCCTCTTTTAAATCTGTATTTTGTTGCATCAATGCTGAGCTTTTTCCCTTCCCAAAGGCTTTTCCTTTTCAAGCATTTTTACTTTGATGCTCTATTTTATTATGTAATGTTTTCTTTCTTTCTTTCTTTCTTTCTTTCTTTTTTTTTTTCCTTAAGAATCAGGGGTACTACATTGCCTGAATTTTTTGTAATAAAGAATGCTAGTTTCTCAATTTTTCTATTTTAAAGAATACTTGAACTGTATGTAGGTTTCCCTTTGAGCTGTTTTCCACAGGCCTTAGCATGAAGCATTATTTGGCCCTTCCTCTGACCTTTCTCTTTCCCCTTCTTCCAGCTCCTTTCCTCATTCTCTCCCCCTCCCTCCCTTTTTTCTCATTCTCTTCCTTCCCCTCCCCTGCCTTCTTCTCTCCCCTGCTCTGACCTCTATATCCTCCTCTTCCTCTTTCCTTTCATGTATCATCACCTCTTCTTCCTCCTTTCTCCTTCCATACCTACATCCTCCATCTTTTCTTCACCATGTACCACTGACTTTCCTGCTGCACCTCAACCCCCTATCTTCTCTGTTTCTTTTTTTGTTTTCTATGCTTCTAGAGTTTACTGGCAGGGCTTTAAAAATACAATGAGCTTGAGTGGTTCTTGTGTTGCCTAAGTTCATTCACAGTCTAAGACTGTCTGCTTGTTGTGTTGCTCAAATGAGGAATGTGTCAGCACACACACACACACACCCACACCCACCCACCCACACACACACACACACACACACACACACACACACGGCTAGATTTGAACTTGTGATCCTCTTGCTTCACCTCTTGAATATCTGGCATTACAGGCCTGAGCTAAGAGGCCCAGCCCAACCTTTTCTTAATAAATTCCAACTTTGCTTCATCATGATTCATCTTAAAATTCTGTGTATGTCTTAAGTGAAGAGTCAGGATATACCTGAAAGAATTCTCAGGAGAGCGGCTCTACACTGCTTATGAAGACTGGCCATTTTCCTGAGACTTTCAACAAAGCCTCCCAGGAGTAAGCATGCAATTTGAGAAGGGCTGTTGTCTCATCTAAGCCCACTCAGTGAATGTTGGATGGGAGGAGGCTAGTAAAGATTTGCAAGGATCTGGGAAGAGAACTGGACACATCTAGAGAACAGAGTGAGACTTCTTCAGGCCAGTCTTCTGTAGACTTGGCGAGTGAGTGAGAGACCCCAGACTTCTGCTTCCCCTTCAGGCAACTTGCCTATGGAGGCCCACTAAAAGGCAAACCTGAGCCTCACAGGGATGGAGGCTAGGTTGTAAATAGGTGATCGAATCAGCAGGCTGGGCTGCTAACCCCTTCCTTTCTCCAGGCCTCAGGCTACAGTCCCAGTGGGTCAGTTGCTGGACTGAGGGAGGGGCTCAAGATGCACACTTTGTTGTAAGCTAGCAGGTTGGTTGATGGTGGAGGCACAGGATGAGCTGGGGATTAGGCCATATCTTATTGAGCAGGTTTTCTTTAAGAACTACCTCTGTTTCTGAGGATGTTAGATTTCCTGTGGCTTGTCACAGCACCCTCCTTTGCTTAGGAAGCAAACTCTTTCTTCAAAGCTAAGCTTTCTCCTAGGCCTATGTGATTAGCAACAGATTCCGATTAATGGGGTCCAAATTAATGTGATTTATCGTCATGGCTTTGACAAGCTGTGCTCCACTTATTTGGCGACTTTTATTTATTTTATTTTATTTTCAGTGCCCAAATTTAGGACACTTGAAGTAAGGAAAAGATACCTTCTCAGTTGTGCCTGAAAACATAAGGAAAACTTTACAAAGTTCTGAAAAGCACACGGAATGCTTTCTGAGTGACAGTTCCAGGTAGCAAATTGTTGCCAGTTTGATTCTGGGTGTAAAATATCGTACTTCAAGTACTTCTGTGTCCCTAGTAAATGGTACTTGGAAATCTCTCCACCTCCAAAAAAAAAACCCTGAGGGTCCCTCCAGGCTTTGAAAGAATAAGACAGCAGGCTCTCTGCATGTTTCTGGGGTGACTGACTCACAGAGCTTGCTACCAGGTTTGTCTCACCAGCAAGATTTCCATGCAACAAGTATGAATAGCTTGTGGCTCTTTCCTTCTAGAGGGTTTGTGGACAGTGGCTGCCATTCCAGCACAGGTCATCTTCCACATTATCCATCAAATTGTGTGTTGTTCTGAGGCCTGGAACAAGCCTTAAGGATCTTCACATTTGTCTTTAACTATTTCTGGGCTGATCTGGCATCAGAAAGAGGTCTCTGCATTCTTGGCTCCATAGGAGGGCCTGCTACCTCCCCTCACCCACTCCTCAGGAAACAATGTTTTTTCACAGTGCCATTTAGTTCTAAACGATTATGTAATTACATTTGTGAATGTAATCCTGCAGGGCATTATTCTAATTATAGCCCACAATCCCTTTTCAGCCACATTTGGAGAAATAATTTGTGCAATGAAATGGGGCTCTTCCAGCTGCTGCCATGTCTGAAACCTGGGCACACAGTCAGCTCTATCTCCTGGAATCTGAGGCGAGGCCTTCCTTCTTTCTTAGGAAGAGATCCAAGAGTCAAGTTCCCAGAGTTGCTCCTCAGGGACAGTTCTCAAACATGAGAGTCATTTGCCCCTAAATCCTTTATTTAACAACAAATTTCTCACTCTGCACCCAGTAACAGAAATTTTGAGTGGATTTTGTGTTCTGTAAATTACACCTCAGTAAAGCTGTTTAAAACAAAATAGTTATTCAGTTAATTATAATCAAAGATAGAAATGGGTGAGTTACAGGTATGTGGTTACTATTGTGGGTCAAGGAATGTGAAATGACAGTGACTCAGAGGGCTTTGAAATTGACTGTGAATAATCTGAGACTTATGCTCATTAAGGTATGTCAGATTTAAAAGGTGGTGGGGATTTTATATGCTGAATTAAGCTTATTCTTTTGCTTTCTCCATATATTTCTTCCTTCCCTCCTCATCTTTCATCATCTCCTTCCTTTTCTTCCTCTCCTGCCTTCTCAGCATCTGTTATTATTATCTTGGACTTACTTCTTGATGTGTGTGGAATCTTTCTAGTCTTCTCCCAGCTGTAGTCCTAGAGATCACTATTTGGTAGGTAGCATGAGAGCCCTGACATAACATCAGGTTTTGTGGAGTGTGCTGCGAGCCCCACTTTATGGAATCTGAGCATTGAGAGTTTACAGGCTTCTCTAAAACCATGAGAGTTGAAGCTCATCCTTGGTCATGCAGCCCACAGTCACAGGTATGAGAGAGAAGCCTGTCCTGAGTTCCCAAGAGCAAGACCACCATGCCTCAGGTCTGCTCTTAGCTGAGACACACAGGAACAGGAACTGCTGAGCCTGAAGTCTCACTCTACTGTGTTGTCTAGAGTCACTGATCTGGGCTTTCTGATTCTAGTTATTCTGCATTAATCACCATCTTCTGCTTATTGGTGCTTTTGTAAAATAAAATTAGTATTTAATTATTAATTATGTATTAGGCTTCCCAGAGAGGCAAAACTAATAGAATAAAACATAGACATATGGAAGAGGAATTGGCTAATGTGATCCTGGATGTTAAGCCCCCAGCAGACTGTCTGAAAGCTTGATACCCTCTGACGTAAGGCACTTGGTTCACCCAGCGGCCAAGGACTCACACCCAGTCAGGCCAGGAGTATAACTCTGATTCTGAGACTGCAGGTTGACAGCCCTAGGGGAGGGTATGTTAAAGAGTCCAAAGGCTGGAAGGCTTGAAGTTCTGAAGTCTGATGACAGGGAAAGGGTGCATTCCCAGCTTAAGGAGAAACCCCAGTTCATCTTTCTCTGTTTTCAGCTCAGGCTCTCCATCATTGGATGGTACCTGCCCTCACTGAAGGCCCATCTTCTCATGGTGACTCAGCTACCCAGATGTCCAAATTGTGCTTCATGAGTTTCAGTCAGAGTGGCACCCAAAGTCAACCATTAAGAGTTACTACTCTGAATTTATCTCTGTGTTATAACTGTTTCACGTACTCAGATAAGTGAATTGGGTCATAACAAGCCATGGGTGTTAGCGTCTGAATCTGACAGCTGAGTAAAAAAATGGGGAGGGGGTGGGAAGGAGATATATGTAACATAATGTATTATTATATGTGTATATAGTAAGGTCTTAGTTTCCTGTTGGTAGGTCACTCTCTGAAGGAAGGTCAGGGATATTCAGAATCCTTCTGCCTCTCACACCTATGAAGGAGCTGTATCCATTTAATGTTTTACATAGAAAACACATTTATTCATTTTTCTTCGGGATTGTGGCCGCTGGTTGGTTTCCATGCTCCAGTGAATATCCCCACTCCTGTGAGCATAAGGACATCACTAACTGGGCTCAGCAGGATATAAAAAAAACAAAAGAAAGAATAAAAGGTTGGCCAGATGTGGTGACACACGCCCCTAATCGCACCATTCTGAGGCATGTGGAGGAGCTCTGTGACGTCTAGTCAAGCCTGGTCTACATAGCAAGTTTTAAGATACCAGGGCTACATGGTAAGACTTTGTCAAAAAAAAAAAGAAAAAAGAAAAAGAAAAGAAAGACATTTTTTGTCTAAGAAAATTTCCTACAATGTGTATTTTAGTGAGAGGTTCTAAAAGCTGATAGATTATAACACTTCGTGGAAAAGGCTCTAAGCAAGTTATATTACGGTTCTGTCATGTTACTTTTTTTTTCTTGCAAACTGTCCACATGTAAATGAAGCGAGATCTTGGAAGTTTCTCCTTAAAGAGCAAGGCACAGGCCCCACGTAGTGGCATAGACTTCTAATCCCAGCACTCATAAAGCTGAGACAGATGGATTTTGAATCCCAGGTCAGCCCGACATACATAATGAATATTAGGGCAATCTGAGCTACTCAAAGAGACCCTGTCTCAAGAAACAGAAACAAACAAACCAAATCCCCCAAACAAAAAATAAGACATAAGTCTGTTCACTGAAGCCGGTTTCTATCTCCCATTTTCCTACCATTCATCTGTTTTTCAGAAGTATTGAGTTATTTCATTTTATTCTTGCCTCATAATGACATCAACTAAGGTTACTGATTTCCGCCAACATCTGCATTTGGAGGCATGAAGCCATGCATTTGAGTGTGGATCTCACGAAGTCACTCCCATTCCAGGCCTTACAGGAGTCTTGCCAACATCTCTCTCTGCTTAGCCTTTCTGTGGCCAGATTTGGGGGCCACAGTGTGGTAGCAGTTCAGATGTGAGGCTTTGGCCCAGTTGTCTCCTCTCACCTCAGCTTTGCCATCTGTGAAATGGACCTACGCAGATCTTCTCTTCTTTCTCAGGATCAAGTATGATGGTGACTGAGAATGGATATTGGAAAGAGTGATGGAGACATTGGGATCAAGCAATGGCAGAGAAAGCAAAGCACTTTAGGATTCCATGGGCTGGCTAGATGTCTTTGTACATCACCTGTGCATTCTTCTTGACCTATAAAAACTCCAGCATCTTATCTCAGAACCACCTCTGTCTGCTGAGAGCAACCAAACAGAATTTCGAAGGATCTGTGTGTAATGTCAGATAGACCTGGACCTCTGACCTCCAGAGACTCCTTTTACCTCTGCCAGCCTCGGGTTCTTCACCTGGGAACTGGATCATCTTTCGGAGAAGAGATGTGGGCTGTGAGTGATGGATAGCAAGGAGTGCTAGGTATGGTGGCAGGTATATATATGACTCTGCTGTGATGGCAGGTGACTCTTTTTGTCAGTTCCCAAGCTGTGGGTAGCCACTCAAACAGGGGATAGGAACCTCCAGACTATCTTTTTCTGGATGCTAAGTGGTCTTGTTTTGGGGAGCACTATGGAGAAGCCATGGGCTACTGGGAATGATTTTAGTGTACTTTTAGCTAGTTTTTTTCCTTTTTGAGACATTTCCACAAATCTCTCAAGTGCCAGGTGACTTTTCCACAGTAACCTGCAGCCTTTGGTTTATCACAGCCCTTGTTCAGGTCCTTGCCGGAGCAGTAAATCTGGCTGCAGAGTTCAGTCTGTGAAACACCCTGATAGTTAATCCTTTCCCTTGCTCTCCACTGGGAAGTCCTTACTGCACCTCCCAGACCTTCCTTAGAGAAATAAATCAGGCTATCTCCCACTCACATGGGGGCAACTGTTCCTTGGGATTGTCCCTTGTGAAATGTGGCAGAGAATAGTAGGGCCAGCTGGGAACTGAGCCCTGCAGTGAAGGCCAGGTGTCTTCAGTACAGCCTTTCAACTGTTACCTGAACAAAATTCCCAGTTGGCAGACTCTGCCCTCCCTATGAGCGCTTAAAAAATTCTCCAACCAGGATCTTTCTGCTTAGAATCCACAGTAAGGGGCTGAGTATATAGCTTGGTGGTAGAGCATCTGCCTAATCTACTAGTGAGGAGACGAGAATGTGGCTCAGTGGTACAGTACCTACCTAACATTCAAAAGGTTCCATCCTCAGCACTGCAAACCACAACAGAAGCACTGTTGAGAAGCGCGCTCAGTATTGCTGGGACCCTTTGAGGTAGCATGCTGAGTGCTCCTCAGAAATGTTCTTGTGAAGGTCGAGAGAGGGAACTTTTTCCATAGAGAAGCTTTGTCCTCTCTTTCCTGCTTCTAGATTCTTCCCCGCAACTGCCCTGCTGACGCAAATGTATGTTGGTCCTGCTTTAGAAGCTGCATCCTCTGTTCTTACAAGAAAACCCTGAGCCTTGAATGGAGAGCCGAAGCAGCCCCTTGGAGTGAGCTGCTGTTTGCATCCATGAAAACAGTCTTGCTGTAAGAATATACCTTTAGAATCCAGCCTCTGCTCAGGCCAGAGTATCTGCAGTAGTCTCTTAACACAGATCCAAACAGGCACCCTACTGAGACATTGTGAGTTTCCCAGCTGACCAACTCACAGGTTCTAGAAGTGAGAGTATTGGTGGCCATTTATTCTGCTTCCCACCTGCTTTCCTGCCTCTTGCCTGAGAATCAGATTTCACAGCACAAGCCTGAAGCTAGGCTCTCTGATTCCCTCAAAACGAAAAGCAGACCCATCTTCCACTTCCTAGCCTCTGACTCCTCTCTCTGAAGATGTCACCATGCTGTATGTCTCCAGTGCTAGGGCCCATCTCTTCTAATGAATGCCTTACTTCCCAATAATTTTTCTCCCTGTCTCTCTAGAACTCCCCCTCCTGAAACCTTTCGCTCACCCCACAGTGGCTGTGACCTTCGTTCAGGCAAAGCCAGTAGGGACCGACCATGCCTGACATGCTTCATGGTAGTTTCAAGGAGGTGCAAGCCAATGGATTTGGATTTATCGTGTGTCTGCCATGCAGAAAGTATATGGTGAATGAGTCACCCTGTTTTGTTGCTATGCCTGTGATTGCTTGATTTCAGCACAGACTCCCATGTATCTCAGAGACCAAATGACATCCCTGAGGCTAAGTGCCACCTGAAAACATGTTTATTCTCACTCAGGGAGTATTTAAACCTTAAATAGTTGCTACTGTGAAAGGATTTATTCGTGTGTGTGTGTCTCTCTCTCTCTCTCTCTCTCTCTCTCTCTGTGTGTGTGTGTGTGTGTGTGTGTGTGTTAAAAAACCCAAGGGTATGGGATTGGTCAGTCTAGGGTTGCCTAGGACAAAGTTGGATACTAGCCAGAAACTTTCCACCTTTCTTTTGCAAGTGCCTCAGTTTTGTTTGTGTTCAGAGATTCACAGGGTTTCCTGGAGTCTTTTCCACTTGCCAGAATAGCTACCCTGGGGCTGCCTCCTGCCTAGATCTTAAGAGGGTCCCTGCTGTTCAGAGGGCTGTACACTTCTGGTGGTACAAAAGATGAGCAGTGCAGAGCTGGCTGCACACATCCTAAAAACAGAGTTAAGAGCAATCAGGAAGATTGATGGAAGAAAACACAGGGCCTTTCTCAGCTGCTTCATTTTGGTCTTTCAAAGGTCCTTAAACTTGTGTATGTCCTTAAGTGCCCCATAATTAAGCCCTAGAAGTGGGAGGTGGGGGGATGGGGCCACATAAAGAATCTTGCAGCTTTTCTTACAAGGATTACCCCCATCCGCCTAGTGGAATTGGAGGACCATCTCAAGAGTCAGGATGCTAAGCATCTGGTCTTCAGAGAGGCCCTGGCAGGCTTCAACATTTGGGGCTGCTTGATTCTCACTGTGGGTTTGAGATTTCAGGTAATGTACTCCAGTCTAACACAAATTCTTTCTATAGCTTGCCTGAGGTGTCACAATGTGGTGACTTGAATAACTAGGTGTCTAGTTCCAAGCTAACCAATTCTTCTGAGGCCCCAGCTCCTCCACAGGAAGGACAGATTAAGATTTCTAGGTCTTTTAGGACAACAATGATCAGTGTTAAAATTTCCCTTCTTTGGCTGTGGTGGGAATGGAACTGGGACCTTGCACTTCCTAGACAAGCACTCGGTACTGAGCCAACCCCAGCCCTGCATTGGTAGAATCTAGGCACGCACTGTGTACCACACTCCAGACAAATGGTCAAGACAAGTGCTCTATCATCGAGCCATGCCCTTAGCCCCTTTCTGGTGCAAAAATCACAACTCTCATCTTAAAGGAAATAGGAGAGTTTCTGAGTGACCACGGGCCAGTAACATAGATTCAGATCACCCAGAATTCCATGTTTCAATATGGAAGCAGCCTCATGAAGTTTTATAGTTTTGCAAAATGAAGAAACAAACCAAGATGAGTTTAAAATGTGTTGGTTGGTACATCAGAGAGGTGGGTACAGTGAGACTGAGGAAGCTTCTCTACAGCCCAAGATGCTTGCTATCTGAGCTATTGGGTTAGTGGAAGCTAGTGGTTTGCTAAGGTAACAGATTCTAAAAGTTGTTTTTTTTTTTTTAATCTGTTACTCACAGGATGTTAGTTCCTACATAGAGTGGGCAAGGAATGACTGTTCTGGGGAGGCTAGAGCTAGTCCAAGAGAAGGTAATTAGTATTCTAGATTTGTAGCACTCTAATCTCTCCATAGTACAATCAGCCTTTCCAGACATAGATTCTGTTCAGTTTCATGTTATACCCCTCACTGGTGTATTTTAGGCAAGTGGTTTACCACTGAGCCACACCCCCCAGTCCCTCACTGGTTGGTTCTGTGGGTTGTGCAGTATGCTCCAGGTTTCTAGCTTTTTTTGACTGTCACCCATGCTGGGGTGGGCTTTTGGTGATTTATTGGTACATGAACACTTTCTAGTCCTATAAGTTACCCCCCAAAAACTCATTGGTTCACTGAGTTGGACTATGGTGTTATCTGTACCTTGGTCTGTCCTGTCTCCCTGTTTGGGTGATAGACGTTTGTCCATATCTCTCCAGGAATAATTTTTTGGCTTTTGAAGTAAGCTTGACTCCATGGTTGTAATTTAGAACCACGTTCAAGGTTTTAAAAATATGAGCTAGTACACATGTTTTTCTTACTTTAGCATTTCCTTTTGTAAATACAACTGTGAAGTGTTTTGGGAGGGGATTTGGGGTTGCGGGTGTGAGAGGAGTACTCATTAGGAGATACTGTTTTGGCCCTGTCTGAGATCTTGCTAAGGAAATGGAGCAGAGTCTGCACAGGTTATCTTTAGAGTGATCTGACCTTGTCAGTTGTGTTGATGTTCTTGATTCTCCGCCAGCATATGTCAGGGTCAAGGTGGCTCTTCTCTCCTTCCATGTCTCCATGCCTTCCTCTCTTGCCTCAGTTGGATTCTGCCCTTATCTGGGCACTTCTGGGGATAACTTTCCTTATCTATCTCCATGAGCACCCAGGGGGCCTTCTCCTGAGTAGGAGCCCACCTTATAGTGAGAACATTGCTGGCCTTTATCTGTAGCTGCAGCCTTGTCCCCAGGGAGGTAGCAGAAGGACTGAGGCTTCTCAAAAGTCTTCACCTCCCAGGGCCTGGGAACATGGCACTGACAGTGAAATTAAAATCCTCTCCCTTCTTTATCAGCTTGCCCAGTAACCTGTCTTATTAGATGCGATGCTTACTCCTAGCCAGCTGGAGAGTCCAAATTGCAGTATGTTTCCCACAGCCCAGGCTTCTAAATCACGCTGCTTGGCACAGTGCTTTAAAAATAAGTATTGACTGCTTTTGTTCAGCTTATAAATGTCATACATGTTTACCATGAATAATTTAGAAAATATGCGAAAAAAGTAAATCAAATAAAACCCTCTACAATGCCAAGACAGATGTTCTAAATTTAGCGAACTTCTGTTTAGACTTTACCTCCCTCCTCCTCTCACCCATTCTTTAATTTTTTTTTTTTTTTGTTATGCAGTAATTCAAAAGGAAATAATACAGGTAAAATACAGCCCCTATCAGCAACCTATCTTTTTATGTCCTTTTATCTCTCCTCTCTGTTCCCCTTCTCTTTTCTCCTTTTACTTCAGGAATCTTATGGGCCAGTTGAATCCCTTCAGGTGACCCACTGAAACAGTGTGTGCCCATCTTTATCCACTCTATGTATTTGTGATTTTGATGTTCAGTTTGCCTTTTCTTTTGTAGATTATATGTTTGTAGCTGTTGTTGTTATTATATATGTGTTGATATATATGTTGATATATATGTATATATATGTTGATATATATGTATGAGGCAGAAAGAATCTTAGACCCTGAAGAACTTCCACTGTGAAGTTTGTCCTCACCCTGCCTTCTGCCCTGGAAGATTTTCAGCTGGTAATCCTCTTGCCTTCATTTCCCAAGTAGCCAGGATTACAGGTCTGTGACAGCAGGCTATTGGCTCTTTTCTGCAGAAGTCTCTCTAGAGTTGTTACTTCCTATTAGGCCATTGCTTTTTATAGTCTGTGTGGTGATTTGAATGGCTGTAGCCTCCATAGACTTACATGTTTTAATGCTTGGCCCATAGGGAGTGGCTTTATTATGAGATGTGGCTTTATAGGAGGCGGTATGGTCTTATTGGAGGAAGTGAGTCACTGTGGGGACAGGCTTTGAGGTCTTACACATGCTTAAGCTACACCCAGTGTAGCACACAGTCTTCTTCTGCTGCCTCTGGATCAAGATGTAGAACTCCTCCAGCACCATGACAATGGACTGAACCTCTGAAACTGTAAGCCAGCCCCAATTAAAATATTTCCTTTTATAAAAGTTGCCTTGGTCGTGGTGTCTTTTCACAGCAATGAAACTGTAACTAAGACAGTCTGTTCATATGTTTTTACTTATAGAAACACTATACTGTTCTTAGTCTTGCCTGCCTAGATACTGCCGTTTGAAAATGAACGTTAGGTTGGTTTTTGTTGTTGTTGTTTGTTTTTTGTTTTTGTCACCTGAGAAGAGAGAATTTCAACTGCCAATTGGCTCTCAGGAGATTAGCCCTTGTCTGTGCCTGTGGGGCATTTTCTTGATTGACAGTTGATTTAGGAGCGCTTGGGTCACCGTGGGCAGCACCATCGTCCAGTGATGGGTCTGTACAGGATAAGAAGTCTACCCGAATATAAACTAGTAAGGAGAATCCTTCCATTCTTTCTGATTCATTTCCTACCTTGAGTTCCTCCCAATCAATAATAGACTGTGACCTGGAAGTGTAAGCTGAAATACCCCCCCATCCTTCCTTGGGTTATTTTTGGTCATTTTTTTCATCACAGCAACAAAAAACAAACCAGGACAGTTGTTATATAATTCTTCTGCTTCTGCCACAGATATATCTACTTCATTATTCTTCTGAAATAAGTGACTTTTGAATGAATTAAGTATTTCTCTTGATAGTGGTGTTTGTTTTCCTTCTGAGTAAAATGCTTCACAGTAAGCTCTGCTAAGGCTTCTGTTAGATTTTTGTGCAGCAGAAGCAAAATGCCTCCATGAACAAATAAAACAGATGAGGGGGTTGTTTTAATTGATTGTTGCCAAGTCTTCAGTTCATCATAGTTAGGAGGGAGTGGTGGTCAGAAGCCTTGGCAACCATGGCTGACAGGCAGCAGAATGGAACCCCCAAGGACAGGCAGTCAATGACCTACTTCTTCCAATCAGGAGTCTTCTACAGTTCAATCACCTCCTAGGACACCTCAAATTCTGTGTCCATCAATGGATTAAACTATTCATTAGGACAAAGTGCTTGTGATACAAATATCTCTGGAATACAGTTCTTTGTTGTTTTGTTTTCTGAGACAGGGTTTCCCATGTAACAGCTCTGGCTATCCTGGAACTCACTTTGTAGACCATGTTGGCCTCAAACTCACAGAGATCCACCTACCTCTGACTCCCAAACAGTGGGCTTAAAGGTATGTGCCACCATGCCTGGCTGTTTTTTTGTTTGTTTTGTTTCCTGGAATCATGTTCTCAATACATTTATTAACATAAAAGTAAAAATCCCAGTCGGGAGTAGTAGTGGCAGGTACCTTTAATCTCAACACTAAGGAGACAGAAGCAGGTAGACCTCTATGACTTCAAGGCCAGCCTGGTCTACAGAGTGAGTTCAGGACAGCCAAGACTGTTACACAGAGAAACCCTGTCTTGAAAAAACAAAACAAAACAAAAAAACGACAATAAACAAACAAGCTGAAGAATCCCAATATAAATAAAAGACACTAATCTAGGTGTCTTTCAGTCCAATGGAGTTGACCATCAATATGACCATGTCAGCTGGCCATTCCAGAATACCTTGCTTTCTGTTTGTGTCATCAGCAAAAAAATCTCCCAGCTTCTTGTACTTAAAGATTTGTATGTAAAATCTTCAGAGAACTTGGACCTTGAAACTACTGCTAGGATAGAGAGCTAGAAGTGCCTGGGGTTAACATCCTTCCTACAGTGCATCAGGAGGCTTGAGTCAGCAACGGACTAGGTGAGAGTCCAACATTCCAGCTCTTGTCAGACAATCCTTCTGCCCTCACTGCTCTTCTTTCTTCCTGATAAAACACTTCCATTCTAATCTTTGCTGACAGCATTTCTTCCTCTGAGACTTTTGAGTTTAATTTTCTTGAGAAGTGTAACATTTACATCCATTGCTTCTCTGTGTATATATGTATTTCGAAAGGGTTTCTTCTAGTCCAGGCTGACCTGGAACTCACAATGTAGATGACCTTACAGTTGTGATCCTCTTGCTTCTCCTACCCCACCAGAGTTTCTTCTGTTGTTTTATGTTAATAAATGGAACAGATAGTGTATTCGGCTTGCTCTACAACTTCTCACTTGCCTTTAGCCCCAAGTGTCAACTTTTTTGTCATTAATGCTTGAATTTTGTTTATGTATTCTTACTCATTTTTTTACTGTCGATTCTGAAGATGAGACCCCAAGCATGCTGAGTAAGATCCACCACTGAGTCAAAATCTCAGCTTTATTTGTGGTTTTGGTATGAGTAATTTAACTTAGAAATGTTGTTTAAAGGTGTTATATGTTTTTCTAGTTTGCCAGTTTATGGTCTGGTTGCACTGGGGTTTGCACATACTGTCTGGAGGCAGAGAGCTTTGGAACTTGTAGAGCTTCTGTGCTATCTGCCTACAAGGCTATTTATTTGTAAATCTTTTTTTTTTTATATTTTGTTGGAAAGAATACATATCTCTCCTTGCCCACAGCACAATTCTCCACATATCTGTTAGATCAAGTTTGCTACCGTCTCATACAAATTTCTCTATCATAGCAATTTTTTTCTGCAGTAACAATTTCAGAAAGAATGGGTCAGGCTTTCCCACACCAATGATAAATTTATCAGTTTCTTCTTGGAATTCTGTCAGTTTTCTTTCACGTATTTTTGTGGTTCCATTTCAGCGAGGCACATAAGATTCCCAGCTCTCCTATCTGCACACAGACTTCTCTCTTTCATTTGTAGTCACAGTCTTTTATCTCTGTAAATGCTTTTTGCACTTAGTTTGCACTTAGTCCGATAGTATCTGCTCCTGGAATTGCTGTCCTCTTCTGCTTCCATGTTCATGTTATCTGGGCTGCTGTTGTTGTGGCACAGGCACTAGCTCCACTGTCACTGTCAGTCTTTCAGGGTGGTTGGGTTACCATGCATAGTTGACTGAGCAACAAACCATTAGAGTTAGAAATATCCAATCTGATGGGTTCTAGCTTCTGATTTGCAGCTTAAATAAGCTCACATTTATTACAAATATTAACATGAGATCTTTTCACTTACTTTTCTTGTGGGTTTTTTTGTTAGTTTTACATTTTTTTCCCTTCCCCTCTCTGCTCCCCTTTCTGTTCTATGTGATGATCAAAACTTTTTATTCCCCTTTGCCAAATTGGAAACTCAAGATTTTACTTCTGTTTTTAAATGATTGTATTTATAATTCTTGGGTATTTTGGAAACTTAAGTTGTAAGATATTATTATTTTTTAAAATTATTTTTATTTTTATTAATTAGAGTTTATTCACTTTGTATTCTCCCTGTAGCTCCCTCCTTCCTCCCCTCCCAATCCTAGCCTCCCTCCCTCTTTCCCACCTGTGCCCCTCCCCCAGTCCACTGATAGGGGAGGTCCTCCTCCCCTTTCCTCTGATCCTAGTCTATCAGATCTCATCAGGACTGGCTGCATTGTCTTCCTCTGTGGCCTGGTAAGGCTGCTTCCTCCTCAGGGGGAGGTGATCAAAGAGCAGGCCAATCAGTTCCTGTCAGAGACAGTCCCTGTCCCCATTACTATGGAACCCAATTGGACACTGAACTGCCATGGGCTATTTTTGTGCAGGGGTTCCAGGCCATCTCCATGAGTGGCTGCAAGAAATTAAAGAAACAAAAAAATTCCCCAAATCATCAGTATTTTCACCACCAGAAATGAATCTCTTAATATTTTCACATTGCTTTCAGAAAAGTTTTCTCTATTGTTTTCATAAAAATGAAATATGCTTATTACAAACTTCAAATAAAGCAAAAATAAAGAAGGAAGAAAGGCTAAAAAGTTGTCCAGGGTAAAGATCAGTAGGTAATGAGTTTACTTTTCGAACATGAGCACCCAAGTTTAGTCCTTGGTCATGCAGAACTCCTGTAGGAGAAACTTTTAATCCCAGCACCAGGAAGAAGACAGGAAGAAGCCCGGGCTCCCTGGCTGGCTAGTGCAGCCTTCAGGTCAGTGAGAGACACTGTCCCTGGGGGAGTGGAATGTCACCTGGCTGCCACATGTTCACACATATGCAAGTGCATATTCAACATACATATGAGGTTCATGGAATTCCTCGCTGTCGTATCTGCTCACTGAATCTCTTCCATTTATAACCGCAGGATCTTCCCCATGGTATTTACTTCTGGAATTGCCATACATCATCGGATTTTACTACTCAATAACACACATAATTCCCAGTTTTTCCAAGTCTGGCTTACTTGCCTTTCATGATGGTTTCCATGGTAAACTCTGGCCATTTTTCTGAAAATGGTATAACTGTTCTTCCACATGGCTAATGGCCTCTTTCAAGTTTCCTGGCTTCAGCCAGTATTCCAAGGCAGACACACACATCTAAAGATTGGAAGCTAGACAGAACATGTGGTGTTTGTCTTTCTGGGTCTGGGGTGACCCTACTTAGTATAACTTTCCCCAGTTCTATTCATTTTCTTTCAGTTTTCATGATTTTATTTTTTCTTTGTAGTTGAGCAAAATCCCACAGCAGGTAGTCTGTGTCTCTTCTGAGGTAAATTGAGCTCATTTCCATTTAAGATTATTTCAGAGATTTACTGATTCCTGTAATTCAGACTAGTTTTTTTTTTGGGGGGGGGGCTTGTTATTGCTTGTTTGGTTTTTTCTCCCTTCCTTATTAGTATTAGGGATTTGCTGTCTATTGGGTTGGATATCACAGATTTCTTTTTTCTTGTTGTTTTTGTTTTTCGAGATAGGATTTCTCTGTGTAGCCTTGGCTGTCTTGGACTCACTTTGTAGATCAGACTGGCCTCAAGTTCACAGAAATTTGCCTTCCTGTGCCTCCTTGAGTGTTGAGATTAAAGGTGTGTATCACCATGCCTGGCTGACAGATTTTTTTTTAAATCTCTCATTTGTTCATCTATTTGTTTCATTAAATTTATTTTGTTTTATTTTTATTTTAAACTAAAATTTTTAATTTTAATTTAAAAAATTGCCTCATTTATTTCTTCCCTCTCATGTTTGCATTTCTCTCCCATATGTGTATATATACATATGTATATGTTTATTATATGTATGCATGAATATACATATATATGTGGGTATGTATACATGTATATATAGTTATATGAATAAACATATAACTACAACTTGTTGTTTTTGTTCATTGAGCGTTGCCTGAATATATGTTTACAGGGCAGACCACCAGGTATTGGATAACTAATCAGAAGGCTCATCTAGGGAAGACTGCCTCTCCGTCTCATTAGTTGTTAACTGTTTGTAGCTCTTTATCTGGGGTGAGTGCCCTTGAGATCCACTCCATGTTGGGATGTCAGCTGGTGTTAGAATTGTTCAGGACTTCTTTAGGTAGCCATGTTGTTGAGATTTCATGGGTGCAGCATACCTAGAAGGCACAATCTCACAGCAGACATCCTGGTCATCTGGCTATTACAATATTTTTCACCCCCTTTTCTGAGATATTCCCTGAGCCTTGGGTTCAGAAGTTGTGTTGTAAATGTATCAACTGGTGATGGACACCCCACAGTTAGTACTCTGCATTTTGATTAATTGTGGTTTTCTGTAATGGTCTCTGTCTGCTGCTAAGAGAAGGTTCTTTGATGAGGGATGAAAACTACACTCATCAGGTCAGGCCAGAGCACAGAATGTTTTATTGTTTGGGGGGGATTTTTGTTGTTGTTGTTTTGTTTGTTTGTTTGTTTTTGACAAAGTCTCACTATGTAACCCTGACTGGGACTTGCTATTAAGACCAGGATGGCTTTGAACTCTGCTTGTCTCTGCTTCCTCAGGGCTAAAATTAAAGGTCTGTGCCACAATGCCAGATCCAAAGTGTTTTCTTTTTTCTTTATATTTTCCTGTCATTATTGAAACCGCATAATTTTTTCTCCACTTACAGCACTCTGTGCTTTAAAATCCCATAGTTCCTGCTTGGGGGTCACCAAGTACATGGTTTGTGCTTATTTAAATTGTCTATTTCATTGTCTGTCTTAAAAGATGGCTTTACAGAGTTCAGCATTCTTGGTTAGCAGTTACTTGCTTTCTAGGTTTGACACTCCATGCTTTCCTGACCATTAGGGTTGTAAGCAAGAGATCTGGTGTTATTCTAATATGTTTGCTTTGGTAGATGAGGTGATATTCTTTTTCATAGCTTTTGATTTTTTTTAGTGTGTTTGTGTGTGTGTGTGTGTGTGTGTGTGTATGTTTTGTGTTTTTGACATCATAACTATAATATGTAGTCAAGAAATTCCTCTCTTGTGCTTATTTGGGGTTTTAAATGCCTCTTGAGTTGGAATGCTCATTTCTTTCACTGGATTTGAGGAAATATTTTGGTAAAATATCACTGAAAACTCTTTATGCTATTGGTCTTTATCTCAGATCCTTTATCCTGTAGACTCTTTGGCATGGCTACTTATTCCTGACTCAAAGTTCTTAGATGCCATGGTCATGCTCATTTATTTTCTTTTTCCTTATTTGTATTTCAGCGTGATATTTCTTTAGCTTTGTTCTCTATTCTTAATATTCCCTCTTCTGCTTGGTTGAACCTATCATGATGCTTTCTACCGTGTATGTGTTTGATCCACACTGAGGTTTTTATTCAATCATTTTTATTTATTTTTATTTCAAAATTTTAGTTTTCCTCCTGAGATTTTTTTTTCTTTTGGTGAAGTTCTATTATTGTATAGGGTTATTTTAGCTATTTTTTTTTTTCTATATGAAGTTTAGAATTGTTCTTTCAAGGTCTGTGAAAACGTTTGTTGGTATTTTGATGGGAATTGCACTGAATCTGTAGATTGCCTTTGGTAAAATGGCCATGTTTACTATGTTAATTCTTCCAATCTATGAGAATAGGAAATCTTTCTATCTTCTGATTTCTTCTTCAGTTTCTTTTTTCAGAGACTTGAAGTTCTTGTCATACATATCTTTCTCTTCCTTGGTTAGAGTTAACACTCACTGGAGCCTGAGCAAACTCCTAGTAACCTACCTCCAAGCAGTACTGTGTCCTTTCCCCAACCCCTACCCCCCCGCCAGACTCCATCAACTGAGGAGATCCACACCTAGGCATCCCCACCATGTTCTGTGGACATCAGCACAGACCCTGGCTTCAGTAGTGTCCATGAATGGGTCCATGGCCCTCTGAGGTGGCACTGGCCCAGCCATCACCATGGCCTCAGGTGGCAGTGCAGACCACTCAAATCAGAATGGCCTGCTGCAGCACCAACATGGTCCCAGGTGGCAGCACAGATATCAACATGACACTCGGTTGTAACACGGGCCATGGACATCAACAGAGACCCCGGCTGTGGCAGGACCTCAGATCCTGACACAGCCTTTGGCCACAGCACGGAAGGAGACAGTTGTCAGAGCAGGTCATCTGCATCAACAGAGCCTCCGTTTGCAGCAGGGCCTACAGACATCAGTGAGGCCTCAGGAGGCAGCACAGAGCCAGCTGCATGGCCTCCAACCCTGGTGGCAAAACACAAACTACAGACAGCAACTGGGCTGGGGCTGGCAGCTTTCACCACTGCCTTTCACCCTTTTCCTCTGATCTGTGAATTTTCTGTTCAAACTGCAGGAGTCAGAATCTCCATTTTCTTTATCAACGAGAAAGTGGAGGTGTAGAAGATGAGCCAGAAAGGGGGTCCATGAACACAAGAGCAAAACCAGAACTCAAATATACAAATTCAAGTCTCCTGATTTTTACTCCTTTCCAATCCCCATTTATTTATTAAGTCACCCAGCCACACATTCAATTTACACATTAGCTTACTTGCTTGCTCACTTGAATTACCAAGTTTATGCTCCTCTCTAGTGCTAGTTCTTAGTGCTGAGACAGTGAGTACTTATACTTGGTTGAGATCAGGTCTTGGCTATTGACAAAGTATCAGGAATTGCTTTATACCGTGAACACTTGTACAGCTTAATTTAAGTTCCCTCCCTTGAGCCTGGAGCATGCTTGAGCTTGGAGTATGCCTTATTAGAGTGGCACACAGTGTTTGCATGCAATCATAACAAGGTCTGTACTTGATTTTCAGCAAATATTGACTGAGGTCCCACAGAGAGCTCTCAGAGCTCAATTAGGGTGGGGTGCAGCATTGCTAATAATGGGCTTTGTACACCTAATTTCTCAAGTAAGGCTTGTGAAGGTTTATTTATAACTGTCGTTGATAGAGTGGCTACAGGGTGGTAAGCCTTCTCACCCATGAGAGGGGACGCCATGCTCTGTCACTCTGTCATTGTCTAGTGGGTGAGTGTGGGTCCGGCACCTGTCTCCTGGCTTGGGGGTTGCAGGGCAGGCTGGAAGCATTTTCTTTCTCACAGAATAAACAGAGAACGACTGTCTTCATGCAAAGCAGAGAATATTGTTCATACGTTGAGGCATACCAGAGCAGTATTGGTGTCATAACTAGAATGCTTGCACCTCAAACCAAGGTTGGCAATGAGGATAAGAGGAGGCTGCAGGGGTGAGTGAGAATTGAGAAGAATTTTATTTTTGGTTTCTGAAATAGAGAGAGGGCCAGGGCAGGTTTGGGGATTATTGTAACCACATGCTTTATTATAAGACAGAGAAAGGAAAGCTGATTCTTCAGCAGGAGGGAAACTTTTCCTTGGATAAGTGGCTGAGATGGGACTTTCATTTATGTTCAGATACCCAGGCTCAAGAAGGACTATGGTGGACCCCAGACCCATTCAGATTAGAAGACTTATTTGTTATTTTTCTATTGCTGTGATTAAACACCATGATCAAGGTAACTTGTAGAAGAAAGTATTTATTTGGGTTTACAGTTCCAGGGGGTTAGAGTTCATGAAGGCTGAAGAGATGTAGCAGGTATGGTGGCCTGAACAGCAAGCAGGGAGCTCCCATCTTGAACTCCAGGCAGAAAACAGAGCAAACTCAGAATGGCACAAATCTTTAAGCTCTCATAACTGGCTCCCAGTGGTGCATCCATCCAGCAAGTCCATACCTCCTACACTTCCTCAAACAGTGCCACCACATGGAGACCAAGTATCCAAGTGCCAGAGCCTGTGGAGGGCATCTCATCCAAACCATCAGAGAGAACTTCCCAATGCTTATCTTCTGGGAGATATTCTTTCCATCATGCTTGGGTAAGTCTAGGCTGACCTCCGTCTCTCTCTAACCTCGTGTAAAGGGAACACATAACGGAGAGGTCAGTGGGCTGAATGAACTCTAAAATCAAACCCAAGGGTAATTGGATGTTAGGGTATCACCTAGCTCTATGACTCAATAAATTCTTTAACACAAGTCTCAATGTCCTCAGTTGTAAAATAACATCATGATAGCAATTATCTTATGGTTATAGATGAAAGGATTAACAGGTAATAAATGCAAAAATTTTAGCATCCTTCCTGGCATGGAGAAAGCACCCAGTAAACCCCAATGGTTAATATTATTTCCTTCAGGAGCAGTTCTGGGAGGGGGGGTATATCACAGAGGACTATTGCACAGCCCCTTGTTTGCTTGAGAGGTGACATCATCCTTCAATGGATCTTGCTACCTCCTTAATGAGAACAACTAGGAAAACTGGCTTATAGCAATGGACCTGGGGGAGTCTCCACTGGTCAATTTCCCTCCCATAGCTATGGAATGACACTCTGAATAAGCACGTGGCCCTCCATGTTCTGGCTGAGACATTATTTGTAGACACCATCTTTTCTTTTCCTCATCCTTTTTTCTTCCTGTCTCTGTCTCTTTTTCTCTGTCTCCTGGTCTTTCTGTCTGTCTCTCTGTTTCTCTCTGTCTCTCTGTCTCTCTGTCTCTGTCTCTCTCTCTTTCTCTTCTCCTAGGACTGAGCTCAAGGTCTATAAATTTTAGTTAAACACCGTACCACTGAGCTACAATTTTTACTTTTTATTTTGTCACACGGTCACATTAAATTGGTCAGACTGACCTTGAGATCATGGTATAGCCTAGGCCTTAAACTTGTGATCCTCTCTCAGAGCCTCTTTAGTAGCTGGGATGGCTCACCTGTTCCAAGTCTGCCCACTTTTCTCATGAGTTACCACAATACAATGTTCAATGAAAGTCTATGCTGGGAAAAGTTGGTCAATCATTAGCCAATACCTATGTTTCCATGCCCTGCTTACTGTCTGCTTATGGAATGTGTGCAGTGAGCATCTGAGCATTTCAAAGACTGTATAGTAAAGAGAAATCATGGAACCTACAGGTTCTTGGATCAGGCAGTTTTATATAGGGTTTGTCTGTGGGCTCACTTGACAGTCAATGGGCTTCTGAAGTTGGAAAGGAGAAAAGTAAAAGAATAAGTAGCAGCTGGGTCACAATCTTTATCTCTCACCTTCCAGGGAAGGGAATCCTGTCTACTAGGTCACTTACCCATGTCTTGACTCTGTAGAGATGCCACATCTCTGCCAATGTCCCTGCTGCTCAGTAGGTAAGGTCAAGCGAATCACACAAGATCCCATCTGGTTTCCAGGAATGAAACTCCTTCATGAAGCTACAAACATATATGCAGAACTGGTGCATTCCTGAGCCTCATCTCTACTTATAGATAGTCTACATCTGTCTCTTGGAAAGCAGGCCCTGTAGGAACCCAGGCCATGAAACAGGCACACTTGTGAATTGTGGCATGATTTGCAGCTTCTGCTATGAGGCATCCTGTGCTTCTAGGCAAGAGGAAATGAAGAATTCTCTCCTATGTTGTCATTCCTGGCCCCTGACATCACTTTGACAGGCTTCTGTTTGAAGACCCTGGGCTTTAACTGAATGGGAAGAAATGGCCAGTTGTATCTGTAGGGTGGCCAGACTAATCCTCAAGGGAGTTATGGGAAGTCTATCTTTAGACAATTGGAGAGGCAAGAACCTTGAAGACTCAGGTCCCCACACAGTCCAGTGTCCACAAAGGAAGGTCAGCCCCAGGGCTGTTAAGCTTGGAGCTGGACACAAATTCATTCCATGTATCAGGAGATAGCCAATACAGGCATTTGTCTGTGCTTGAAAATTTTAGACTCCAGGATAGGGTGCAGGTATGTCCCTTCTGTGGCCATCTAATTTTGAAAGGTCAACTCTGAGTGGGTAGACTGGTGAGTAATAACTGCTTTACTCTCAGGCAAAGTCCTGGAAAGGCGATGAAAGACACTATGAGTGAGTGAATGACTATGAGTGGGTGCAATCTGTGCAGCTGTGAGGATTCTTTTAAGGAAGCTTGTCCTTAAGACACTGTGCAGTAAGGGACTGATATGGTGTCTCTGTCCATCAAATCTCCCAGCCTGGGTTCTCATGGGCCTCTCTTTCCAAGGAACAGAGAAGTGTTGTCAATATAGATGGACCTTAAGAGATGCATCAAGTTGTAATTTTCTGATACCTAGAACACAGATGTAGAAAATTGGCTCAGTGAAGCCAGAGAAACCTGGAGTCCACGGAGGGCTCTTGAGTTCAGAAGTGTTCTCAGGTGTGTAAGAACTCTGGAATTTATCCTACCTGCCTGTTTCCAAGAGTGACTAGGGAGCAACTGTCTTACGAAAGGAGTCCTCAGCTCTGGCCACAAAGACTGAATGACAACAGTAGCTATTTCTGCTTGCTGAACAGAAATCAAAGGCTTGCATGCATGAGTGAACTCAAATCATTTGGGAACCCGTCATTAGTTAATCTATTCATTCCAGACACATAGATTAACTGTTACTGATGGCAGAAAAGGTTCAGGGCGTGTGTTGTTGGCAGGTCAGGGCATCATTCTCTGATGTGGTCTCTGGTCCTTGGGCAGGTAGATCTCAGGCTGGCTGGGTAACTGGAAAACTTTCTGAATTCTGATGAGCATACATGCTCTTTCACAATTGCTGCATTCTTGGGATGATGGAATTTTATTGTATTGGACAAACTTCATGGTTAAAATTGCTGCCAGCAAGTAACAAGTAACACCTGGCACCACCAGCAAAACAGAACCTTCATGGTTGAAGCTAGATCCACTGCTTGGGAGACTGGACAGAATGTGCAGGGAGGCTTGGCAGCTTGGAGCCCTAGAATGAGAGAAGCCATGCTCTAGTAATAGGGTGCTTTAGTGATAAGTTGTTGAGTGAATAGGATCTAACGGGAACCAATTGGATGGGACTAGAAGTGAGGTCTCTGAACTGTCCAGGACATCCTAAACATTGGCATGGAAGCAAAGACACAGAGAGGCCTACTGAACTTCCATCTGAGGCAAACAGGCAATCATTAAGAGCCAAGAGGTGACAAGGGAGCTTGTCGTATATGCCAGCTAATAAATACAACTGTCTACTACTGTTCCATGCTAGGACAAGCACTTTGCATCCATTATATCAGGATTCTGAGAAGTACATATGTTCACTATATCCAGAAAAAACTGGAGGACATGAAGGTTTGCAAAAGCAGAGGTAGAGACCTCTGTCATATATGTGTCGATTCAAGAAGTTATGCAGAACCTGTATGTTTTCTGTCTTTGAGTTTCTCCTGCCACCTTAGCAACTGCACAGGAGAAGGAGAAAGAGAAAGGGATGAGATAGAGCAAATATAAGACTTCAGAACATTGGAAGTTTAGAGCACATATACTTCATGACATTTTTATAGTCCAGGCTGTCACAACCTCCTTAGCCAGCCCTCAACAAGTATGTAGACTTGTTTAGAATGGATTCTATTTTGTACCTGTTCTTCCTACTATTGCACTGTACTGGACGTGTAGAACATAGGGTGAACATGGCAGGGGAAGGCCCTCTTATCTATCATCCCCAGTTGCCACCAAGGATCTGGACATTGAATTCTACCTCTTAGAAGGCTCCTCTTGTATGACTCTATTCCTGGGAAGACAAGAACAAATATCTACTCTCCCCAGATAGGGAAACAGTGAAAAATCAATGCAAGAATGCCACCCAAGTCCAACTTGGTAAACCTGAGTTTAATTGGGATTATAGCAGAAATGGCTCTTTGAAAATGTAAGCAAGCCCCAATTAAGTGCGTTCTTTATATAAAAATTGATGTGGTCATGATGTTGTTTCACAGCAGTAGAGCACTTACTAATACAATATATTTGGGGTGGAGGGGTCTAGGGAATCTTAACAGTTTCAGGAATTTCTGAAGCTTTTGAATTTATATTTTTAGCTTAAGGAGCCTCCTCACAGGCTAGAAGGTTTCACCTCCCTTTAGCTCATCCTGTTGTTCCATCTCTCAATTTACATCCTCTGTCTTAAGGAGATTCCTTCTAAGATGGGAGAGTTTAATTTTGCGGAAGACTATTACACAACAGCTTCTTTGTCCATGGAAATTTGAGGACTATGTTCAGGTTAGATGTCACTATCAAGTCACATCTAAAGAAAAGCACAGGAAGCAATGGGAATAAAATAAAGAATAAATAACTGGACTTTGGCAAAATTAGAATCTGTCTTAGTCAATGTTTCTTTGTTTGTTTGTTTTGATTCCCAGATAAATTGTTAAAAGTAAGAGAACTACATAATTGACCCCTTCACTGTCCCTCATGGAATTTGAGCACATGTGTAGATCATGTTCTTTGCATGGAGTTCCTCATGTTGGTTCTTCAGGCCTGTTCAGCATCTTCCTAGGAGCAAGATGGGCACTCTCTGCATGTCTCTTAGTCCCCTCTTCCTCAGCTTCTTGGATCAATGAGTGATCCCTGGCTTGAGTGGCCACACCCTTGGAGCACCCCTTGAAATCTTTCTCTAGATATTCTTCTCTGCTCTTGATGGTGAGGCACCTGCTTCCAGGCCTGTACAGCCTGCACTTAGCCTTCTTTCCATGGCCATCTCCAGGACTCAGCCTCAGACAGAAAGTATACAGTGAGGCTCACTCACCTAGGGAATGTGGGACTTAGAGATATCTCTGTGGCCACAAGGTAAGATGTCCTTTTCCATCTTACCTGGGCGTGCACTTACTGGCTCAATGTCCATCATCCTATGAGAAGTAGGACTCTGCCTGGAGAGCTACCACCCAAGCTTTCTTCCATCTCTGAATCTGCCTCTTGCAGGGCATTCCCACGTGAGACTGCCTAGGACTGGCTGTGGTTACTACCTCCAGCCTCTCTTATAGCATGCTGGGCCCAGTCTCTCTACTTCTTGGGAGGTACCCCAGGGGCAGTGAGTCGGGGTGGCATGGAGGGAAGAAAGCACTGTGTACCTCATCCCTGGCTCAGCCTTCCAGTTTCTCAGCCTGAGGGTTCAGCTCACACATCTCCTTCTCCTGAGCTACACTGCAGACTGGAGCAAGCCCTGTCTGATCCTCAGGGATTCATGTGTCCCTGCCACATGTCTGTGTTTCCTGTATTTACACTGCTGTTCCCTGGGCTACAGGGCTAGGACATATAGAGACAGTGTCTAGGGCCATGAGCAGGGACTCGCCCCACTTGCCCTCCTGTAGTATTTGGCATATGCCACAAGTCCCTGTCCCCTCCAGTGCCTTGGCTGGCCATCGGGCCACCTTGTTCTCAGTGCCTGAGACCTGGGTGTAGAACTGGTGACAGCTGATCAATTTTTGTGGAGTCTTGATGGTGTCCTGCAGGCACTGCTCTGCATGCTTCCTCATGCACTCTGCTTCACAGTTGTCTGAGGCCTCATCCACCTTCATCTCCATTTCAAACTTTGCTATGATGTGGGACACCTTCATAGATGGGGGTTTGTGGCCTCAGTGTCTCTTCTTGGAGAAGTCACACTTGAGGGTCACAAAAAGTCACATGGCAGTTGTCTATACAGAAAAGAGTACACTGTGGCAAAAGCAATCTGTGTGAGAAGCAGGGTCCTTCCTAGCCAAACATTCAAACTCCCATGGGCAAGGTCTCTCCATGTCCAGAAGGCCATGGGACAGATGGAGACACTGTGGTGGTTTGAATAAGTATCTAGTCAATGTTTTGTTGCTGTGAAGAACAGCATGACCACCATAACTCTTGTCCATGAAAGCATTTGGTTGGGGGTTGCTTACAGTCTCAGAAGTTTAGTTCGTTATTACCATGGTGAGAAGCATGATAATGCATAGACAGACATGGTGCTGGAGAGGTGGCTGAGAGTTCTCCATCCAGATCTGCAGGCAACAGAAGTAGTGAGACACTGGGCCTGGCTTGAGCGTTTGAAACCCCAAAGCCAGTGACATACTTCTTGCCACACCTATTCCAACAATGCCATACCTCCTAATCCCTGTCAAATAACACTGTTCCCTAATGACCAAACATTCAAACATATGGGCCTATGGGGGGCCATTCCGATTCAAACCATCATAGTATCTTCTGTTCTTTAGGAGAATTGTAATAAGTATGAAAGGGCAAGCCATTGAATGGGAGAAGATATTCATGATACCGTGTATATGTCTGACAAAGGGATTGGGATCTGGAATATGTAAAAATAACTATAAGACGAGCATGTTGGTATAGGTCCCATCTCAGAACTTGGGGGTCAGATATGATAATATGCTTAGTTCCATACCAGTCTTGGCTACATAGTGAATCTGGAAGCAGAAGCAGTGTGCAGGGAAAAAGTTAAGTACCAAATGAATGCATATTGTTTGACTCGGGCACAGCCATATCAAGGACCCATACCTAACCCTCATGGGAGTGGCAAAACCTTTCCTAGGTGGGGCTCAGAAGGATGGCAAAGTCTTTGGGTATGAACGGGAATGTTGAAAGTGTATGCAGAAAAAGTCTACAGTACCTCTATCTCTTTGTTTATCTCTGTGTAATAACCTGCCTACCTATTGTAATAAAGATGCTGTGCTTCTGAGATCTGTGGCTTCTGTATCTTAGAGCCCAGATCATTCACCAGATCCCAGCTTTTCTGTGTATTTGTCCTTTCTTTATTCTCTTGTAGCCTGAGGTAGGTCAATCTCTGAAGTTGTGTAAGGACTCCACAGAAACCTGACATACATAGTGAGACCCTATGTCTAGAAACCAAGAGCTATGACAGTAACTCAATGATTGAAGACGTTTCTAAGATGCACAGTACACTTGATTCATTCCCAGTAAAACACACACACACACACACACACACACAAATTCTATAAATTAAAGTATTAGAAACTAAAAAAATGGAAAAAAGATTAGAAAAGGCATCTTACAAGAGAAAATATACAAATGGCCATTAAGTACAGAAAATGTCACCCATGATCATTAGTCATCATGAAAAATAAGAGCAGAGTACTAAGTACCAGGACAGCTAAAATTTAACAGCATAAAACTACCACATGTTGGTAAGGCTGCGGAGCCACTGGAATGCTCATATTCTGTGAGTGGGAATTCAGCATGGTTCAGTAACTTTGGGAAACTAGCATCTTCTCCTAAAACTGAACATATGTATACCTTAGGATCTATGATCTATCAGTTGCATTCTGGAAAATATGCCTGTTATAAGGCTTTAGGGTGTGAGGTGGTTGTCTAAGTGAACTGAAAACTTTATTCTGTGGAGCAAAGGACTGGCTGTCCATGAAAGGCAGAAAATGGAAACTCAAAAGGGCAAGAGTGACAGGTGACGAAAAGTAAAGATACAGAGATACAGAAAGAACATCACGAACTTGAAGAATCTGAAAAGGTCTCCACTTGGAAAATGACATTGACAGATGAGAACGTGCTAGAACAGAAAAGCAACAGCCACAAAGAAGAAAGCAGAATAAAAGCAACCAACTTTATTGTCAGGGTGGTCAGGGACCTGGAGCTGGGAGTCTGCCAGAGGGCGGTTCTAGATCATCTAGATCAAAGAGAACAGGATCCTGGTTCTCTTTCAGAGGTTCTTTTTCTAGCCATTAGGAATTTGTAGTGGTTTCTTCATCCTCCTGTGCGGGGTGGAGCGGGGAGTGCTGGGGCATGCCACAACTCTGGGAACATCCCTCTTAAGTCTACATTTTCCCAGCCCTTCCTTATGCCCAAACATACGAATGGCTGTGTGTTCCAATGACAGAAACAGGAATGTTTACAGTAGCTTTATTCACAACAGCCCCTCTTGAAGCCAATCTGGATGCTTTTTGACAGGTGCATGAATACACAAAATGTGTGTATCAGCACAGGCGAGGGCTTGAAAACATCATTCTGGGCAAACAAGAGTTTGAGCTTCTTCCAAACTGAAACATTTTTACCTAGAGAGCTGGGGAGGCACCAAAGGCTCCCAAAAGGTACAAAAACCTTAAAAGATTTAAGAGGTCCCCCAAAACACCAACTCCCAAGGCCCATCCTCAGACTTGTAAGCAGTAGTTGCTAGAAAGGCCACCTGAGAGTGTAGGATGCTCACGTGCAACTTTGTGAATTGATTTCTATACCAAGCTCGTGTGCTGAGGTGGCTAGTTTGATGTCAACCTGACATAAGCTACGGTCAAGAAGAGGGAACCTCAATTTAGAACATGGTCCCCACCAGACTGGCCTGTGGAAAAGCCTGTGGTAAATTTTCTTAAATAGAAATGTATGTGGAAGGGCTCACGCCACTGTGGGCAGTGGCACTCCTGAGCAGGTGGTCCTGAGGTGTAAAAGAAAGCGGGCTAGGAGCAAGCTAGCAAGCAGCACCCCTCCATGGTCACTGCTTCATCTCTTGCTTCCGGGGTTCTACCTTAAGTTACTGTCCTTATTTCCCTGGATGATAAACTATAAACTTCAGCATGAAATAAACCCTTTATTTCCCAAGATGTTTTTGGTCATCATCATTATTATTACTATTATGTTTGTCATCCGTACTGAAGAATAACAATAAACTTTCCAGTAAATGTCATCTAAGCAACACAAAACCATTTATATCAAATTCAAAGTCAGATGAAACTTATCAATGGTGGTGAAAGTTAGAACAAGAAGTGTTAGCTTGGCAGGGCCAGGATAGAGCATTCTAGGTGCTGCAAATACTCTGTCTTGATCTGAGTGATGCTCACATAATAGATGGATATTTTAAAGGCTGGACACCTGACATACTTAGGAAATGTATTCTACATCTAAAACAAGCAAACCACAAAATTCAAGTCTTAGGTATACATGACACCCTGTATACTCTGGAAGTGTCCTTAATTCCATTCTGTGCCTTTGTTCCTCACCTGAGATCCAAAGTAGCATGCTGATAGCTAGTCCCTCATTCCCCAGATGGAGCCTCTCACTGCAGCTTTTCTTGTGGCTATTGATTTAGCAATATGTCCCACAGCATGAAGTCCTAGAGGCCCAACTTCTGGGCCAACAACTGCATCAAGAACTCCATAAGACTAAAAGAGAACCCCACAGAAGCCTCCTTCCACATTGGTACTTTGGGCACAATCTGCTGAGCTCCAGGCTCCTGGCTGAGCTTTACAGAAAGGTAGTGAATCAATCTTTAAACATTGTTTTCCTCGTCTTCTTCACACCATGGTGCTAAGCTATTGGGCCACAGTCCATCTATTTGGAGTCATCTTCTTGTCCCTCCAAATGAATAGGAATCCTTGGCTTCAGTCTCCATCTTCCAGCTTTATGGGCATTCTTGATGCAGAGTATCTGGTGCCTCCTGACCCAGGATTTATCCTGGTGCTTCACTTGCTGGTTACTTCTTTTCCCCAGTTTATGAGCTCTCCTTATGGGGACAGTCAGGATAGGTGTGGTTTAGCCATTTATATATAGAGACACACAAGAGTGAACAGCTCATTTGAAGTCTACACAGTTGCTTAGTGGTGGCCATGGCATTAACACAAGTCCTATGACATCTTCTGCAGGATCATGGCCCTGTAGTCCTTTACAAAATACTAAGGGTGGAATGGGCAGAGAACGGGCCAGCTGCTTAGCTCAAAGAAATCTGTAGGTATCAGCAACCCCAGTGTGGTGGTGAAAGTCTGGTAACTTCATAGAGAGTTTATGTTGGGAAGCAGAAGGTCGATGTCATGAGATCACTGCAGTGAGTGACACTCACACTCAGAAGGGATGCAGGCACACAAGCTGCTTTTTTTTTTCTTAGACTTCTTAGCTGGGTTATCCTTTAGGAGTCCTGTCAAAGAGGGTTCTCTCTCCTGAGTCAGTTCCTGCCCGACACTGCTCTCTGAAACCTCTGTACCAACCCCAGACACACAGGTGTGTCTCATCAGTCTTAGACATCTCCTAATCCTGTCATGTTGACAGCCAAGACCAACCATGACAAGTAGCTTACCCAGCGTATTAGTCAAGACTATCTAGAGAAACAGAACTGATAAAATAATCTCTCTCTCTCTCTCTCTCTCTTTCTCTCCATTCTATTATCCTTGGCTATGGGCCTGATAGTGAGTATCTGTCCATCTGCATTTCTCCTTTGTAGGTATACCTCCCAACTTTTTTATTCCTTTGGCTTGAGGAGTCTGGACTCTGCCTTACCCTTCCATCTCCAAATGGACAAACCCACACCTAGTCAATAGTATACTCTATCCTCTTGGCTGTTATGATTGGTTCAGAGATGGCCATATGACTTAGGCAGGATTAGTGAGGATCAGTCCTGGGACCTCAGGGTTTGTTATGGAAAAGTGAATATAGAGTGATTGGGAACCACCCCTGGGACAGGAATTCTTCTTCTTCTTCTTCTTCTTCTTCTTCTTCTTCTTCTTCTTCTTCTTCTTCTTCTTCTTCTTCTTCTTCTTCTTCTTCTTTAACATTTTTAAAAAAATATTTATTTTTTTATTAATTACAGTTTATTCACTTTGTATTCCAGCTGTAGCCCCCTTCCTTAGCTCCTTCCAATCCCACCCTGCCTCCTTCTTTTCCTTCCATGTCCCTCCCCCAGTCCCCTGATGGGAGGTCCTCCTCCCGCTCCATCTGACCCTAGTCTATCAGGTCTCATCATCAGGACTGGCTTCAATGTCCTCCTCTGTGGCCTGGTAAGGCTGCTTCCCCTTCAGAGGGAGGTGATCAAAGAGCCAGCCACTGAGTTCATGTCAGAGACAGTACCTGTTCCCCTTACTAGGGTACCCACTTGGACACTGAGCTGCCATGGGCTACATCTGAGCAGGGGTTCTAGGGTATATCCATGCATGGTCTTTGGTTGGAGTATCAGTCTCAGAAAAGACCCCTGTGCCCAGAGTTTTTGGTTCTGTTGCTCTCCTTGTGAAGCTCCTGTCCCCTCCAGGTCTTTCTATCTCCCCCTTCTTTCCTAAGATTCCCTGCACTCTGCCCAAAGTTTGGTTATGAGTCTCAGCATCTGCTTTGATACTGTGTAGGGTAGAGTCTTTCAGAGGCCCTCTGTGGTAGGTTCTGGGACAGGAATTCTTAACCTGAATTCATAGGTAGATTTTTTTCATATAGTTAGTTTACTGTCTGTGATAGTTAATCTTTATTGTCAGTTTGACTCAGACACAGACATCTTTGGATATGTCTGTTATGGTCTTTCTGGAGTACATCATGAGGGCTGTGACTGATTGATGGAGTACCCCCTTGATGGAGTCATAATATACTGGCATTATTGAGATATGGTGAAAATGGGAGGAGGGCCAAGCTGGATGACCATGCTTCTATATCATGAAGTTAATAATCAGGGGTACATGAGGAACATAACATGGATGCTGTGGGAGGGGAGCTAGTTTAGGTAGAGAAGTCAGGACAGATATTTCTTAGAAGGTGAAATTTAAGATGAGATTTAGTCACTCAGGCAAATGCTATGCAAGAATGTTCTAGGCTTCAGGGCTAGTATATATGCAAAGGTCCTGGGGCAGAGTCAAGCTGAAGATTTGGTGGCACAAGAAGATGAATAAGTCTGAACTATACAAAGGAGGGGAAGATGAAGGGATGAAACTGGAAGATAACATAGATCAGCCTACTCAGGCCTTATGGCCATGCTTTAGGGCATAAATACCCATCCCCATTATGGTGGAAATTATTGGGAGAGTTTCCAAACAACAACAACAAAAAACTTTTAAAGAAATGGACTGACTTATCTTTTTGAAAGGTCACCACGTTTCTGCTTTTCTTGAAGCTATGACCAAATATATGACAAACAGCCTAAAGGAAGGATTTATTTGACTCACATTTTTCATGGGTTTAGTCTATGATTATTTTACCTCCTTCACTTGGGCAGAGGTCATCATGGTGACAGGGACATGTGTAGGAGAACTGATCACCTGATGGCTGATTAAGAAGAAGGAAGCATGATAGAAAGAGGCCAAGGATAATATTCCATGACCCATATCCAGCTACCTAGTCCTCAAGTTAGGTCCCAACCCCCAAAGTTCCTAGAACCTTTGAGACAGCAACCTTTAAAATGCCTGAGCCTCCTTTCTGTCCAGCCATAGCAATCTGCTGTTCAGAGAATGCATTGCTGGGGCCTGGGTTATCATGAGCCTCTCCACTGTGGTCCTAGTGGGGATCAGGATGATGGGGAGCCTGGGAGGATGGTGGCACTCTCATAGCTGTGGAAAGTAGCTTACATTTCCTTTTAGCATCCTTCCCATCCCCCTTCTAACTCTCCCTCCTGCTTGGATTTCTGCACAGGATTGAGAGCCTTCTTGAGGTGAGTTTCTGAGGCACATGCTGGAGCTCAGGCATCATGCAAGAGCATATTCCATGTAGGGGACCCCTTAATACCAGAACCAGGATCCCAAACTTTGTAGCCAGCTCCACGCACCCACTAGTCATGTAGCACTTTGTCTGAGGCAGACACTAATGAAATCACAATGGTGAAGCCTTGGTTAACAACATTCGAAATCAGCGAGCAGGGTCCTCAGTTCGATTTGTGCAGCAGTGTTCTGTGGTGGCTTGATTCATTGTTCACCAATTCCAGTTGTGCGTTAATTACGGGCGGCTGAATTGTAATTAACTAATCACCATGTCACTCCTTCCCCGTTAGGAAGGTCTCATTAATTTTAGTCTGTGAGGCTGCATGCTGGTTCCTTTTGCCCCACTGCCATCCCATCCCCAAATCTCTCTTCTGGGCTGTTCTTGGTGTTTTCTCCTTGGTAGGCTCCTGAGGCTTTTTGCTTTAGTTCCAGGCATGGCTGTGGACTCTTACATCCCTCTGTTCCTATGTGCTGTGCCCACCTTAGGAAGCATTACCTATCATTTCCTCTTGACTAAGTTGGTGCTACAGTTTGAAGGTGAAAGGTCCCCACAGGCTCATGTGTTTAAGTGCGTGTGATCCCCAGCTAGTAGTGCTATTTTGATCAGGATGTGGGCCTGGCTACAGAAATGAATCATTGGGGGTGGACCTATGAGGATTATATTCCAGTTCTAATTGCAGTCCCGTCTGTGGTGGTTTGAATAAGAATGACCCCCATAGGTTCAGATATTTGAATGCTTGGTCATCAGAAAATGGTGCTACGAGAAGGAATAGGAAGTATGGCCTTGTTGGAGGTCCGTCACTGGGGCTAGGCAATGAGGTTTCAAAAGCCCAAGACAGGCTCAGTATCTCTCTCTCTGCTGCCTGGAGATTAGGGCATAGAACTCTCGGTTATTTCTCCAGTACTGTGTCTACCTGCATGTCTCCACCCTACATGCTATGATGATCATGGACTAAACCTCTGAACCTGAAAGCAAGCCCTAATTAAATTTTTTTTTTTTTTTTTTTTTAGAAATGTAGTCATGCCATCTTTTCACAGTAATCAAACACTAAGGTGCCATTTGTGGTTCTTGGCTTTCCGGTTCTGCATTATGTGAGGGGCTCTGCTTGTTTTTGCCATTATGCCTTCCCTGACAGAATGGACTGGCTGAACCACTGAATCCAAACAAATCCTTCTTCCCTTAAATTTCTCTGTCAGATAGTTTTGTCACAGCAATGGGAAAGGGAGGTGATACAGTTGTGCACCCGGCTGTACATTAAAAGCCACTAATCCCCAGATATCCTCCCCGGAATAATTCAGATGGTCTTCTTCCCATGGGAGTGGGCACTGTGTCATGGGCAGTTTAGGTATGTTTACAACTTAATATGATAAAGCTAGGTGGGGTGGTACATGTCTAGTCCCAGCAGTGGGCTGGGGTAGGAATGAAGCCTGAGATGGGAAGACTGTGGCAAATTCAAGGCCAGTGCCAACATAGTGAGACCCTTTCTAGGGTGCTTGCTTTGCATGTAGGAAGCCATGAGTTGGAGCCCCATCACTACATGAACTATGTAGAGACAGGAGGAATTGGAGTTCAAAGTCATTCTCAGTTATATATCACTTTTAAGACCAGGCATGGATACATGAAACCCTGTCTGAAAACAAAAACTAAAACAAATACAAAGATTAAAACAAAAGACAAAAATCATTTTGAGCCAGTGCTCACTCCTGAATGTCTGGCCCTGGTGGGAGCCCCTACTGTCTAGATCAAACTACTGTTTGATCTGGGTGTGTCTAACTACTTCTGTGATGAAGCACAACAAGGCTCTCTCTTGTTTCATCCCAAAGCAAGCACTCTCTAGGAGAGAGGCTTGTTTAAAGTCATGTTTCAGTAGGGTCTCAACTATCAGATAGCAGGAAAAAACATCAGAAAGTAGTGCTTCTTAGACGTGAGGCCTCTGCCTGGGGTCAAGGATTCCTCTTGTTACCATTTAGTTGGTCCATTCACTCCAGAATACTTCAGAATCTGAACATGTCTGTTTAGCTCCCATCCCTGCTGGGCACTGCCATTTGCTGCCTGCTGCCCTGCATTTTTCTCAGTAAGCTCCTTGTCTTTCTTTAGCTTCATCTTAAATGCCACCTCCTCTGAGAGGCCTTTCCTGAAGTTCTGGCTCAAGGGTCTCTTCTGTTCTATCCCCATAACTCAGGCAGGTTCTTTATTCAGGGGCTAGCTATGCATTAAACATTTCCTGTGTTAGTTTTTAAGCCATAACCTTCCGCCCTTTGTCCACAAAGACTCATGGCCATCTCATAATGTAAGATGCATTCAGTCCAACTTCAAAAATCCACATTGTCTCTAACAATTCCAACAATATTTAAAAATTCAACATCTTATGCCCAGAACGTCTTGAGGGATGGGCAGGAAGAGACTAGATGGGCTGTTGAGAATGGAGAGGCTCTGGCATGCGGGATAAGGTAGGCACAGAAAATGATGTGTTTGATGTGCCATATGCCCTGAGTCTGCACTAAGGTGGGAGGGGGGGCATTGGGATGGGCATACTGCATGTGGCCATGATCTTCTACAGGCCCCACTAAAGCTGGCTCTGGGCTCCTGGCTCACAGGAAAACTTGGGCCTTGGGCCCATACCAGGAGTAGAAGGCCATACAGTGTGAGGCCCCTGTCCAAGATCAAGCTGACTGGCTATCGATTGGAACAATCAGAGGCCATATTTCAAGTACCTATAGGACTATGCTCCAACTGATTGGGGACCTGCTATAACCTATGATCCCTCTCAGACTTGCTTTCCACTGATGCCCTTTATTAAGGCCCAGGAAGAAAGAGAGGTCACAGCCCTGGCCCAATCAGAAACTCCCAAATACCCTCTGTTTCCCCTGCAAGCACCTTATGAGGGTGCATCTGGCTGACCATGGCAGGGGCATCTCTGTCCTCTCTGGGGAAAGGGAGGGGACAGTCCAGGATAGCTGAATGTGGTGCTGTGCCTGATTTTAAACCTCATATTCTCCCTGGATTAAGCAGCCTCCATCGACCTGCTTCCATTTTGACTTACTCTTTTTTTTCTGGTGCTGCGATGGAGCCTAGGGCTAAGCAAATGCTCTACTACTGGACACACCCCATGGTCTCCCACCCTTTTATTTTATTTTGAGACTTGATTTTTTTTTAAGTTATTCAGGCTGACCTTGTACTCACTCCATAACTAAGGGTAAGGGTTGGTTTGAAGTCATGAACTTTCTCAGCACACCCCAGTGTCCTTGAGTAAAGCCCCCACCCCTGCCAGCACTGAGTCTATGCTGCTAATGTACATCTAAAAAATGACAAGCTTGTCTTGTCTACCAAACCAAGATGAGTATAACTGAAATGCTAGGCAGGATTGAGTGTTAGCCAACATAAAGCTATACGTTTTATATATATCAGTGAACTGCTGAACACAACTGCAGGCTGGTGAAGTCTGCTTATTTGCAAGCCTGGGTGACTCTATTTTTGAGTTTAAAAGGTACCAAACACAGGTCTTTTGCTAAGAGTCCAGAGTGGTGTCTAGTCCTGCACTGCAGCCATGAAAGCCTGGGTGAGAAATTCAACCCCCTGCCAAGAAGATCTGTGCAGTGCTGTGTTGAAAGGACATCTGTGTGTGTAAACACAGAACCGCTCAGACCAACACTCCAAGGCACCATGCCATGGTGACATACAGCTAGTTTAGTCCCCGGGGAGTGTCAGGCAACAGTTCCAGATTGTTTATGGTGACACCAGACAAGTAGCTATCTATCAGCAGCACTTAATTTGTGAGAAATGTCTGCACCATAGACAATGAAAACCCAGCTTGACCCTGGAGGAATGATCACACCAGCAGATATCTACTCAGAGAGGAGATGGTCTGTAAGACAGTAGAGTTTCTGACCAAAAAGTGGAAAGAATGAACAGTAATAAAAACCAAACCAAACCAAAACAAACCAAACCAAAATCTCATCAAAGGATCATTTATTAGAGTGGGAAGGAAAAGGAGAAAATTAAGATTTTGTTGCAGTTTTGATCATGGGGTGGCTTATAGAGCCAATGACAGGCGATGTTTGCGGCAGACACTTCACCGTCTGCACACTGTATCTTGGAGAGTCTGGGGACCCACTCAACACACCCACCCAGGGCTCTGCTCTGTCTCTGGGTGTAGAGTGCCTTTCTAAATCTGCATTTGACTTGGCTGACTTAGCTTAGTGTGTTGTTGTGTTGACTTAGGGTAGCTGGCTGTCACTATCATTCCCTTCCTCTTTCTTTAACCACAATCAAACTGGTGGCCTGAGAGGGAAATTAGGGAAGGGATGGCCAGGGGTGTTGCAGACTTCAGACGGGTAGGCACAGTAAGAAACAGACTTCTCAGGAGGCATGCTTCTTTGAGCAGCTCGTTTACTTGAAGGAACAAAGGCTGTTTAACCTTCTTGGGGGTGGGTAGTGGCTCCCAGGGTGAGTGTACACCATTGGCCAGGGCAAAGGTACTGGGAATGCCGAGGTGTTTGCTGGACATGACCTTATATGGAGAGGGGAAGTTTAACCTGTCACCTGACCATCAGGCTCTCTGACCTCCTCTCAGGTGACAGAGGTGGGACCAGAGACTACGCACCAGGGCATGCAGGCCCAGGGCAGGGAGGGAATGTTCCTACCGTTCTCAGGGTGAGATTTTCAGGGTTTGGATATGCCTCTGCCTCACTCTTGCTCCAGGCCAGCGCCTCCTAGTTCCATGGTACCCTGGCCCTACAGTAGGTGGTAGGTGAAACACAAGGGGGAGCTGCCCAAGTGGGCCTTCTTGTGTGGAGTGTCTGGAAAGATTTCTAAAGCTGGTTTGTCCTAGGGAATGAGAACAGGGCCTTGACTCAACATTTCACAGTGTGGGTTTCATTCTTATTCTAAGAAAGGGGTCCCTGGGTGGTAGAAATTTGAGGAACAACCTATGGAGTTGTTCCTGGTGAGAGGTAACATCCTTCAGGGGAAGGCCAAAGATGCCGTTACTAGAAACCAGCTCAAGCTGATTTAAACCACTCTGTACCGTATTTTTTTCTTTAAGATGCTGTTTTTCTATTCTGTGTGTGTATGGATGTGGCATGCATCTGTGCACCTGTGGAAGCCAAAAAGAGAGAATTAGATCTCTTTGAAGTTAGGGTGACAGGCAGTTGGAGAGCACCTGATGTGGATACTGGGAACCAAACTTGTGATATCAGGAAGAACAAGAAGTGCTCTTAAAGACAGAGCCATCTCCCTCTTTTTCTTGACACATTTCCCCTCTCACATTTTTCTTGACAGCAGACTGTAACCAAATGCAGCCAGTTCACATCCAGACAGTCATGAACATGCAGAACATAAAGGCATAGAGAAACATTTATCATTTGTAGCAGGCAAGGAGGACATGGGAGGTATTCCCAGAGCCATGTCCTCCTGAAGAAGGGGAGCTTGTGGGTTAGATTCCAGAAGCTTATGGTCAGTCATATGAGAGAAAACGCATTAGGGGTGGGCCTCTTTCTGAGTGCGGTCAGTGTAAGGACATATTTTAAGAAGATTGCTTATATAGTTTGGGGCAAGCTTTGTTAAAGGTCATAGAGCATGTGTTTGAAGGTTAAAGTGGCAGGTAGAATGCCTGTGAGCATGCACAGCTGTGTTTCTGGCATCATAAAGTATTAGCCAAACATAATGGAAAGGACACTCCGAAGGTGAATTAATATGGGAGTTTGCACCTAAGGGTGCCTGTCTCACTTAGCGGCTCACAGGACTATACCACTGACTCTTGCTCACCCTGGGCAGAGCGGGGAAATATTCTATAGAGGTTCTTATTCTAAGTAGGCTCTCTGGGACTTCTGACACATAGAAGAGCCTAGATATGCACACAGTTGCACCTTACAGGGCCTGTATGCCTTCCTATGCTCAGTGACATGGGACACCTGAGAAAAGACCCTGCCATTAGTTTGCAAGGAGCTCATTCCCCATGAAGTTCCTCATTCCTAGATACAGAAGCACTAGAGCCAGGCGTGTTGGGGCTTGTGTCGTTTAGCTTGTCATCATTATCACCAATATCTGAGACTGACTTAGGAAGAGGCAAGCTTTACCTTGGCCAATGGTTTGGGGGGCCTCAGTCATTCACTGTTAGCCTTTTTGCCTTTGAGTTTTTGTCTGGGCTACAATAATAGTGGGGACAGATAGTGGAACTAAATGCCCATCTCACCGACAGGTGTTAAAGGGGAGTGAGAATGGTGCTGAGACCTGGAATCTCCATTGAGAATGTGACTCCAATCATTTAAAGATCTTCCATGAGATATTTCTACTTAGAGGCTTCATTACCAGCCAAAAGCACTTTCCTGGGTACCAGGCATTTAAGACACGATTCTTTGGGGGAATGTTGATTCTCATAGATCTCCAAACCAGGAAGAAGGTTTTTGTGGGATTGGGGAGCCACTTGGCCTTCCAGGGAAGGACGAGCTGTGCTTTAGGATAGTGGGCTGAAATTCCCATGATCTTGTGCCTCAGCTCATATATAACTTGTACAGGTCATATATAACATGTACATTACTCCCTGAT